>NC_037094.1:19036000-19393000 GCF_002994745.2 Rosa chinensis | reverse complement strand
CCTACAATAGATGTGAGTTATTTGGTTTGCTGATGCTTTTTCTTTCAAGTGAAAAACGTTAACCTACTATATTTTAGAGAAATGGTTTTGTTAGTCATAACTGATTTTTTTTTTACTGAACTATATTGAATGGATGACCTTTCTTACTAAAAAAAAAAAAGTTAAAAAAATCATGGACAAAAGCGTCAAAAAAAAAAAAAAAAACTTCAACTGCCCATATTTTGAATGTGTGTGTTTGGTTTGGGTGGTAAAACAATGGCTTTCCATTTAAGAGGTTATGTGTCCTCATTAAAGATAAGAAATGATAAATTTAAAATAAAAAAAATAAAAAACCGCCTACAAACTCTCACAATTATCAGATTCATCAGGTGTGCAGACAATTTCTAATATCTTTTTTTATGTATTGCATTATACATGTAAATATCCATTTAGAGAGAAATATCACCAATGATCACTGAGTTATGACTTATTCGACACTTAACTCACTGTATTTTCAACAATATCACTTAACTCACTCAGTTTTACATCTGTATTTCACTTAACTCACTGCCGTAAATTCTACCGTTAGAAGCTGTTAAAATTGAGCGTATATTTGTCAAAACACTTAAAATCATTTTTAACTTAAAAAAAAAACTACATTTATTAGACTTTTTTTTCATTTTTTTTAAATTTCTGAAATTTCTAATAAAAAAATGATTTTTTTAACTTAAATATAATTTGAAAAAAAATTTGTTTTTTTTTTTAAAGTTAGAAATGCATTTTTTTAGTGTTTAGACAAATATACCCTCAATTTACATTTATTAGACTTTTTCAATTTTTTAAATTTCTGAGATTTCTAATAAAAAATGATTTTTTTAACTTAAATATAATTTCTACTAAAAAAAAAAACTTAAATATAATTTGAAAGAAAAAAGGTTAGAAATGCATTTTTTAGTGTTTAGACAAATATACCCTCAATTTTAATAGCTTTTAACGGCAGAATTAACGACAGTGAGTTATGTGAAAGACAGATGTAAAACCGAGTGAGTTAAGTGATATTGCTGAAAATACAGTGAGTTAAGTGTCTAATAAGTCATAACTCAGTGACCATTGGTGATGTTTTCCCTATCCAGTTATGCACACATTTTATGTAAGTATGGGATGGGTATGGGCCTAGTCTTTTTGGTTGTGGGCATTGTGCTAAATGGACCCCTTCTACTTCTAAAGAGAAGGCCCAATTGGCTTAATGGACTAGAAACGTAGACATGGATATGTCTCTTCGGTATAGTTTTCAGGTTTCCAGTTTTTGCTTTCCTAGCTGATCTCTACCAAAAACCCACTAATCTCTGTAGCCATGGCTTGCCAATTGCAGTGCAGGTGATCATAGAAGTAAATGGATATCTGACAAAAAAAAAATGTGCATGGATAACGAACAGTACACCTTGTATGTATGTAAGCTTCTATTTTGGGCATCGATTCTATTTTTGTAGTGAAATTACTACTCCCATGCACATGTACATTGAAAAAAAAAAAAGGAAAAAAAAGTACTCTTGTTGAATATCCTCAACAATAGAAAGGAAATTACTTATTTCCCGTAAGACAGATGGAGTGATGATCCTCCAGAGGAAGCGCTCATCATCCTCATTCAAATTTCTATTCATGTATCAAATTGCTTAACATCTACACATGTTTGTCTCTTTTTTAAGGGTGTCGAGTCAAGATGTTTGCAAAAATGATATAAGATCAAGCACAAGGAAGTGTTTATGGACGGAAAGAATGCACAAAGAGGTTAAGACGCCGACAAATGTGTTCATGGATGGAATGAGTGCATGAGGCTAACACAAAGTATTCTAGCACTCCGTACGTAAACACTCAAAAATCCTATTCAAATTAAGCTCAGAATTAGATCTTTACACTAGTTTACAGACTTTACACTAGTTCAGGATGATACCAATTAATAAACTCCGTTATTGAGCACTGGAGTTTTTAAAATAGGTAAGCCAATTATTATATATGGATTTTTGGTCCCCTCTAATAACTCTTATATGTAGCGAATCTAGCTATCTGTAATTCTGTATAATGACAAAGCTTAGACGATGACTAAACTGTTATATATTATAAATTTTCACTAGCTAGATATTAATCCATACCCAATCTGGTCTTGTACTTGCTACAAATATCTTGGGCTTTTGTTTTGTGATGGTTTGTGCAGTAAGTCAATAATCAGGTAAAGTTATCATTTTCAACTATCCCCACAACCAGGAATATATGGCCATTCCCACCTTATCTGTAATCTCATTAGTCATTTCAGACCAGAAAATGAGAAAATCTTGCAACCAGGCTAACCTGCTGAATACAAACAGTCTGTGTTTTCAGTTTGCTTAGCAATGGGGTCATCACTGTGGGTTACTAGCAATCATGACAAAGGGGAAAACCTTCCAGCAATTTCCACACTCTTGTTCATGGTGTTTACTCTGCTCTGGTTCTTCTGGATTTGGAAGAAACCGAATAGGAACCCTACACCTCCATTGCCACCAGGCCCTCGTGGTTTGCCGCTACTCGGATATCTTCCATTTCTTGGTACAAACCTCCACCTAGAATTCGCAGACATGGCAAGGGTTTATGGCCCAATTTACAAACTCCAACTTGGTACCAAGTTGTGGATTGTGGTCAGCTCACCTGAGCTTGTGAAACAAGTGGTTCGTGACCATGACACAACATTTTCAAACCGTGATCCTACAGTTGCTGCTCTAATTGCCTCATATGGAGCAACCGACATAGCCTTTGGATCCTATGGTTCAGATTGGAGGAAGCTGCGCAAGGTGTTTGTGGGTCTGGTGCTAAGCAAAACCAACCTTGATAATTGCTATGCTCTGAGAAAAGAGGAAATGCACAAGTCGATCAGTCAGATATATCATGACAAAATTGGAACCCCAACTGATTTGGGTGGGTTTGCATTTTCCACAGCAATCAACACAATCTTGCGTATGCTATGGGGTGCCACTCCACAAGGTGAGAAGGGGAGTGACTATGGGAAACAGTATAGAAAAGTGATGGCAGAAATGGTTTATCTACTTGGGAAACCAAACATTTCGGACTATTTTCCTGCGCTTGCAAGGTTTGACATACAAGGAATTGAGAGGCAAGCAAAGAAGGTTCAATCCGAGATTGACAAGATTCTAACTTGTGCCATAGAAGAACGGATGAAGAAGCTGGCCTCGGGTGAAAATGGGGGAGTACAACAAAAACATGAAAGGAAGGACTTTCTGCAGTTGCTCTTGGAGAGCAATAATTCTCATGAAGACGGTTCAACATCCGTTAGGGTGCAACAATTGAAGGGCATGCTCGCGGTATGGTATTTTAACTTTTGGCTAAATCTATGTATGCGAGAGTGGTAATTAATATGTGTCGTATTAAGTTTCATATTCTAATTCTTTTTGAGTGAATTACAATAACAGGATATTGTGGTGGGCGGAACTGACACTAATGCAACAACAGTGGAATGGGTTCTTACTGAGCTGATGCAGCACCCAGAAGAAATGATAAGAGTTCAAGAAGAACTGACACAAATTGTGGGGTTGAACAACTTGGTTGAAGAGTTTCATTTGCCGAAATTACGTCACTTAGATGCTGTGATCAAGGAGACATTTCGCTTGCACCCTGCATTGCCCCTTCTAGTGCCCCGGCGTTCAAGCCAACCTACCACCATTGGTCGCTATTACATACCAAAAGGTTCCACTGTGTTTCTCAATGCTTGGGCCATACACAGAGATCCAAGTGTTTGGGACGATCCCTTGGAATTTAGACCCCAGAGGTTCCTAAATCCAAGCAATAGCTTTGATTACCAAGGAAATAAATTTCAGTTTCTTCCATTTGGTTCTGGGAGGAGAGTATGTGCCGGGATTAACTTAGCAGAGAGGATGCTGATCTATGCGTTGGCTTCATTCTTGCATTCGTTCGAGTGGAAATTGCCTAATGACGAAAAGCTTGACCTTTCAGACAAATTTGGGATTGTGACAAAGAAAAGCACTCCACTTATTGCTGTACCAACACCAAGGTTATCCAATTTGGAGCTCTATGCTTAAAAACATTTGCCTTGGTGCCAATGTTAAACATGCAGCAAGCACTTATATTAGCTATAGGTTTTTCTGGTCCAACTGTTCCCTAATCCTTAATTGTTGTATGCTTCGATATATATTGTAAGAATAAACGCAGAAAGTTCGAAAACAAACATTTTGTGGTTTCTCTGGTTTCATGAGTGATATTTGTTGTGATTTTTTATAAAACCTTATTCAGACAATACACCAAGTCAGATGATAAGCTACTTGATTACAGGTTCTGTCCCTAATGTAGAACATAAGAAAAAAGTGTGATGTTGATCTAATAATACCTTCAGAAACCTTGGTTCTCTAGTCAGGAGCAACTGGTTGCTTTTGCAGAACCTCATTTGTTCATGACCAATCTACTCTGCCCAAAAATAGCCCGAGCAGCCTTGGTCGAGTCTCTCCTTGCTTTAAGTAGCCAAACATGTACTCAAAGACTCTGCAACAAGTAACAAGATTGATCAGCTGACTAGAGGGGACTCCGTAGTTGCTTCAGAATACAGTTTGGTACCGTAGTTGGCTAGCTATGTCCACACTCTGCCGACCGACTTATCTGGTGGGGTGGCAAAAAACTTGTCCATGTGTATAAGCATGTTTAGTTTGTAGTTTGTAGTATTGAAACTTCTGCTATCCACCTTGGGTGGTCATCCAACTGGGTCTCTTTGCCGTTGATCTATGGCTGAGTAGATCTGGAGCAAATTTGGCCGTCCATTTTCTGTTAGTGTGGGTTTGTAGTTAACGTAGTGTGAGTTTGTGAAACAAGATGGAGGGGCAGGTATCCATCGATGGCAAACTCGTCTCCTCCAATTGATCACCATGAAAATCTAGTTCAAAGACTTCAACAAGAGTTTCGCAATTCGCACAGATCAAATCTCACATCTCTCCTCCGCCTAAACCATCACCAACCCCGCCGAGATCCTACCCGATTCTGGCAACAAATCCATATCCCTCGCAATCAGTCGTCTCCCCGTCGCCGGAATCAAGAAGTACCCGTGCAAGGACTCGGCCAAAAAGTCGAGGGTGAAGCCAGATCGTGTTTGATTTAGAATATATGAACTTCAGAGTTAAATTTCGAGCGGATTTTGATGGGTGAACAGTTGGACAACTGTTATGGAGGAGTTCGAAGTAGCTGATAATAAAAATACTCCGAAGCACATAGAGACAAACTAGTCCCGATGGCCTTGATTTGTATGTTGAACCCAGAACAGGGTTTCCTTGATAATAAATAGACCCAGCCCAATTAAACTAAACAAAAGACAAGAAATGGCATTTAACAACGGTGCAGTGGCTGAGCCGCTGAAGGCACATTTTTTTTTGAATGAAAAGGCACATAGTATTAGGGAAGGGCCGGCAGATCAGGTTCGAGACACCCCATTTTCTTTTGCTTTGTCCTCTTTTCCTTTTCACAAAATATAATAAGTTGAATTTGTTACTAAAAATTTGTTAGATATTGTTTTCATTTCGACTACATTAGTTTTTTTGACGCATTTCGACGACATTAGTAAATAAAAATAAAATGGAAAGAAAATTTTTTAAATAAATAAATAAATTTTCTAGTTAAGGTTGATTTGATTAAATTTTATGTATAATTTAACATTTCAAGTGTTTAGAAAAACTAACCGTCAAAGTTAAATCTCTCCAGTTGTTGTACATGGGTAATAGAGGTATACCATATGAGAATTGGTGATGAAAAGTGCTCTTATAGAATTCATGATGGATTGGCAAATTGTGTTTTTAGTGTTTAGGGTTAATGAGATATTGTGGTTTACCGCGTAAATTGTTGTTGAAACAAAGTCGAAAATAGATAATATTTTAAAAATGAACATAAAATAATTCAACCATTGCATCGAATGGTTGGTTTTTCCAAAGTCTTATGTCTTGATGGAGTTACCCTTAGAGAAATATAATTAATAAATATAGTGTTATTAAGGTGTCATCGGTTGACCTTATGGATCAAAGTCAAAAGATGATGAAATTGATTGATTTTTTACAATAAACATATAATATTTTAATCATTTCAACTAACGGTTGATTTGAAAAAATTCAATTTACTCTTCCTTGTTATTTTTGAAAAGTCTGCGTCAATGTATGAGCAACGTAAAAGTTATACAACACTAGTACACACATAAATATTTCTAGTGATCCACAAACCCATAATTAAAATCGATAGATTTGATATTACCAATGAATTTAAAGTGTATTAATAGGTACCGTGTAAAAAAATTAATCATGTTGACCTTCATTTTCTTATAAATCAAAGGGGTTAATCCAATATAGGCTTAGGCTTCTCTAAGGAGAGCTGAATTATGGAGAGATAAACGTTCCAAATTTTTTACATAAGCTGATACACCTCGTCCCCACGAGAGTGTAAGCGCTAACGGATCAAGAAAATAAGTTGTGAGGGAGTGGTTACGATCATTTTAGTTTATGGGTAATAGGGTTTAGGGTTGACCACACGGATCGATGCCGAAACAATGACGGAGACAGTAATTTTTTTTACCATAGCCATATATTGGCACCTTGATCACATCTGATGGTCGAATTTCTGAATTTTATTTCCTCCACCTTGTTCGTTTTGGAAGATATACTTTTCCCTGCAACCAATAAACATGCTAGACAATATTAGTAGGCAAATAAAGATTTTTTAGGATCCAAATAATCAAAATTGAAAATTGATAGATTTGATATCTATGTATGCAATGTACATTAATAGGTACCATGTGTAAAAATTAGCCTGATCAACCTTCATTTTCATATTAATCAAATGAGTCAACCTATTATACACTTATGCTTTCTTAAGGGAAGCCGAATCACGGGGAGATAAACGTCTCAAAATTTTTACATAGGTTGATACACCTAATCACCATGAGTCTCTAGAAATTCTTGAAAAAAATTTCCAAAACACGAGCTATTTATTACGATTTTCGGAAGTTTTAGAATCATAAAAATTACTGGGTCGTCCATCTCTCCTCTACTTCATCACAATCATTTAAATTCAGTTAGATGGAGGATAAGTATCTAATCAGAACAAACATAGAGCATTGGGTCTCATTACGTTTCTAGGAACCCTAAAGAACCCGACCCGACCTGAAATTTCTCCCTCTGACAGCTTCCTGGCGTTGGCTCTCCGGAAATTGGCTCGCATGGATAGTACGAAGAAAACCTCAACACCAGTTGTCCAACTGTCTACTAGAGGAGGAAATTTAGAGTTCGAAAGCTTCGAGTTTGTCCGGCGATTCTTCTACAAATTACGACGATTCTCCTCCAATCCGATTCATTATATTCTCTGCCTTTTCTTTTTCCATCTAGCATTTATAGAGTCCATGTTTCTGCCATCTATGAGACAAGTAATAAACATATTTCAGTTGTCCATAGCTACTGTGAATCTCTCTCTCTCTCTCTCTCTCCCCCAAATCTTTGAAGATCCCAAAATCCCAGTTACAACCAAAATTCTCTAAAGAAAGATTTGAAATATTCTTGACATATTGAGGAAACCTCACCTATCAATTAAAACTTCTAAAACCTTAATAAACCCAAATCCAAACCAATATCATAGATGTCCATATTAATCTCGATCAATAGAGAAATTTGATTGGCATAAATAGTCTCTATGCAGAAAGAGTATGCAGACAAAGGAAAGAGACCAAATAAAAAATACTTGGGAGGGTGATGGTTTTGAGGTGTTTCAAAAGGTGAGGAGACAGCAAAGATTAAAGAAGAAGAGAAGAAGAGGAAAAGGACATGTAAATCATGGTTTAATCATCCAATTTTAGGGGTCATCATGGGCCGGCCCTGACCTACCCTAAATTTTAGGGCTTAGGGTCGGGCCGGGCTGGGCCGAGTCAAAGTTAACAAAATTTAGGGTCGGGCCGAGGCTTAAATATGCTAACCCTTACCCGCTCGAAAGGCCCGAGCCACTAGGGCCGAAAGGGTCGGGTCTGGCCGGCCTTCCGAATAGGGCCGAAATGGGCCTTAATTTGTTAAACAAAAAGAAATATATTATTTTTATTTTTATCTCAAAATGTGGCTCAATGGTTATATAGGTAATAGAAAACTCATTGTTTTTTGTTGATCATATTTAATATAAATATATATATTGACATTAACTTATAAGTTATAACATTTATAAATATTAGTTAAGATGGTTATATTCAATTAACTACCACTCTAAATCTCCCAAAATTAATTGTTGTTTAACAAAGGAAAATTAAAGAAAATAAAGCTTAGGAAATCAATTACAAAAAAAAGATAAGTTGTATGTTATAGACTAAAGAGAAACATATTTAAAAAATAGAAAAAATATAAAATTATTATAGCATAATTGGGCGGGCTTAAAGGGCCGGGCCGAGCTTGGCCCTAATGGGCTCAAACGGGCCGGGCTTCATTTGCATGACCCTTACCCTACCCTATTTGAGAAAGGGTAGGGCTGGCCCGCCCTAATGCAAGGGCCGGGTAAGGCTTCGGCCCTACGGGCCGGGCGGGCTTAGGGCCAAAAGGCTAAATGATGAGGCCTATCCAATTTGATGAAGTTAGGCAGCACATGCAGTGCATGTGATTGCAATAATTATAATTTTAATGACCTTAACATTAACAGAGCGTGTAAGACACAGACTGTTAAACTCCGGTTCGATTTCCAACCCGGGTGGTCAGCAGACGCTCTCTTGTAGTATATATGTAGAATTGTAGATACTTATTCATTCAAACATTTGATCGAACACTTGGGAGTGCGGCCATCCTAACGAGCTGCCAGGGCCGGTCCTGAAGTTGTGGAGGCCTGGAGCAAAAATCTAAATGAGGCCTCACTAATTCCAACATAAAAAAATATATTATAAAAACTTGGTCAAATTAATATAACAAGGCAAATAAAAATAATATATAGGGAAAATTTTGCAAACAGTACATGAACTAAATGCCACTAATAATTTCTATACATAAAGTTCTAAACCAAGCATTTCGGTACACGAAATCTAAAGCCTGACCCACTATCTAGACACGAAGTCACTAATGTCGTTTCATCCTCTGCCACCTGGCATAAATTGAGGGGTAAATTGGTCTCTCTCTCTCTCTCTCTCACTCTTGCCACCCATCTCTCTGTCTCTCTCGTACTCTTGCCACCTATATATATATATATATATATATATATATATATCTCTCTCTCTCTCTCTATCTCTCTCTATCTCTCTCTCTCTCACTCACACACACACACACACACACCTGCTTGCTTAATGCAGCACCACCACCCTTTCATCATCAGTTTCTGCCACATGGATGGACCTCTGCAACCACCTCCTCTCCCGCCACTATAGCACCACCATCGTCATTCCGTCCACTCCGTCGTCCACCATCCCCTCATCTTTTTCCTAAAATCTACTCACCCAAATCCTCCAACTCACCACCTCTTCCGGTCATCCCCGATCCGCTCCGCCACCAAGCCGCCCAAGACCTCGACTGCCACCTCGCCAACTGCCTAGCCATTGATCCCTGGCCTCTCTGCGCCATAATCGACTTCCAGATCAGCTGAACCAAGGATCAAAACCTCTAAACAGCTCCACAAGATTTTCTTCTCTATTCCTCAACTCAAATCCACCTCACTGTAAAGTAACTGTACCCATAAACCCCACAGTCCCAGAAGATCGAAGAGTCCCAGAAGAAAACCAATACTGAAAAATGTAAACTAAGACCCATAAACTAAATCACTTGAAAAAGGTGAAAACTTCAAGACCCAGAAGATCCATACGACTCCACCTTGGAATCTGGGGCTATTCCAACCACTTTGTGTTCCATTCAATTATACATCAAGGTTTAAAGTATCAATCTTGACCCAAAATATAGATGCATCCATCATAATTAACAATACCCAATATTGTTTTCCTATTCTCAGAACCATTGCAAACATTGAAAACCAATACATAACCACACCCAAATCACCAAAACATGAAGAACAAAAATAAACCCAGACCTTCAATACTGGAGCAAAATATTCCGAGACCGAATGAAACTGAATAATTGTTGATAGGGGTGAGGTCGTAGACATTCAAGACCACTGGAGTCTCAGAGATCTTGTTGTTCCGGTCAATCCCACCGGCCGAACTCGGCACTGTTGTCCTCCACAAATCTATTCGAAATTTTAATCGGAGGTGGTTGAGTGACTTGGGTCTGTGGAGAGGAGAGATCCAAAGGGTACTAAATTACCCTTGAACAAATGACTAATGACATAGAGTTAACGGCGTCATTAACGTCGTGTACGAATAGTGGGTCGGGTTTCATATTTCATGTACCAAAATGCTCGGTTTGGAACTTTATGTATAAAAATTATTAGTGGCCTTTATTTGGTGTATTCCCTAATATATAAGAATGAAAAACATAATAGATAGGAAAATTAGCCGAAAAAGAAATGAAAAGACATGAGAATGTAAAAAGGAAAAGCAAAAAAATGAAAAAAAAAACATAAATAAAAGAGAGATTACTATAGATCAAACACAGGTCATGGGTGGAAAATGGACAGTGACTTGGCCAACTGGACTACTTCGAGTTTCATTAAATTGTTTGACATTTTTTGTTAATATATGTTATATACACATATTCTGAGATCTGAGGCCTCCCGAGATTGGAGGCCTAGTGCGGCCGCACCACTTGCAATACCTCAAGGCCGCCCTTTGCGGGCTGCTAATAGTGACAAGATGAAAATATTATGGCAACTCTCACGAAGACTGGCATGGAGAAACTTTTAGGGTCGCAAGAAGTTAAGGATGGGCTTGTCTGTGGAAAAGTTATTGAGTCTTCCCTTAGGCCTGCACCTACAGTTGGGCTGGACCAATTAATTAAAGAAGGTGTTTTGACACCCTCAAGGCCTCAATTATTATTACTTGAGTTTTGAAGCCTACATTCTATGAAGTGTTGTTACGTTTAGTTAAAAAGGATCCCGGATACCACAATTGAGTGGGATTCTCACTCATTTTAATTTTGTGTAAGAGGACTAGTCATAGTCTCGTAGGCTTATTGATGAATGAGTGAACTTCAATGTAACAGTGGTGATGAGAGAAAATTGCACACAGTGAGCGAAAATGTGACCCAACATAATTTCACTCGTATTCATTTAATGAATAGAGTTTTTATTATTTTGGGTTCTACCCATTCAAGACAGAATGTGTCTCTTAATTATGATCCCTTGTTACAGGGAAACACCCTTTGATTCCATTTATGAATAAATCAATTGTGGATGTGTGTTTGTTTATTTTTGCGGCTACACTCGGATATTTGAATGGGTTGCCTACGTATCCTTGGAGAGGGATCAAGCCACTCGTAGTTCAAGAGTTCCAATGAGTGGATGACTCATTGGAGAGATTTGATTTTGTAATTAGAGTAGTGTTTGGGATGAATTTGGTTTAAGTGGACCAGGGATTCGATTTTGTGTTTAGGACGCGGTTGTATCTAGATTATTTTGTTTCTAGATTGCCTACATACTCTTTGCAGGATCAAACCACATGTAGTTCCGGCTTTTGAGATTTAAATGGGTAAATGACCCATTTATTTTGAACTTGTGTTTGGGGAAGGGTTTAAAGCCCTTGAATTTGGTTTGGATTTTATTTGTGTGATTTGGAATGAATTTGATTTTTGTGGTGTTGGGAGAATTTGACTGTAGTAAGTGATTCATTTGGGACTGGTGGAGTCAGGGATTCTGTTTGGAGTTGTGGTTGCATCTAGTGGGTCGCTAGACTGCCTACATACCCTGTGAAGGGATCAAACCATTGTAGTTCATTTATTGTGGAATTTTCGGTTTTGTACCATTTTTTTTATTCAACGGATATATATATTTTTTTTAACCATCGAAAGAACACTTTTTTTTGTGGGCACTCGATTTAAAAGGAATGTCCACTGATTTGATTCGGGCACCCAAATGCCGAGCTTTTAACAGGCCTTGAGACTTGAAACTAGTCTTGGGCTGCTCTGAAGCTTGTTGAGAGTGATATTGATTTGAAATAGGCTCTATAGTGCTCTGAGACAACCCCAAAGCTTGCAGTGCATAGATTGACTTGGACACTCATTAATTTCACATATGCACCAAACTTGAGCCGAATTTTCATCTTCAAGAAACAGAAACTCGAAAGACCCTGCAATAGACGTCATCGCCATCCAGATAGACTCGATAAGCTTTGTCTCTTGTCTCTTGGAGATATCTCTAGCGTGATTATCAATCTAGGACAGAGATCGAATCGGGGATGGAAACTAGCCATTTCAGTCCGATCTTGTTGAACTCGTACTATGTAAGCCTCTTTCCTCCAGGACCTCTTTGTTTTGGGATGTAATTTTAATTAATCTGCATGCTTTCATTTGTCAGTCCTGCTTATCGAAGATTCGAAGCCTCAGCTTTGTTAGGATTGCATCTCTTTGGAACCCGGAATTGGTAAGAAATCATCTTTTTGAAACTATTCTGGCCAATTGAAATTGCATGAGTACAACACTGCTTCAATTATGCTTTTTTATTTATGTCATCGATTCAATTGCATACTTTATGTCTCTTTTTCAAAAACCTGGACATTAGCTCTTTGTCATTTTGCTATTTAATCCCCATTTCAGAACAACAGCACCATGCTTTGACAATTATGCTTAATTGCATAATGAGATTTTTGTCTTGATGCGTATTGTATATTGATTAGCTTTCCACTGCCAAAAATTTCTTCACAGAGGACATTATTATCATCACTTTGGCCTTGTCTCTTTATGCATCAAAGCTCAAAGTTCTATTGGATTTTTTTCCAACACCACCGCTTGTCTTTTTCTTGTATTTGTTGCTTCAAAAGCTTGACTACCACGATTAATTATTATATGTCTTAATGTGTAGGTAACAACTCCAACCACAAGTTAATCATCAAGGTAGATTATCAGCCTTGCATTATATTTTGAATATTGCTTTTGTTTTCTTTTGACTGAGAAGAGTCCACGTAGTAGACATTGGTGTTGGACTTGCATGTCGTATGAATTTGGGGAGTGCCTTGTTCCTTGTTCCTTTCTAGCTTTAAATAGAACAAAGTTGCAGCATAGCACCCTCTGGCTTCAGATTGTCATCTTCTCCTTCTTTTCCTTTCAGACTCAGTTCTTTTTTCCATGCTTCAGAATCCACTGTCTGATGGAGCCTTTTGTGAACGCTGCAGGTATAAGTGCAAGCAGGGACTTCGACAGCAAGTGTAGGCAGGAACTTTGACAGAAAAAGCCATTTCCTTGCTGGGATTTGGTGGAGGAAGTGATTCCAGATTTCTTGTGGAGAAGTGAACAAGCTTCTGTATTATCAGCTTAGTCTCAAGTTTCTGATTTCCTTTCCTCCTTGATTGCAGGCTAGCTACTGGTCTGTTCTTTGTGTGGCTTGTTTTGCAAGTGGTGCAAGACCATTTGTTTTGTTGCGTTGGAAAGGAAGGCAGGAGGTAGGAGGCTTCTTGGCGGTGGCCTTGCTAATTTTTGGAACCAGTGAGAGTCTTTGTGGAAGAAAAGAGGCATTGGAGCCTTGTTTTCACACTGTTCGGAGGTTTGCTGACACTTTGGAGTGCCATCACAAGGTTCTGAATACAACCTTGATGGAGATGTATTGGATTCGCTGCTGCAACGTATTCCATCGGATTGGTCATACTCTCGTTGATACATAAACACTACTACACAAAGTGAATCACACGACATGTAACAGACGACATACGATATTTTGGTGTCGTCTGAGTTAGTCAGACGACATATTAGTTATACTTGTCGTTTCTTCTCAAAATCAGCCAACACATTGTAATCAATTGGAGTTTGGTGAAATTGATAACTGTAAGACAATAGTTATTAGGACATGTGTTGTCTGAGAAATCAGAAAAAACAAAAAAGTTTAATTTATATTTATTTTTGTAGCCAAAAGCCCAAAACACAAATCGGTCAAATCCTTATCTGCTAGCTCAAATATTCCTTCCTTGGTCATATTGAAGCCAAAAACTTCCCTCCGTTTCTTGAAAGAAATTAGGTCATTCTCCCTCCTTTTTGCTCTCACCATCTCACCATCTCAGCAGCCTATCGAAACCAGAAACCGATACACTCTCTCGCTCTCGCCTCACTCTCTCTCGCTCTCGCCTCACTCTCTTTCCGCCTCTCACTCTCACTCTCTCTCCTCTCGAAGTCTCTACCTGGTCGAGCTCGAAGTCGCCGAAGCTTAGTCGCTACCCAGGTGGTTTACTCTCTGCGCTGCCTGAGCTCGAAGTCGCCGAAGCTTTGTCGCTACCCAGGTGGTTTACTCTCTCCGCTGCCTGAGCTCGAAGTCGCCGAAGCTTACGGCAGCATCAACTCTGGTCGATTAGTCTACAGGTACTATATCCCTCTTTAATTGGGCCTTTGTTTTATTAGGGTTTGGAAATTTTCAATCTGGGTTTGTTGGGTATGATTGGGTTTGGGTTTTATTTGAGTTTGAGATTTTGAGATGTTGATGTCATTGCTTGTTCTAGTTATAACGTGAATTGGGTGGTGTTTGGGAGGTCCAAGGGTAAAGAAGGATAGCCGACTTGTCTCTCTTCTTCTCCTATGGTCTGTCTTCATCTTCTTGTTATGATTTTGGTTTTGCACTTGGTTGAACTTTTATAGAGAAAATGGAACTGGGTCTTGCTTCACATGTTGTTTTTGATTTAAGGAAGAAGAAATTAGAGAACTTTCTGAGTGGTCTGGCTTATTTTCTTGTAAATTGGATGTTCGTGGAAATATTATATAAGTATCATGAGACTTGTATGCAACTTGTGGACTCAGAAGCTGCATTTGAATTTGTTTAAAGAGTTATATTTTTAAACACGTACACTTAATATAATGGTATAGTACAAATCTGCAATGGATCCAAGGCTCATTTGGAATCCATCTCCTCAAAACCTTTCAATTGAGTTATGCCATCTAGAGATCAGAATGTCAAATGTTTCATTGGTACAACAAAATGATTTGGAATTTGCATCAGGTTTTTTTTTCCCAACATTTGTTAAGTTTTTTTGTTTGGTTACTGTCTTTGTAAATGCTCATAGTGATGTTTGTTTCTAACTGCTTTTACTAGACCAAGACCCCAGAATGTAGGTGAGTCCCTAATCTTGAGACATTTCCTATTCCATTAGCATGAATCATGTGTTCAATGAGATTGGATAAGATTGGTTCTCTAATCTTGGGAAACGATTATCAAAGGTTCACCCTGCAATTGGCATTTCAAATATCTGGTTTTATTGAGTACGAAGGTTGTGAAAGTCTAGAGCAGCTGGGGATTTGGAGGCTGGAGTTCAAGATTTGTTTCATGTCCTCATACTTGCCTCTGATCTTGGTTAAGAGCTGTAGGGGTGGAACCCAATTTGAGTTATGTTGTTTCTGTTGTTCAAACTCACTTGGAAGGGACATCTTCTCTGTTGCCTTATATACAGCTGCAAAGGGTTATTGGGAAGGAATTGAATTAGTCTCATGTGTCTCCTCCCCCATACAGAGGCAGCAAATCTGTGTTGCTCCTCTCCTGAATTTCCATTTTAGTTGAGCATTTTTACATCAATTGCTGCACTGCACCAGCAAGAAAAAAGGTATTGCATTTTTGGTAGTTTAGGTATGTCAAAGTTATCATCAGACATACCTAAAAGTATAGAATCATTATAGAAGGATTGAACCATTGGTATACCTGACCTGACTGCAGTTATAGCTGTTAGGCTTCCGGTAGATATTAGAGATTTTAGAAGGTCTGCTGCTATCCATCATTGGACTTCTAGGAGATTGACAAGATGACACGTCCCTATCAGAAGCTAAGATCTTGTGGCTAATGGTATTGTATCTATAAATTTCTATTTTCCGTTCCTTGTGTACTCCAAGGATGGCACTAGTAAATAGCTGATCCAGCATCTTGTAGAGGACAACGCTAAAATTTTCTTATATTGCTCATGCATGAATTCTTTGTGTACCAAAGACTTCATTTTGACAAGCTGGTTGAGATGTTTCTTAAATTTAAAAAAAAAAAAAGGGGGGTGAAATTTGCACCCCCAAAATTACAAACCACACCCATCTTTCATTTTTTAAATAATATTTCATGTCTCTATCTTAATACTTCCTAAAACACCCTCTTTTGGGTCTTTTCTTCTCTCTTTCTCCCCTCCCCTCTCTCTTCAGACGACCACCAAGGTCCTCTCTCTCTCTCTCTTTTCTGGGCAAGAGGTGAAAGAACCCACTCTCTTTCAAACCCACAAGCTTCACAGCCCCATCAACCCCATCAAAACCCCGAAACAGAGCTTGAATGTCCACAAACAGTGCCGCAAATCTCCACTAGTTCTCAACCGTCTCCACCGTAATCTCGCTGCCGACCCCAATTGCCATTCCGAAATCAAACCTAGATTCGGGCAGATTCGAGGGGCAAATCGGGTCGCAGGCCACCCGCTTCAGAACCCGATCCTGCTGGCCTTCCCCCTTGATTCCAGAATCAAAATGCGCGTGGGACAGAGTCATCCTGCAATCGGATACCACAATCGGGTCGCGGCGGACCGAGTAAGCAAAATCTGACCCGACTTTCGATACCAGATTGTAGCTCACGGAAACGCCGTCGAACACGTTGGAGATGAAAGAAGCAGCCCCGTCGAGCATCTCGGCCGAAATGATGCAGTAGCGGATGAGAATGTCGTGGCAGTAGTTTCTGGCAATCAGGCACCGGGGAGGGGAGGAAATGGGCTGGGTTCGGTTTCTCCCCATAAGGGGTGGATTGGGATTCGTGATCCATCAGTGCGTGTTAAGATCATGGGTGGGAGACAATAAAAAGGGCGCTAGGGTTAGAGAGGCGTCATGAAAGAGAGAACTATATAGAGAGGAAGAGAGAATAGAAGAAGACAAAGTTGGGGATTTCCACAGAGAGAGAGAGAGAGAGAGAGAAATCGCTGGCCAGAAGAGAGAGAGAGAGATCGCTGGCCCGGGCTAGGGGAGCACCGCCGAGGGCTAAGCGACGGTGACGGCGCCGTAGAAAAGGTACCCAACTTGGATAATTTTGGTTGTAGAGAACAATGTGTGAGAGATAGAGAGGACCTTGGTGAAGATCGGGGAGAAGAGAGAGAGAGAGGACCTTGGTGGTGGTCTGAAGAGAGAGGGGAGGGGAGAAAGAGAGAAGAAAAGACCCAACAGGGGTGTTTTAGGAAGTATAAAGATAGAGATAGGAAATATTATTTAAAAAATGAAAGATGGGTGTGGTTTGTAATTTTGGGGGTGCAAATTTCACCCCCCAAAAAAAAAGTTGTTTCTTTAGTTAGCAGATAAAGATGGTGGCAAATTGATAGTAAACATATTCTTGTTCTTCAAAAAGCTTCAGTTCCACATGCTAGAGAGATGTATAAATCGTCATTTCATTATGAACTAGAGTTTTTAGCCCTATGAATTGCTCACATGGATAATAAAGCTACAGTTTACTTGAACTGACATTTTTGGATGGATAATTTTCGGTTATCCTAATACTGCAGTTTTCTGATCAACAAATTCCTGATCTTTTATCATCAGAAGCTATTGGTAGTGCGTAATAGATCAAAAATTTATATCACTTGGCTACACTTTTAGCTTCTGAGCAGTTCTTTTAAGGGTTTTGGTGTTGTCAACTAGGTGGTGATCACTTGTGAAAACTTAGGATTGTACTTAGAGAAATGTTTAAGAGTCATTGAATGCGATTTTAGACTATGGTGTATATGATTAGCCTCATCTTTGGGATAACAGTAAACATAAAAATGGAAAGGTCAACTAAGGTCAAGTGGGATGCAATTAAGTCAAGAGTCCATCTTTGCATGACTTCATATAAGTGGAACCAAGCTTGATTACTGAAACTGTGTTCAGCTACCTTGTTTTCTAATATGCGATTCCATTTCAATTTCTGTTGTTTTAACTAGGATCAAAAGCTTCTGGTTGTTGCTCTTAAGTTGTCATCGGCTTTGCTTCTTTTCAACTCATATTTGTAATTATGTATTGCCAACTCGATTTAGTTCAGGATGAAGCTGGTTAGTTATGTTTCATTATTCAGATTGTGTGTGTGCATTGACTTAGGGAGAGGAGGTTAGAAACTTAGAATTGGATCTGGGTTGTGTTGGGTATTAACCTGCTGTATAGGTTTGAAATGGGAAACTGCCACTTGTAGACCTTGTAGTGTGAAGAGAGTATCATGCTTGGTTTGTCTTATCGTCTAATAGCTCGGGCTTCCCTTTGTATTTTTTGCTATGCTTGTCCTTCATCTTGTCAAGACTATTTGCCACACGTTTTGTTGAGTTGTGAGCATGCTCTGAAATAATAACTTGTATACCGAAGGACCTCTCCTTGTTATCTAACTTAAAAAAATGCAACTAATATAAACATGATACTTTATCAAAATAGAGATATATAGTGAATTCAATGGTTGCTTAATACTTTGCAGTAAGTGAATTGTGTGATTACTAGCATTAATTTGTTGCGCTGGAGCAAAGATGTGGTTATGATATTGATCTTGAAATTTGTTACCATGTTAGGTAGATTTGCCTAAAGTTCAAAGGGTTGAAGAAGGTCAGCTGGTGTTGGTTAGACTAAATTAAGCTTGCTATCCTTAAGGTATATCACTTATTTTCTTCTTTGGACATGAATGTATAAAAGGCCTCATGACTGTGGTTTGCTGCTTGTGGTTGTCAGTTATGTAATGTATATATATGCTTTATAATATGGCTTAATTATCCTTAGTCTATAAATATAGTAATGGCCGGTTTGGAAATTAAAAGAGAATATGTAGCAGTCTTCTAATATGCGACGTTTTATGTTTTGGTGGAATACGGAAACATTTGAATTGAATTGGCTTCTTCTGTTTTTTGGTTTTCTTCATCTTTTAAAGTAGCTGCATTATGTTGATACATATATAAGATAATGCTTTTTGAAGTTGGCAGATGTGAAGTTTTTTTTTCTTTTTAATATGGATAAGTACTCGTGTATATATTGTGTTGATACATTAGAGAATGCTTTTTTAAGTTGTCTAAACTTAAGTTTGTTTTCTTTTTAAGATGGATAAGTCTTGGATGCATGCTGATAGGAGATCACATACATATAAGCTAGGTGTTCAGGAATTCCTTAAGTTTGCTGTAGAGAATGCAAGCGATATAGATCATATCTGCTGTCCCTGCGCTAAATGTGGGGGTACAGATGGGTTCTTATCAGCTAGGATGATAAAAGATCATCTATATTGGAATGGTATAGATGAGAGTTACAAAGATTGGGTATGGCACGGACAACCTTCTAGGGCAATGATGAATGCCATTGAAGGGATATCTGAAGCTACTGTTGATATGGTAGAAGATGGAGATGGGGCAGATAATATAGGGCTGGAAGATCAGGGAGAAAATAGGGCTGGTGAGGATGAGCAGTTTATCGATAATGGTGAGGAAGAGCAGTTTGTTGATAATGGTGAGGATGAGCAGTTTTCAGTAGAATCGAATGACTTCATGAAGCTAGTTGAGGATGGAGATAAAGCTTTGTACCCTGGTTGTACGAAGCACACAAAATTAAATGCACTTATACAGACCTATAACCTTAAAGCAAAACATGGCATGTCTAATGTGTGCTATTCTGACATGTTGATCATGATCGCCATGTTTCTTCCTGAAGGTAATGAGATACCAAGTTCACATTATGAGGCCAAAAAGACTTTGGTTTCATTAGGAATGGACTACAAAAAGATACATGCATGTCCTAATGACTGCATTTTGTATAGAGGACAGCATGCTGATGCAACTAGTTGTCCTACATGTGGGGAGTCAAGGCGGAAATTAGGGAAAGATAGTACTGTGAAGCAAGGGGTACCTGGGAAGGTATTGTGGTACTTTCCCCCAATCCCAAGGTTCAAGCGCATGTTTCAGTCCACAAAAACTTCCAAAAGCCTAACTTGGCATGAGTATGAGAGGAGGAAGGATGAGTTTATGCGTCATCCGGCAGATTCCCCCACTTGGAAGTTAGTGGACCAAAAATGGCCAGACTTTGGCAATGACCCTAGGAACCTCAGACTCGCACTTTCATCCGATGGTTTCAATCCCCACAGCTCGATGATGGTTTCAATCCCCACAGCTCTTTGAGCAGTAGATATTCTTGCTGGCCAGTTATACTAGTTACGTATAACCTCCCACCATGGCTGTGCATGAAAAGGAAGTTCATGATGCTAACTATGCTGATTTCAGGACCTAAACAACCCGAAAATGACATTGATGTGTACTTGCAGCCCTTAGTTGATGATTTAAAAGCTTTGTGGGATGGGATAGATGGAGTCTATGATGCATTTAGAGGAGAATACTTCAAACTGAAAGCTGTTCTCTTTTGGACAATTAATGACTTTCTCGCTTATGGGAACTTGTCGGGCAGTGTCACTAAGGGATACAATGGCTGTCCTATATGTTGTGAGAACACAAAACCTCATCGGTTGTCTCATGGACAAAAGATGAGCCATATTGTTCACCAGAGATGGTTACCGCGCCATCATCCTTATAGAAGGCAGACTAAGGAGTTCAATAACCTACCAGAATATGAAACTGTCCCTGAACCTTTAAGTGGAGAAGAGGTCTTGCAAAGGGTTGAGGGGATGAACCTGCCATTTGGTAAAAAGAACCCTTCTCCAACATATAAGGGTCTAGAAGATGAAAGCAGACCTTGTTGGAAGAAGAAGTCCATATTCTTTGATCTTGAGTATTGGAAATTTCTTCCGGTTTGACATAATCTCGATGTCATGCACATTGAGAAGAATGTATGCGATAGCATTATCGGTACATTATTCAACATTCCTGGAAAAACAAAGGATGGAGTCGCTGCTAGGTTGGATATGGTAGATATGGGCATAAGGACTGGTTTGGCACCAGAACCTGGGAAAAAAAAAAAGACAAGCTGCCTTTGGCAACTTGGAATCTGCTGGTAGAAGAGAAAAGAGTAATGTGCATGTCTTTTTTCAGCATGAAGGGTCCTTACGGAATTTCCTCAAATATAAGGAATCTTGTTTCCTTGGATAACCTAAGGCTGGTGGGGCTCAAATCACATGATTGTCATATGGTCATGCAACAGCTACTTCCTATTGCTATACGTTCAAGTTTAGAGAAGCCAGTCCGGTATGCAATCATTCGGTTTTGTTTGTTCTTTAAGGCTATATGCAGTAAAGTGATAGATGTTAGAGAGCTAAAAAAAATGCAAGAAGACCTCGTTCTGACAGTTTGTGAGCTTGAAAAGTATTTTCCACCTTCGTTTTTCGACATCATGATTCATCTCACAGTTCATCTTGTCAGAGAAGTTGAGCTTTGTGGACCAGTATTCTTTAGGTGGATGTACCCTTTTGAACGGTACATGAAAACCCTCAAAGGCTATGTTAGAAATCGAAACCATCCAGAGGGTTGCATTGCTGAGTCCTATATTGCTGAAGAAGCCGTGGAATTTTGCTCAGAACGTGCACTTTCTGAAGATACAGTTGGCATCCCATCAGTAGGCATATTTGATGTAACTTGCAGCAAACCCTTATCTGGTGCTACTATTGTATCTGTCTATGCAAGAGAGTTGGAGCTAGCACATCTATGTGTGTTACAGAATACAGAGGAAGCAAGACCATACTTCGAGTAAGTATAAATTACACTTTCAATCTATTGTTTACATTTGTACAGCTTTTCGCAGTTAAAAATGTTAGTTTTGATCACATTTATAATTTTGCAGAGAACATATGGAGATTTTGAAGCATACCTATCCAAGGTTCAAAAAAAATGAAAATTGGCTGACCAATAATCAAAATTTAACTTTTGTTAGCTGGATAAAGGAGAGGGTACGTGTCGTTAACAAAAGTATCAATTTTAATACCAAGGAACGTGATGATGTTAATATGTTTTGGTGGCTGTGCATTAATATGTTTATATGTTTTCATAGGTTCTTGAAGAATTGGGCAATCCTAATAATGGAATCTCTGAAACTTTGAGGTGGATTGCAGATGGACCGAATCCGGATGTACCTAAATTTTGTAGTTACATGGTCAATGGGGTTCATTTCAATACCAAAGAACGTGATGATGTTAGGAAACTGCAAAATAGTGGTGTTTTCCTAAATGCCCGTGCTTTACAAGTATCTAGTGCGAAGGACAAAAACCCCAAACTGGATGATATGCAATTTTATGGGGTGATTACATCAATTTGGGAGATGGACTATCAACAGTTTAGAATCCCTGTGTTTAAGTGTGATTGGGTTGAAAATGCCAAGGGCATTATAGTAGATGAGTTTGGGTTTACGTTGGTAAACTTGAATAGGATAGGTCATGTGGCCGATCCATTTGTTTTAGGTAAGGATGTGAAACAAGTATGGTATGCATCTGACCCTGTTGATGATGATTGGTCAGTAGTTATTCAATGTTCTGATAGAGATTATGCCCACGATGGGGATGAAGAAGAAGAGCTTGACAATCTGGAACTTGAGCAACAGCCCTTTGTAGCAAGAATGCCAGCAATTGAGTCGTATGACAATGCAGTTGGTGATGATGAGAATTGCTACTTGCAAGAAGGGAATGAAGGGATATGGGTTGATAAATGATTACTCTCGAAGTTATCTGTTTAAGTTAGGGATTTAACAAATCTCCCCTAAACCCATTTATAGTATAGGCAGTTAATGTTGAGGCACTTTTAGCATGTGTAATGATCATTTTTTGATGATGTCTGATAATGCAAAATGGTTGAATTCTCATTTACTTATCTGACGTTATAAATATTATGAACTTGATTGTATTTGCTTTTGTGTTTATTTTTGTATCGCAACACTTAATTATTATAAATGAAAAGCTGACTGTATTTGGTTTTGTGTTTCAGATTATGGCACCTTCAACGCGAAGACCTTCATCTCAAGCACTAGCAATGGCTCAGAGAATGAGAGAAATTCAGTTGGGGACAAGGTGTACTACCAAGAGATCAAAGGGAACCAGTAAGGCTTCAGTACACGGTGCATCAAAGGCCTTATCATTGAAGCGACGACGTCATTCGAAGGGTTCAAAAGCTGTCAGAAAAGAAGGACTGAAGTTGCTTAAACGAGGGTGTGTAACTATGTGTCGCATTGTGAGGAGAAAAATTATTGGAAAGAAGATGACAGTTAGCTTTAACGATAAAGGAGAACCAATAGGGAAAGCTGGTAAAGAAATGCAGTCATATATTGGGGTGTTAGCTCGCAAGAAGGTTGCAATCTCGAATCCTACATGGAACGATGTTTTAATGGAACATAAAAACAAAATCTGGGAAGGCGTAAAGGTTTGATCCATATTTCCTAATTTTTGATCTTTCGGTATTTCTGATGTGTTGCATATGATTGATGCTTACTTGTTCAGTTACTTATGCGTTGTTGGTTGCTATTTTCATGTATATAGTTGGCGTTTCTATTGCGTCCAGAACACAAAAGAATGGTTTTAATCTCAGCAGGACGGAAATGGAGAGAATTCAAGAGACATTTGACTACCCGCTACATTCTCCCTTATAGGGATAACCCTGAAATGATCGAGTCTCGTCCAGAGGACTATCTTTTCATTAATCAACGGGATTGGGAGATTTTTGTAAAGGATAGGTTGTCTGACACATTCCTGGTAAGTAAGAACTATTTGGCAGTTACTATTTTGTACATATTGATTGAGTGTTTACAAGTTAAGCATGTAATCAGTGGACCTTGTTATGTAGGAACTGCATGAGAAACAGAAAAAAAAAAAAAAAAAAAGGGCCTTAAATAAGTATCCTCATCGGATGTCACGTAAAGGATACGCTGGATTGGAGGAAGAACTGGTTAGTAATCAGTTGCATGTTTCATGGTTTGTACATACTGATTTATTATACAATGGTATAAATATTGACTTGATCAATTTATATAGTCTGGATGTATGAGTGACTCTGAACTTGATCGTGCAACGATGTGGATTAAGGCATGTCAGGACAAGAATGGTGGGTTTAAAGATCCTTTGGTAGAGGAGAAGGCCAAAAAAATTGTAAGTCGTTTCAATTTGGTTTGAGATCAGCCATTTGAATGTAATGTTACACCATTAATACTTTCGTATATATATCTCACCCCCAAACACATGTATTTTCAGGCTGCTTTGAAGAAAAATGAGGTTGAGGGAGAGTTAAGCACTTCGGGTGCAGATGATGTATTAACCTTAGCATTAGGAAATCCTGAAAATACTGGAGTAGTAAGAGGAGTGGGAGGTAGTGTGAGGAAATATACATATTTTAACCTCCCAAAACGTCGAAAGCAAAGTGTTGAACAGACTGTTAGGTTAAGTGTTCAGAAGATAATGGAACAAGAGAGGGAGAAGATATTAGCAGAAGAACGAGCAATTTGGGAGGAGAGATTTAGGAGGTTAGAAGAGAAGCTTGGTGCGAGTGCTTTGCAAACTGAGTCCCCCAAAGTTTCCACCATTGACAAGCAAGTGGGTTCTGGACAAGGAAGTTGTTCAAATTTGCAAGAGAAGGCCGTTGTGGGAACTGAAAAACAGATTTCTGCCACTATTAAGAAGTCTTTGGATTTAGAACATCTTCAGGAGCCATCAAAAGAATCTTTGGAATTAAAACTTCCTCTTCAGGAGCCAGTAAAAGATGTGAATCCCATTAGTGGAGTGAAGTTGAATGCTACTACGAAAGATGTCAAAAATAGTCAGGTGGTTGTTGATCTGGAAATCCAGAAGGGTTCAATTCAGGTAATTGTAAATGTGTTCTACATTAAACCATTGCATCGTTCAGTTAGATGATGTGTTATACTGCCATGTTACATTATTTGATCAACTATCTTATATAGTGTCTCATTATAACACTTAATCATTTTTAGGTAGAAACAATTGGGAAAGAGTGCCGATTGGCTACAGGTTCAATCGATAATGTTGTAGCAATTGCAACAATTACAGAAGTCAATGGTGAAAACAATAGCCAGCTTATCCATGGTGTTCCATTGCTCAAGGGAAACAGGCATGTGTCAATTGTCACTTCTCTAGTGGATGAAGCTAAGCTTCCATTTCTGATCAAAGATGAAATAGTGACTGTTCGAGATGCTATCGGGACTTATGTGGCCTGGCCTGAAAACCTTATAATTTTTCAATGCGAGTCTAAGGTAACAAATAGTACTTATAACTTCATTTAAATGTACCTTAAAGTTAATTCTTGCTTTGATGACTTGTCCCTACTGATTTGTACCATTTTCTGTTACACAAGTAGACGGCAGCAAAAAGTAAAGGATTGAAGAAGAGAAAAATTGCAGATGAAGATGATGATGAAGAGGAAGATATAGACACTGCATCACTGCCACCAACTACTCCTGCATCTCTTATTGCGGTATGCAATTGGGCCAAAGAAAGAATGAGAAATGCGCAAACAATTATCTGCGAGTTCGATGAAAAGATTTTCGGACACCCTTCCAAAACTTTTATTTGCAAACATGATATTAATAACTTTGTTACCATGAAGGAAGCATCGGGCAGCTGCATAGGCATCTATATTCGGTAACCTACTCGCATTATTTGGAATTTACATATACGTGTCATAAAACTTATGGTTTAAAGTTGCGTTCTTTCATTTGTAGCTACCTATATTGTGTGTTGAAAAAAACAAAAATGGTAGATATGGTTGGATTTATGGACAATACAGATGTTGGTGCCATTGGGTGTGGCAATCCAATTGAGCGTTCCTGTGCTATCGCCGATAGGCTAAAACGAGCAAAGCGTGGTCAGATTATTTTAGTGCCATATAACTCTGGGTATGTAATCTTCATACATTGGATACATGCTTTCTGAAATTGATATGGTCCTGAATATATTGTGATTTGATGTCTATTGTCTTGAAATGTGATTTTTTTTTTCTGCTTTGAAGATGTCATTGGATGCTAACTGTACTCAGTCCTGAAGAAGACATTGTCTACTTCATGGATCCATTAAAGAGGAGACTCTGCACAGCAGAGTGGAAGAATATTGTTGATAAGTAAGTGGATGTTTTTAGTAGTAATGGACTTAATTTAAACTGATGTTTTAGCTGCATATTAACACAAATTTTCTGCTAATTTTAAAGTGGCATCAAAATACATAATGCTCAACTCAAGAGGCAGGGCAGAAAGGAAACTACTTGGGAAAACTGTGCGGTATGATTATGAAACCTTTTATGAAACAGTTTTTATAATTTTTGTTCGAGAAGTTGGTTATTCCCGAATGAGTTTTGCCCATTGTTGGTATTTAATATACTTTTTTTAGGGTATTCCTGAGCAAAAGACGGACAAAGACTGTGGATATTATGTAATGAGATATATGAAGGAAATAGTGGAAGATAAGAGCTTAGATTTTTTCACCAAGGTAATTAAAACTAGTTGAGGTTGCTTGGAATATAGTTACTGAAATTTTGGTTGCTGTTGTGTTTCATGTGTTTGGGTGAATATGACTTTTGGTTGGTGTTGGTTGCTTGGATTATGTCAAGGTTGTCCAGAATGCTTGAAATTTTGGTTGCTGTTGTTTTACATGTCTTTTTTCGAACAATGACATGTATATGTAATTTTTTGGTTAATGTCGATTGCTTGGATATGTCAGGAAAGTCCAAAATCCCTTAAATTTTGGTTGTTGTTGTTTTGAATGTGTTTTAGTGAATATGTCATATATATAATAACTGCATTTGCTGTTGGTTGCTTGGATTATGGTTATTGAAATTTTGATGTCAATTACTAAGTGGCATATATGCTCAGATTACAAAACTTTGTCAAGGTTGTCCAGAATACATAATGCTCAATGACGTACAGCTATAGATTCTTTTTGCAAATTTGTCCATTACTAACTACAAACTAATTTATTTCAGTGGGAGAGAAGAGGCAAAGCAACATATACCCAGGAAGATATTGATGTGGTCAGAAATGAGTGGGCAAAGTTTATGGTGAAGACATATATGTAAGCATTGCACTTGGTACTTATGGAGCTATATCTTCTTTTTTAGTTCAGTTGAAACTTTGTTCTATGGATTTGGTTGGACATGAGTTGATGCTTGTACTTTGAATTGATAATGTAAGATTTGCGAGAATGATGTATGAGAATGATGAAGTAAATGACAACTTTGAATTTCATATCTGCCTATTTCCAGATCAATTGTGCAAACTCAAGTCCAACAACATATATATGAATGTAACTGTTGTAGTGCAAACTATCACACAACACAAAAGAAAGGTCCAAATAAAGCTTATTGTCTGAGAAGAATTCAGACAACACCTTTATATACCAACTTGTCATCTTAAGCCATTCAGACAACATAGGCATCTACTAACTTGTCATCTCAAAGATATTCAGACAACATTGGCATCTACCAACTTGTCATCTTAAGCTAGTGTAGACAACAATGACATCCAGCAATTTGTCATCTTAAAGGAACACCGACAACAAGAAGGAAAGAATATTGTGATCTGAGGTTCATTCAAGACAACAAATTCATCAACATTAATGTTATCTTAAATTACATTTAGACAACATCAGTATCATCAAACTTGTTATATAACTGTTAATTCAGACAACAAGAAAAAAAAATGTGTTGTCTGAAATTCATCTGATACAACACATGCTTAATTAATTTTGTTATATTAATTGAATTTTAGACAACATTGGAATCTAGATAATTGTTATCTTAGAGATATTCAGACAACATACGGTAATTAAAGATGTAGTCTGAGGTTCACCCGAGACAACACCATATCGAGCAAATTGATATTTGTAATACATTTCACACAACATTTGGTAATCAAAAATGCTTGTGTGATGTTTACTTCACACATCAGGTCTCATACAATATTGTCGTTGAAAATATATAGCAGACAACAAAGGCTTGGAAAGATTGTTGTGCTTGGTGAATTTCACTCAACACTCCGACAATAAGCTGTTGTCTGAGTTCATACCCGACAACAGACTACCGTCATGAATCGAAATTTGGTAAATTTAGACAACACATATTTAGGTACACATGTTGTGTGAATGACCAGAGAGACAATTAAAAAAGAATGTTGTCTGATGGGGGAGATCAGACAACACGCCAGTTTACAACATCTCCATTTTCATTCAGACAACAGGCTTTTGACTGTTGTCTGATTCACTTTGTGTAATAGTGAAAGCGTACCGTGCACGAGATTGCGACCGCTCCTGGGACCTCTATGGTGACAAGAATAAAAGAGATTCCTGCATGAAAAACAAAGGAAGTAGCACTGGTAGATCAGAGAGATCTCAACCTTTGTATATGCTTGTTGGCTCCTCGAAGCACGGTCGAAATCTCTGAACACTTCTCTTTGTTCTGCAGCAGGTCTTCGCCGCTTCGCCTCTTTCTTGATGAATTTCGTGTTCCTTCTCTCTAGCTTTTTCTGCTTCTCCTCCGCCTCCCCTCTGCTGCGTGTCCCTTTTATGCTCTCTCTACTTCTTTTTATAGAGAGGTAATGGATGAGGTAGAGTCAAAGATCTCTCAAATTTAAATTTGAAATCATATCAATCGGTTTGACTAAATTTGTAGGCAGGAGCGGATCCAGGATTCAATTGTTGTTTAGGCTAATTAGAAGTGCACAATTTTTTTTTTTTTTGAGGTTTGGAACCCAGTGGGAGGCTCATCCTCACTCCTTTATTATTTTCAATCAAAATATACAACGGAGGGGACATAAAACCAAACCCCATAAATTAAAAATTACAAGCATACATTTGTTGTAAAACAACAATAAATTAACTAAATTGTACCCTCCGAGGCCCACTCACTTCAAACTCAGCAATCACATAATCATTATCAATGCTATCGGCAAATTCTTTTTCGATGTAGAGAACCATCAAATCATCAAAAAACTCATCTTCCATCTTATTTCGAAATTTGTTTTTTATGATGGTCATAGATGAAAATGCTCTCTCTGTTGTTGCTGTAGAAACTGGCAGAGTCAGCACAACACAAATCAATCTATAAATCATAGGAAAGAATGCTGACTTTCTTGATTCAACTAACCGCCAACACAAATCAGACACAGTAGTTGTGTTGGCAAATCTTGGATCCTTCTGAATATCTGCTAGAAAATACCCACACTCCATATCT
Organism: Rosa chinensis; assembly: GCF_002994745.2. NCBI lineage: Eukaryota > Viridiplantae > Streptophyta > Magnoliopsida > Rosales > Rosaceae > Rosa > Rosa chinensis. The sequence continues at coordinate 19,363,872 of NC_037094.1, read as the reverse complement.
AGAGCAAGCATATCATATGATGTAAAATCATGAGGATAAAACTTCAAAGCAAGATTGCAAACATCTTCACATTTAAATGATCGAAAATTATCACGTGGATCTAATGTAGCACTAAGAATAAGGAGCTCCAACGAATTATCTGCAAATCTACTATCCAACTCCGTCAACTGAAAGTATTTCACAACATTAAGTGTATTGACCAGATAATAATGCTCATTTGTAATATTTTGTTCACAAGCCCTTGTACTTTTCTTGTAAGGAGCAGACATATCTGGCTACATTAAATCATCCCAACCATCTTCTCTCATATCTTGAAGTTTTGATTTTGTTATTGAAAGAAAATTGAGAGCATTGAAGATGTCTATGGCTTTTTTTGCAATGACTGATAAAGAAAATCAGTAATATTCATGACATCATACATCAAAAGCAAGCAAAACACAAAATCAAAACGCTTCATTGCATTACCTACACTCTTTGCTTCTCCTTGTACTTTATTTAGTCCATTTGCAACCAAATCTGCAAGAGTTGTTTGGGTAGCTCCAAATAACTTAATCAAACTTGAAATAGAGTGGAGATGTGAACCCCAACGATTAGCCCCTGCTCGTTGCAAAGTGCAAAGCTGAATAGCACCTCTACCAGTCTCAAGTGCTCCAGCAGCCACTAAATCTGCAATTTCTTCTTTTCTGATAACTCTCAAAGCTGAATGTCTTTTTGCAGAAGAATTAACAAAATTTACAATCAAACTTAGAGTTGAAAAGAATTCCCAAATATCATGCACCCCTTTAGCTGCAGCATTTAAAGTCAATTGTAAGTGATGAGCAAAACAATGAACATAATATGCATATGGACACTCTTCACGAAACAAAGCTTGTAAACCATTAAATTCACCCCGCATATTGCTAGCACCATTATATCCTTGCCCACGCATATTTTCTACTTGAAGATCATATTGAGTAAGAACTTTGGATATCTCATCTTTTAGAGTTTGAGAATAAGTGTCTGCCACACTAAGCACTTTGAAAACCCGTTCTCTAATAAACCCATCAAAATCAACAAATCGAAGAATGATAGCCATTTGTTCCCTATTAGATACATCAACAGCTTCATCAATAAGGATACAAAATTTGGCATCTCCCACTTCCTCCCAAATCTTGGTTCTAACTTTGTTACCTAGTATATTTAAAATTTGTTTTTGAATAATGGGAGAAGTATACTTGGCATTCCCAGGAGCATTTTGTAAGACTCTGCGAATATCTATATTCATTCTTCCAAAGGAATCCACAACCGCATTGAAATTGCCACCATTAGATGAATTAACCGATTCATCATGGCCTCTAAAAGCATCCTTGGCGTGCCAACAACCTTACACTCTCTATAGTAGTAATAAGCCGGAGTCGGTTATCTGCTACTTCTTGTGATGATTGTGTGCTAATCACCCTTTCAATATGCTTAGATGGGTTTCTTAGTGACTCCCACTTGTGCATGGCAATATTATGTGGGGAATTTAAGACTCCCATGTGAAAGACAATGCCAGATTTTTTTGACATGACATTTTTCCAACCTTGAAACCCATGCTTAGTAAATGCTGGATGATGGGATGGATAACTATCAAACAAGAAACAAGGGAAGCAAAATGCTTTGTCCAACTCTGCAGAATACTCAAGCCACGGCCATTCTTTGAACCACTTAGGATTAAATTTTCGACCTTGACCTCCGTCAAATGATAATGGGTAACTACTTAAGTGAGGTTGATACGGTCCTAAGACCACATAAGCTCTTCGAATATTGTCAGGCTCATTCCTGGATCACGTTCTAGAGAACTAACATCAAAACTTTCTTCTCTCTCAATTCTTTCATTATAACACTCTTCTAGTGGAATAGATGAAGAAGGGTTTAAAGGGACATCATTAACAGAACTCTCAGTCACATTTCTACTCCCACTCCCACTTCTAATCTCATCGACACTATCACTTGATGGAGTACCACTTGTAAACCATGACAAAAGATTTTTGTACCTCTTGGGTTTCCAGTGATCTGTCATTATATTCAATACCTATAATATTATATAGATACCCCCATTAGAATTATACAACTATAACTAATTATACATTACTATTAGTTACTAACTAGCAGCAGACTTTAATGTCCAATGGATTTAATATGTGCCTCCTTAACATATATATAATAACATATATATAATTTTAATGGGTTTGTGAAAAAATATAAAGTTAGTAACACTAACCAGATGGAAAGGGCATCAACAGCAATCTCGGTGTTATGCATAAACCCAGACACTATCACCAAAACTCTCAAATAAAGACTCTCCAATCTGCAACACAAAATGCACATCTATAAATAAATCACAACATAAGCCAAAGAAAGCATCAAGAAATCCCAAAGCCCAACAAAATTACAAAAGCTCATTCACTTATTGTTACTTGATTTTTTTTTTTAGTCAGTAATTTATCATCAATTGATCAACTAAAAATAGTTAAAAACTTAAAATACAATCATGAATTGATCAATTCATCAAAGCCTCATAGGATATCCACGGATCCACCGACTGACCGAGTCAACGAGAGACGAGAGTGGAGAGTCCGAGACCGATCAGGCGTCCAGGCTACCATGATCAAGAATTCAAGATCCTCACTTCCTCAGTTCGGCAGTTCCTCACTCCTCAGCGGCTCACTTCTCAGTTCGGCAGCTCTCTCTGTCTCTGTCTCTGTCTCTCTCCGTGACTCCGCCACTAGTAGCATCCTAGAAAACAGAATCGGCGACGGCGAGACTCTAGATTTGGGCTGACTGGGCGAGACTGCGACTCTACGAGAGGAGATCTGGGATTCTGGGAATCTGGGAAAAACATAGCAGGAAGAAGTGGAAGAACTAAGAAGAATAATTTGTGTGAGTAGTGAATACTGAGTTGCTGTGAGTCAGTTTGTGTGAGTGTGTGAGTGTGTGAGGCACTGAGGCTGCGAGCTTGCGAGTGGTGAGGAGCTGCTGTGATGGATAATTTTTTTTCTTCTTTGGGCTGGGTATGGGCTGAAAGGTAGATATATATATATATATATATATATATATATACCTAGGGGTTTTTAGCCCAAAATCTTGTCTATGCTCAAGCCCATAGAGCCTTCCATGTCGGTCCGCCTCTGTTCGCAGGCCTTTAGTGCATTCCCATGCAACCGACTAGGATTTAAATTGACTTGGTCATAGCTAGCTTGGCTTTGATCTTATCATGATTGAAAATATCCAACTAACCACCTTGGACATGATCTGCACGCCTATTTTTTTCAATTAATCATCCACTTGTTTGCTGAAGTTTGATGACCTTGAATTTGAATTTGAATGTAAATATCCAAATAACTGTCTTCACTTCAATTTGGACGATAAGGTTGTGCTACACATGCTTCTCATGAGAAAACCAAGTAGTCATGCTTTGAACTAGCTCTGTATCTTTATCTCCATTACATTATTTGAATAAACTTGTGAGTTTGTTATGCTCTCTTCATGAAACAATCAACTCCATAATTTTGCTGTGTGTGTAAAGATCCTTGTTGAACTTGTGATTCAACAAGTTGTTGGTACTGGTTTTACCTAACTGCTTGGATGATTAAGAGCATAGAAAAATATTATAAGTGTCATTCTGATTTTTAATTGAATTATCTATATCTTTACTCAAAAAAAAAAAAAATCAAATGATTATAAGTTTATAACCAACAAAAATGTTGAGTAAAGAAATTTTTTTTTTGAACGAAGAACAATAATTAACTTATTAAAATAGGATTAGTTGTCTTATAGACTAAAATAGGATTAGTTGTCTTATACATTCAACTTGAGTGGTTTGTAAATGATCCAGATTTCTTACTGGATGTCCTCATGTACGATCTTAATCGTATCTAGTAATAAAATCTTCCTTTAAAAAAAAAGATTAAAATGGAAAAGTAATACTTGATAAATAAATAAAATGATAAATTTTAATTACTTTTACAATTTTGACCATATTACTCGAGTATGGATATTTATTATAGAATTTCACAATTTGCTCAAATGAGTTTAATGCAAGGAAACTTTAGTTGATACAGCATAACTATTGATGAGTGTTGCATTTAGGATTTAAGTGTGGTAACCATTAGCTAGCTTAATTGTAACTAAGCTTGCTTGGGTCTCTATTATCTTGCACTCTAGGCCTCTAATTTTAGATATTGCGGCCTTAACCGGCGTAATGCCTAAATTAGAGAGTTGATTGTGGCCCTAACCGGCATAATTGATACACCAAAAGGATAATTGGTTTAGTAGCCTTGACCGGTACTAAATACGGGACTTAACACATATAGGAAATGCATGCATTTGTGAAATTGACATCGATATTTGCAAGAGAGTTAGTGTGAATCACCCGACACTCCTATGTTCCCATTAATTTGAAATCCGAATTTTAATTTCTTGCTTGATAATTAGTTGTTTGCTTTTATTTTAGTTTGCATTTAATTTAGTTAATTCTCAATTCAAAACTCCCAAACAAAATTCTACCTTCCATTGTGCATAACTCATTTGGGCTACAAGTTAGTGGCTTTGATTAGGCTTAGTGTGAGCTAAGCCGAGCATTGCCGAGGCTTGGTTCCTTATGAATATTATTTTACTTTATTTTATTTTTATTTTTCATTGTATGCATTTGAGTGATTCTAGCGCCAACACCTAATCCCCGAGGTACGATAATCAAGCTTCAAATACTTCCCTTACTTGACAACGATTCGTACGCTTGCGAAAGTTTATGCATCAAGTCAATCACTTACGATGAAACAAGTGAAGGCCTTTCTCACGGTACGTTATCTACAAAGTGCTTCAAGTTCCACAATTTCTTTTTCTAGGACATATTATTTGTTAATGTTTAAAGTTCAACGGTAGCTAAACTTTTACTAACGCAGGTCCAATGGGCGGACCGCTATGTACTATACTCTTTAGAGCTCCTGCTACCTGTCAAATGAAATACAGAGAGCGTCAAAGAGAGATCACGCTGGGCGGTCTTCTCTTCTCCGATGCCTAAGTTAGTCAATGTATTTGTGTTGACAAAGTAACAGTAGGTAAGTATTAAATGCGTAATTAATGAGGAGAGAGGAGAGAACCTTTTATAGGTAAGGAGAGAGCTGATCTTCTCCATGTTTTCGATGTGGGACTGATATGCTTCAGTCCCCAGCTTCTGGAGCTTCTGATGTTGTCTTAGCAAGGCACGTGGAGGCACGTCAGCGGTGATCTGGGGGCAAACTGGGGCTCTGGTGGTAGCGCCTGCTTGGTTGTGTTCCCGTAGGTTACTCATTTGGAGGGAGTTGGTACCGCTAGTGGTAGCATGAGCGTGGCTCATTATAGCTAATTATGCTTGTAAATGCCTATGTAAGTACAAGTCCCCAAGTCCCCAGTCAAGGAGGGCAATCTTGGTTGGGGAGTTGCCCAGTGGTTCGAAGCGTTGCTTCCGCCAGTCTTGCAAAAGCATATTCAGCGTCAGTGCGTTGTCAACCATGGACTTACTGAGCAAATGCTTTATACCCTTCCGGGTGGGCCCTTGCTAGGCCCCCTAGGGAGTCCCCTAGTCCCCGGCGAAGATAGACCTCCGTTTGGTCGGTGTATTGTTTGTTGAGGGGAGCTGCACTAAGCAGAGGGTGTTGGGTAGCGAACCCAATCTTGGATACCCATGTGGCGGGGGTTAACATGCCTGATCAGGGCCGTGGAAGACTGTTGACGCATCCCCCTACCTGTCCCAGATGTCTATGTTGACTGCAATGCCGCGTTGCTGTCGTTGTCAAAGTGAGGCGTTGCCTCAGGAATCGCCACTGGCGGAAGTCCCTCCGCTGATGATAAGTGGCTGGCAATGTCATGGGGACCTTCCTAGAGTCAGCCTGGAGCATGGCGTTGCGGTCAGCGGTGACGGTCCTCCCAGGTGTTGAGGGAGAAGTCTCGCTAGCGGAGTTGCATTTAGCGGAGACTATCTCGCTTGCAAGATGGAAAGAGAGAAGTTCTACTAGTGGAGTTGCACTTAGCGGAGACTATCTCGCTTGCAAGATCGAAAGAGAGAAGTTTCGCTAGCGGAGTTGCGCTTAGCGGAGACTATCTCGCTTACAAGATGGAAAGAGAGAAGTTCCGCTAGCGGAGTTGCGCTTAGCGGAGACTATCTTGCTTGCAAGATGGAGAGAAAAGTTCCGCTAGCGGAGTTGCGCTTAGCGGAGACTATCTCGCTTGCAAGATGGAAAGAGAGAAGTTCCGCTAGCGGAGTTGCGCTTAGCGGAGACTATCTCGCTTGCAAGATGGAGAGAGAAGTTCCGCTAGCGGAGTTTCGCTTAGCGGAGACTATCTCGCTGAGTGCTTCGATGATTGACGATTTTCCTTTTTGATGGTTACCTTAGACAGACGCTTCGTGTGATGGTGCCTGACACGTGGCCTACATGTATTGGATTAGCATGTGCGATAACGTCTCTTCAGCACTCCCGTCATCTCTTCATTAATGCGAGTAATTATTGATTTTGTAACCGAGGCGTCGCCTTGGTTAATCCGGAGAGTAAGTGAGTTTGTGGGGCACGTGTATGGTTGTGGTGCGATGTCGTTTTTTGGCAGACGGCCTAGATTAGTTTGATGTTGACATAAAAGAGAGGGAAACCTTGTGTTTTGGCACTTCGTACTTTTTATCTTGTGTCGTCGTCTTCAAGCTTCGCCCTGCTTTCCGAGAAGAGGATTGCTAAGATTCCGTGAAGGTATCCAGTTTTGAAGCACGAAGATCTTCTGTAGTGAAGAGAAGCGCCTTTGACTGCACCCAAGTTCTCACTTTTGAGGTTGGTACTCTGAATCTCGTCCCTGTTTTATTGAATTTCTGCGTTTGCTTTTGTCAGTTTCTGGGTTTTTTCCAATTTGGGGTACTCTATTCCTCCCTGGTGTGCTCTGAGGGTGTAAAGAGAGTTTTAGGGATGGGTTTTGGCATTTGGTAGACAGTTGGGGTTTAGGAATTTGCTGGATGGTCGAATCTGGGTTGAGTATATGGGTACTTTCTGTTCTTGTTTTGGTGTTTTTTGGGTAAGTGTTCTTGATGCTCCTGGATGTAACTGATAAAGGGATAGCTTAGATCCTGTGCGAACTAACTGGTTTGGATTTTAGGGTTGTGGGACGGCTAGCGTCGTAGATATCTCCAGCGGTAAGGATTCCGGGTCTGACGAGTCGCTCAACGTGGCGGATAGGGTGTTTATTGATTCGTTGCGTTCGTCTGCCCCTGCAGAAACCTCCTGGTCCGAACCTCTAGACATTGAACCGCTACAGACCATACCCTGGGCAGTTTCCATGGGTCATGCTGGTCGTCCTGAGAGTTTTAGGGATGGAGAGGATGTCGTTACTCACAAAAGGCGGGAGGAGAGGCTAGCGAGCTATAGTGCCACTAGCGGCTCTGCTGATGGGGTGAGAGAGGCTGGCAGGGAAGAGGTTGAGTTAGCCTGGGTTCTCCGCGACGGTACAGCTATTGACGAGGTGGGAGGGCCGATGACGGTGGCTGCCGTCAACCTTGTGAAGCGGGTGTTCCGCCTGCCCTGCGTTGTGAAGCTGCGACCGCCGCTGAAGGATGAGAGAGCGTCGGTCTTGCCAGCCGGGCACGTAGCCGTGCACTAGGCGATCTTCCACCAGGGAGTGACATTCCCGCTACTGCCAAATCTCCATATTTTGTTCTGTGAATTTGGCCTCGCCTTTGGGCAGATTTTCCCTAACATATGGCGGTTGCTGATGGCACTCAACTCACTATGGTGGTTGTCCGGCTGTGAGGGTCCAACTGTGGCGAAGGTGTTACACTTCTACGAACTAATATATGTGCAGCACCAAGGTTGCGGTGGGCAAGTGAACTTGAGCCGTCGTCAGGGGGCGCCCAAATTGGTCGAGAATCTAAAGGATTCTATGTCACCTTGGCGGGGGACCTTCTATGTTGCCACCGATGGATTGGAGTACCAAGCGGGGTTGAATGCGGGGGAGCCGACATTCAGGATTAAGTCAAAATTCCAACCTACCTGAGGTTGTCGGCCTGCCGCTGTTTAGAGTTGCTTTTTGTTGCGTAATAATTCCCTTTTGTAATGACCATTTTGTTGTTTTTTGTGTAGCAGGACTGCGCTATAGCCTGAGGCGCGAAGAAGAGTGCCGCTTAGCAAGGATCTGCGGTTGCTAGCAGAACCGCAATTTGCTAGATCTCCGCCTACTTACCGGCTGGGAGTTGTTGGTTGATCAGTAGTTGACACGAGCCCTTGGTAAGTATCATTCTCCGATGAGTGTTTTAGTTTGTTGTTGTCAAGCTAACTATTTCTTTTGTATAGATTCTCCGCCTGGAAACAGAGCAAGCCGCGAGGCGTTTGAGAAAGCCATGGACCGTGCCGAGATCAACGACTTCTTAGAGAGCATGTACGCCTTTGGGCTAGAGGCTCAACAGACTGTCGTCGACCTCAAACATTGGCGCTGAGCCCATCTGAGGTTCTGTTTGGTCCATAATTACCTAGTAATTATTCCCCTAATCTTGCACTTTTACTTAACCTTTGTGTTCATTTATATCTATTGATTATGTTTTTTCTTAACATGCTAGGAAATAATGGAAAAGCTTGGAAATGCATGAAAAAGTCAATCTTAGGATATTTTCCTGCTCCGGCTAGGAGAAACCGAGCTAGGCAAGGAAGGAGAAGCAGCAGACTGAACAAATGAACTCCAAATGAGTTGAAACTTTCCAGATCTATTTTAAACATCCTAAGGATCATTTCTTATGAAGAGTGAAAGAGCTAGTTCTGAGTGGAAGGTTGTCAAAAGATCGATCCAACTTTCTGACTAAAAGACGAAAACTGTAAAATCGGACCTGTACGGATTCCGATGGTATTTCTGGCCACACCACAACTAAATAAGCTCTGAAATTTTACCCAGAAGATCTACACTCATGGAGGAACATTTGGTATGAAGAAACCGAAGGCCGATTCCTAAGTCTCGGTGGAGATTCAATTAAAGGAAGAAAGGAGAAGAAAGTGCGCAAACGGACAAAAAAATGGGTCAATGGAGGTCAATGCCGAATTTCCAACCATTTCCAGCCAAGGACATGTGTGGAGGGCATGGAACAGCTGTTGACTAGGGTTAGAGAGTTTGGATGGAAAAACTTTAGGTATAGGTTATGTAGATACCTCTACTAGCATGACTAGTTCTCTACATCACAAAGCATAAGTAACACCCACTTTAGGACATCCACAGGACATGGCAAGGCCCAACCGCGACATCCATCTTGTAGCCCTATGTTCAAGCTACGCTACGGTATCCGGAAGTCACAAATCCTTCCCCGGGAAGCCACCATCCCGGCCTTGCCAAGTTGCCTCCACAATATGCTTCTCTAGACTAGAATAGTAACTTTGAGTCCCACATCTAAGAAAATGTAAATGAGGGAGCCTCCTTCCCCTATAAAAGGAGACTCCTTCCCACTTACTCAACATCTCATTACATCTCTTATAATCTTGTTAGGCCGCAAGGCACGACACACTAGTACACATTCAAGTGGACGTAGTTTCCCGCCAAGGCGGGAGACGAACCACTATACATCTCGTGTCATTCTCTCTCTCTCTCTCTCTTACTTATCGTTAATTAGATCCCCACGGATCCAAACGTTAACATTCGCGCCGTCTGTGGGAAGCCAACACATTGGCTTCGTCACCTTCCATGAGCTAAGTCTGCTTAGCGGAACTCAAAGAAATTCTTCCCTCCTTCTTTGAGCCATGATTATACGCATTTATATGCGTGTAATTATATCTAAAACACTATAAATAAGCAAATCCTCATGTCAATTAATATGTAATTAATCCATTTTTATTTACTTTGTAGAAAATAAGCGGAATTGCGAAAACGAGAGAAAATTGTGTGAAATTGGAGCAAATTGGAGTTTCCGACAAAAGGACGAAATTGTCAATGCGGGTCGACCGTGGTCAACGCCATCAAGGGAGCGGAATTCAATTACCTCCGGTAGTATGTGCGGAATCGCATTGAGAAGAGAGAAGAAAGTAGAAGAAGAAAAGAAGAAGAAGAAACAAATTAGAAAAAGAGAGAGAGAGAGAAAGGAAAAAAAAAAATTCCTACCCTGACGTCATGATGACGTCAGCAGCACCACCATCAATTTTCCTTCCCTTTCTTTCCTTCACGTGGCTGCTGTTCTCTTCCTTTCTTTTTCCTTTTTTTCTTTTCCTCTCTCCTTTCTTGTTTGGCAGCTAGCATCTCATCTATCTCTTCCTCTCTTGAAAGCCACCAGACGACCACACATATCAATGAATCAATTAACCAATTTTTCCTCTCCTCCCTCTCTCACGTCCGGATTCCAATTATCCCTCTTCCTCTTTTCTTCTCCCACGTAAACCAACCCACCTCCAACACCTCTCACCACAATTCCTTCTCCTCCTCACCAAAATCTCTTCCTTCTCCATTTTCTTCTCCTCACCAAAATCTCTTCCTTCTCCATTTTTCCTTCCTCACCAAGATTTTCTCCTCACCAAGATTCACTTCACCTCACCAAGATTTTCTTCTCCTCACTAAGATCCACTTCACCAATATTCTATCTTCTCATCAATTTCACAAAATTCAAAGGGGAAGCACTTCAAGCATAAAGCAATCACCACTTGGGTAAAAGAGAGAAATTATAATTCCAAGGCTTGTTATGTTTGCTTTTTAGCATTTGTAACTTGTCTTGGTTGTTCTCCCTCTTCTACACCTTTTCCTCTTTTGTTTGTATGAAATTGATGGAATTGATGATGTATATATTTATGGGTAGTGAGTAGAAATTTTGTTGGGGGCTAGGGTTGTGTGCCCTAGCCCAAATTTTATGTAAAGGATGCCTATTTTAATGTCATGATGCAATTTAATTTGTTGGATGCTTATATCAATTTTTGTTGGGTGGAAATGCATGTCTAGGAGCCTAGTCAACTCTAGGGTATGTATTTTGGGCATGTCTAGGATGGAGTTAGAGGCTTGACCCCCTCTAATTCCTAAGCTAGAACCCTCAATTTGGTATTGTAGGGGTTATAAGTATGGTGATTTACACCCGCCGCGTGATTGCGAGGGTGAATCGCTTAGTGGTCTAATTCTTGAGCTTTATGCCAATTAGAGCAACTTAGAGACCCTTGAACCGGCTCTAGCTCTCTCTAATTGAGTTTGTGTGACCCTTGAAACGGCACATTAATACCGTAATTGAGAATATATGGTCCTTGAGCCTTGAACCGCCTAGGATACGACTACCGCCAAATGAAGAATTTTGCATCTACATTAGATTAGCTTCCGGCACATAGGATTTGGGTGAAGGAACCTCCCTAGCACCCAACACTCTCTTGTCTTGAATTTTTTCGCAAACTACTTTAGCATTTCATTTTTATTTTTAGCAATTTTCTATTTTCGGTTCTTAAATTTAGTTTAAGTCTTCACAATTAAAAATCACAATTTCGGATACTTGTTGCTAGGATAATTTGTATTTGTGCTTAGTTGTCCGTAACTAAGTGGGGGTTCCCTATTCCCTTGGGTACGATACTTGGAGCTTAATTTATTTGCCCTAAACTTGATGACCGTGTTGTATTACGCGTGAGGCGCTAGTATAGGCACCGAATCAAGCCATTTCAAATTCATCGGTCACCCATTTCTCTTTAGTCATTCTTGAGTCTTCATTGGTTCCCAGAGAGTTTATGTTTGAATTTGTGCTTCTTGGCGGTAACTTTTGCCAAAGCATGATCAATAATACCTCAGCGGTAAAACCAGAGATTTGCATCTTAAAAGGCTAGTCAACAGTGGTCAACGCCCAGGGGATGGTCAAAACTGGCTGAAACTGATCAAAACACCAACGCATGGGCTGGTCAAGGTTGGTCAACGCCGGAGATGGTTGGTTAACGCTATTCAAAAAAAAAATAAAGTCCACACTTGGCGGCAAATCTTCTCTGGACACCCATTCTCTTCAACAAGGCCTCGTCTTCCTCGTTGCATCGCCCAGCAGCATGACCAAGCCACCTCCACCGACCAAGGCTGCCTCCTCTGGCCATTACTGCCGGATAGCTTCGCATCCGAGCTCCACTATTGCTGGCAACCTCGGCTGCGCTCCTCCGCCCAACTGTAGCTCCGGGCCTCCGCCGAGCTCCGCTCTCCAGGTCTCCGCCGAGCACAACGGGATAAGCAAAAGCTCCGCTCCGCCGAACTTCACCTCCGCTGGACTGTTCACCGCTGAACTTCTCTTCCGCCGACCAGAGCTCCATCCACGAGGTCTACTAACTGAGCATAGCTCCGCTCCGCCGAGCACCTCCGCTAGCGAGCTTCACTGACCCATTGGACTGCACCACCGGGCACCCTCCGCCAAGATTCTCCGCTGGCCCAAAACCCCACTCCGCCTATCCGTCGAGCTTCACAGCTCCGCTCCGCCGAGCTTCTACTAACCCGCGCTTCTGCCACTAGCCAACCTCAGCGGCCCCGCGGAACCGCTAGCCTCAAACCAGAGGAACCGGCCTCCTCCGCCCCCTGTCAGGCTATCCTCCTCCACGGGGCATCACCGCTCTCCGTCGCTGAACATAGCTCCACTGACCGCTAGCCAACCTCCGACGGAAAATCTTCTGCCACACTGTACACCGCTAACAAGCGGCAGGTGTCCGCCAAATCTCCCTGACATAGCACCAAGAACTCCATCACCACCGCCCAACTGCCTCCGCTAGAGCACCACCGCCAGCGAAGCTCCGCTCCGCCAAACTTCCTCCGCTGGCTACCTCAGCTAGCTAAAGCATCCTCCGGACACCAAAACTCCGCCGAGCTCCAGGCCCGCTGCACTCCAGCACAGCCGAACTCGGATCCTCCGCCAAGCTCCAGGTCCGCTGCACTCCAGCTCCGCCGAACTCGAGCTCCGCTGTGCCACTGACCAACATATGCTCAACCAGCCAGATTTTCTTTAAGCAACCAACGATGCTCTCTACACCCAGGTTATTTGAAGCAGAGAACCTATTTTCTGAAGCATCTTCCCTCACCCTCCTCCGCTGGCATCCCTCTGGCCATTCCGCTGGGCAAACTCCATCACTCCCCGACGGTTATCCCCCGAACTCGGCAAAATCTGCAGAACTAGAATTCGCACCTTGATCGGAGAGAAAGCTAAGTTATCTTCTTTTTTATATGCAGTCGAGTTATATATATGCTGGAGTCGCACATTGCTGCACATTCATACTGTGTCCAAAGCATAGTTTGACAGCAGTACACACCACGTGCCTGCACTTTGCATAACATCAATGCCACTTAGTCCTATAAAAAGCATACACGTCGCATTGAGTAGTATTATATGCGTTTATTGCTATGCAGGGACTACCTCTATTTAGCCTCTTACACCATCACGTGTAGCTAACTGATAGAGACCCCTAGGCTCTAGATATTTCAATGCATGTGCAACTCCTTTAGGCAAGTCAAAAGCATGCTTATTAAACAAACAAGGCTACATGACACATAGATCCCTCCATGATCTATTAAATTACACCAGCTTGCTTATTACATTGCATTGCTTACAATTTGCCGGCCGCACATTCACGTTCCTGCCACATTGCTCATCATATAACTTTTTGGTTAATCAAATACAAACCACCAAGGCCACTCTTTTGTTCTCTTCTGCAAACTAGCTGCTGTGTATGACAAAGACTAGCTCATGATCCATGCTTAAATTATCATTATATATGCATTTGAGCTATACATCCATGCCTTCAATTTTTACAATTGAATTCCAATGTATTTCTTATTCTCCCAGCAAGAACAACTGATAGATCTCCCACAATGAACCTCACATGCATAAATGGTCTTGTTATATCTATCAATTTCACATTCAAAATAGATGCACATATACATTTGTCGTCAACTATCTATAAACATGGCTCGTACACTTCGCTCAATTGATACATATATTCAAATAACTTGTCTATTTTTTGCAAGTTGCCGATGGTGATTTTACAAATCCACATATTAATCATATATTTTTGTTTCAAGGAAATTCAACTATTTCTTTCGAGCATTCAACCTCAAATACGAGTTGACGGACATTATCGGAGTATTTTATCCACCACGAGCAATGGACCGTCATGATCAGCCAACTCCGCTAGCCTCCAAATCGGCATAAGATAAGTCACTATATCTTATCTCTTACGCTCTTGCAATTAGAGCCTTTGCCATGACTATACATGTCTCCATGAGCCTTGAGCATGCCTACAAAATGTTATTAGCAACCACATTACAAGTACATGTTGCACATGCCATGCTTCTATCTAATTGCAAAATTAAATAAACATGGGTCAATCAAACAAAATTTTATTACTTGCTCTATTTTGTTTGTCATGTTTCATACAAGTACAAACTTTAAGAGTCTGTGGTCACCGCCAGGCGGTAAGGCAACGACTCATAATGACAATGACCGCTACGCGGAATTGCAGTCAAGTTTCTCCTCCGAGAAATAGTAAAGGGACTAGTTAACACAGCCCACGGTAGCCATTGATCCGGCAGTTAACCCCGACGCTTGGGTACCAAAGATTGGGCTCGCGACCCAACACCCTCTGCTCCGTGCAGCTCCCCCTCAACAAACAATTTACCGACCATCCGGAGGTCCGTCGTGGCTGGGGAGTGGGGGACTCCCTGGCGGGCCTAGCAGGGGCCCACCCAAAAGGGCAAAAGCGTTCGCTCCAACCAATTCTAGACGGACAACGCACTCGCACTAATTATGCTTGATATACGGCACAAAGCTACGCTTTGGTATCAACCCGCAAGAACACCCTCCTTGACTGGGGACTTCGGGGACTTGTACATACAGCCCAGCATAATTAGCAACGGTCACGCTCATGCCTCAGGGCATCACCTTCGAGCTACCCGTTAAAGCCTCAGCGGCATCCACGAGCTCTCACGCTCTCGCCACAGCGGTACCGCCGAGCTGTCATGCTCTTGGCTCAGCGGCATCCTCGAGCTCTCACGCTCTCGCCGCACCGGTACAGCCGAGATGTCATGCTCTTGGCCGCCTTCGCGGCACCCTTGAGCTTCCGCTCACGAGCTTATCGCCCCCGCCTTCGCGGCACCCTTGAGCTTCTGCTCTTGAGCTTACCGCTCACGCCTTCGCGGCACCCTTGAGCTTCCGCTCGCGAGCTTATCGCTCACGCCTTCGCGGCACCCTTGAGCTTCAGCTCACGAGCTTACCGCTCATGCCTTCGCGGCACCCTTGAGCTTCCGCTCACGAGCTTACCACTCATGCCTTCCCGGTAACCCCCGAGCTTCCGCTCATGCATATGCCTGTTTTTTGTCTTTGTTGTGCAGGTTTACGAGTCCCTTCTTGCTTACGGAGTTAGGGGACTTGTAGGGGCTCCGTACCGCCCGGTTACTTATGCTTGATGAATTCATGATTATAACTCCCCAACCAAAAAGCTCCTCTTACTTGGGGACTTCGGGGACTTGTAGATACCTCTACTAGCATGACTAGTTCTCTACATCACAAAGCATAAGTAACACCCACTTTAGGACATCCACAGGACATGGCAAGGCCCAACCCTGAGATCCATTTTGTAGCCCTATGTTCAAGCTATGCTACTGTATCCGGAAGTCGCAAATCCGTCGCCGGGAAGCCACCTTCCTGGCCTTGCCAAGTTACCTCCACAATATGCTTCTCAAGACTAGATTAGTAACTTTGAGTCCCACATCTAAGAAAATGTAAATGAGGGAGCCTCCTTCCCCTATAAAAGGAGACTCCTTCCCACTTACTCAACATCTCATTACATCTCTTATAATCTTGTTAGGCCGCAAGGCTCGACACACTAGTACACATTCAAGTGGACGTAGTTTCCCACCAAGGCGGGAGATGAACCACTATACATCTTGTGTCATTCTCTCTCTCTCTCTCTTACTTATCGTTAATTAGATCCCCACGGATCCAAACGTTAACAGGTTATTTTGAAATTCAAAATTTGAACGATGACAAATGGTCCTCCTCTTACATCTTACACCTTTGTCTCCCAATGACCCTTCTACCCTTACTTCATCTCTTCCACCAAAATATCTATGGGCTTCCTAAGTCATTTTCATGTGGAGTTAAAGATTAGATCCACATTTTATGCTTACACATTTGTTCTTTACATCTAACCCTTCATTTCCTTTGATCTCCACCCTTCATTCATCACTCTTGACCTATAAAAATACCCTCCCCTCATGGTGGACGTTTCTCATGTTCTTCTCTCACTTTCTCACACATCTCTTCACACATTTCTCTTAGTTTCATAGCTTTAGTTCATAGTTTCTTAGTTTTGTGTAGAGATAGGTGTATAGCTTCTTGGGTTCTTGGTTTTTCCTTATCAAAACTGAAGTATCTATACACTTTTGATCAATCACAACTCCAGTTTCACATATTCGAGTCTTGCTCATCATACTTCTAAGAGACTTAGTGGAGTTGCATGGTGTTTTTGGATCCTTTCTCTTATTAGAAACCAAAAATACCATGCTAGGAAACATTTCTCACCTTATTTTGCATCTTAGAGGGTAGAAAGTGTTCTTAGAGGTACGGTTTGGTTCTTTTTGGAACCGAACCCGTGGGTATTCCTTCCTTTATCTACTATTTTCTCTCTTAACTTGATGCTTTACAAGTTTATGGCTTTAATTTATGGAACTATGAGTTATGAGTAGAATAATTTTGGGGCTAGGGTTTAGCCCTAGCCGAATTTGTGTACAAAATATGTAGTTAAATTTAATATGGATCATGCCATGAATTTTTACTTTTCTAGTTTAATTGTTCATCATTTATGCTTCTTAGATTCGTCACGTAAGGTTGGTAAATGTTGATAATTTCATGGAAGTATGCTAGGCTTGACAAACTTAGTAAACTAAAGCATGTTGCAAATGTAGAAATGGTAATCTTGTGATAATCAAATAAGGTTGCCAGGGTCCTTACAATTGAGCTTATCATGTGGATGTGGCTTAGGTGTCCGATAATCAAGGGATCTTAGCTTGCATCTACATAGGTCTACTTGTGTCTGATAATCAAGGAATGGGTAGAAACTAAAAGGATTGTAGGAGAGTTATGTCCGATAATCAAGGGGTAGTTTCGATACATTCTCTAGTATAATTGTTTCTTGGTTACTCAATAATCAAGATAACCGAGGGGGATTCCATCTTGGCTTGAGCATGTTAGATTTCATTACTTAGAATTTGCACAAAGGAGGTTAGGTGTGATGCCTTAAAACCCCTTTTATCTCATTTGATCAAATCTCTTACACTTTGTTAGTTTATTTTGCTTTATTTGCACTTTAATTTTAATATAGTTAAAATTAACTCAAAAGCTGATTCACTAATATCCATTGTTAATATCACTTTTGGTAGTTAGGCTTCCAAAGGGCCAAAACTATTGAACTTGTAAAAAGGTAGACTTTGCATATGTTTTCTAGGTTTATTTTCGTGGTGATCTAGTTAGGGTGAAGTTTCCCCCAATCCTTTCCCCTACAAAAACTTGACCTTCTACACTTGGAAGTAAGGAACATCATATACAAATTTTCACACACTTTCACACTCAATGATGTCTCCAACAGGTTCCCTTAGTGTTGCCGATGCCTCATCACTCACACCTCAGCCCCGACAGCTCGCCCGTGGTGCAGGCGGGAGCTGGCGGAAGCAATGTCCCTGCTGCGCTAGTGCAGCAGAAAGAGAGGGTGCCCGCCATTAGGCGTGGGTTGCAGAAGGGGAGGGTGGCGCCCACAAAGGAGCCAATGACTATTGCGGGGCTGGAGCCGTAGATGGGAGTGCTCCCCGTCGTCGCTGGTGTGACACAGGTGGTACGCCAAGGGAAGTGGCGACAAAATGACCCGGTTGACGAGGATGATGTGACTGACGTGGAGACCATTGGGGTCCGCCAGCGGAAGAAAGCAAGGCAGGCCCCCTGGAAGGCTACTGTGACAGCTGGGCCGGAGGTATAGACTAGCGACCTCAACTCGTTTGCCATATATGTCGAATTCTTGTCGGAGCCTGAGCGGGAGTTTCTCTTCCACCTCTGCGAGCGGCTGGGCTTCTACGGGCTGGAGGGAATCGTGCGCTCCACCGTCATTGATCAGTCGTCGTACAGCTCGGCCTTAAGGCACTTGTCCGTTGGGCTACATGAGATGTTCTTGGCAACCTCAAAGCAGCCCCGGGTGGAGCTGCAACTCAAGGAGGAGATCGAGGGTCTCTAGAAGGAGCTGGCGGAGACTAAGGACAGTTTGGCGGATGCGGAGCGGAGTCTGACCAAGGCAGAATGTGATGCCGCTGATGCCTGCGGCAAGCTGTCTGTCGGCGTTGCGCGGGACGTGAAGCGGAATGACCATTTCTCCAAGCTAGAGTAAGACATAGCCCTGCTGAAGGATCAGGTGGTGGCAAAGGTAAAGAAAGTTGAGATCCTTCAGCGGGAATCTGCCGCTAAGTCTGCTGAGGTGAAGAGGCTGGAGGGTGAGGTTGCTCGTCTGGGAGCGGAAGGGCATCGTGTGGCGTCTGCCGCTGTGGAGGCTTTTAAGCAGTCAGCGGAGTACAAGAAAGCGTTGACTGAGGCGGCAAAGGCCGATGCTGTTGCCAACGTGGAGCTACTGAAGCAAAAGAGCGCCATTAACTAGGTCAAGGTGTCCTAGCCCGTTGGGTCGTCAAGTCAGAATGCACCGCCAGCGCAGGGTGTTGTTCGCGCCGAGGCTGAGGGTGCCCGTTCAGGTAGCGGGGAGAGTGGTGTGCGTCCGGCGGATGATTCTCAACAGACCCCGCCTCCTACTTAGTCCGAGGTCTCCCGTGCTGGCTTTCTGGCCGCCCACACCTGAGCGGATAGTACCATTGTAACACCGAGCCCTACCGCTCGTGGGTCCGATCAGACGAGTCGTCAGTCCGAGCAACAACCACCGCCGGAGGGCGAGACTGCCGCTGAAGCCCCTCATCAAGGAAGATAGCTCCACAGCCTGAAGTAGTGCCGCTGAGGCCTTTGTTTTTTTTTTTTTTTTTTTGTGCCGCTAAGGCCTTTTGTAATTCAACAATATTCTTGGGCAGGTAGTCTTGACCCTTAATATATAAAATTGGTATTTTGTTTCTGAAATTTTTTTTTCAAGTGTGGATGCGTTTGCTGATTGCATAGTTTGAATATTTCTGAACCGCTAGAGTTTTGACTGCTGTTTTGTGACTCAATGAAACATTAAAGGGATTAAAATTGTTCCAAGTGCACGATGTAGCAGACGTAGTCCACCAAATATTGTTGGCGTTGCCAGTTGATTCTTGTGCTTGGACTTGGCGACAATGGTTTGAATAATTCTTCATTTCATTGATAGCTGATATGTCAGCGTTTACAAAAAGCGGGGTTGTACCCGTTGGGTAGCTTCCTTTAGCTAAATATTGAGTCAAAAATTTAGCTAAGCCAAGATGCTCTAGCGTAGTGGTATGACTACTTGTAGTAATATCGATGGTGCTCGGTATTCCAAGGGTGGTGTGACGCCATCCTTGTCCAACAGGTAGAAGGTGTCGGGGCTAGCGATTTCCACAATTTTGTATGGACCATCCCAAGTTGGGCGGAGTGTTGTTGGCGGTGGAATGACTTCCTTCATTACCCAGTCCTCCAGTTTGAGGTTCCGGGCTTTGACCCTGGCGTTGTAGAAACGCGATACTCGCTGTTTGTTTTGCAAATTGTGCAAATGGGCCTTGTGTCGTTTTTCCTCTAGTAGGTCTCTGTCGAGGTTGACGCCCTCGCCGTTGGTCTCGGGGCAGTAGCCTTCGACCTTAGCGGTAGGTTGAGTTACCTTAATGGGTAGGACGGCCTCAGTTCCGAACATCATGCAGAATGGTGTTTCACCAGTGGCGGAAGTTGGGGTAGTTCTAATGGCCCAAAGAACTTCTGGAAGCTTCTCCACCCACAAACCCTTGGTGTCGTCGAGCTTCTTTTTTAGCAGCTTCTTGATTATCTTGTTTATTTCTTCGACCTGGCCGTTGGTTTGGGGGTGAGAGACAAATGCAAAACTCATCTTGGTGCCCAGGTTAGCGGTGAAAGATATGAGTTCCTTATTGTTCAATTGTGTGCCATTGTCTGTGATGACTGTGTGGGGGACACCATAGCGGCAATAAATATTCTTCCAGAGGAAGTAAGTACCTTAGCGGTAGTTATTGCCGTCAGTGGCTCTGCCTCTATCCATTTGCTGTTGTAGTCAATGGCGACAATGATGTACTTGAACTGGCCTTTGGCGGTATGAAATTTTCCCATCAAGTCTAGGCCCCACGTGGAGTGAATCCAGGGACCAATGATGATAGACAGTGGTTCTGCTGGGGCCTGTGGGAGATCAGCATATTGTTGACATTTGTGGAAAGATCTTGATATCCTCCTAGCGTCGTCGCCAAGCGTAGGCCAGAAGTAGCCTTGTCGCATTGTGCGATTGGCCAAGGATCTGGCGCCCGAGTGGTTTCCAAATTCCCCGCCGTGTATCGCTGCCAAGATGACTTTCCCCTCCTCTTGGGTTAGACGCCGGAGGTTGGGGTGGGTGAACCTTGGCGATAAAGCTTGCCATGCTAGATGTTGTAGCGGGTTGCTCTCCGCTTGAGCTGTCGTGCTTCGACCTTGTCCTCTGGCAATGTTCCATTGTGCTTGTATTCGATGATCTCGTTCATCCAACTGGGATTTACCTCAATGTTGAAGATCTCCGCTAGGGTTTTTGTGATGCTTGGTTTGTCAAGACACTTCACCCTTGTGTCTGTCGGACTTTGGTGTGGCTGAGCGGTTGCTAGTTTGGCTAGTGAATCGGCTTTGGCATTCTTTTCCCTGGGGATCTGTGTGATGGTGTGAAATTTGAATTTTTTAAGGAGCGTCTTGACGTAACCTAAGTATGCTGCCAATTGTTGATTCTTGGCCTGGAAACTGTCGCTGACCTGGTTGACGACTAACTGGGAGTCGCTGAATATGTTGACATTGTCAGCTCCTGAGTCGATGGCGAGGAGTAGGCCGGCAATGAGGGCCTCGTACTCCGCCATGTTGTTTGAGGACTTGAAGTTGAATTTTAATGCGTATTCCACGTTTAGTCCCCCTGGCCCTGTTAGGATTACTCCGGCCGCTGGCCTTGGCGCAAGCGGAGCCGTCCACGTGTAGGTTCCAGTCTGACTACTGGGGAGCTGGTTCCTCAGCGGTTACAATTTCCGTGCTGGGTTCAACCTGTCGCTCGGTAAGCTCAGCAATGAAGTTTGCCACCGCCTGGCCTTTCATGGCGGTTCTTGGTTTGTACTCAATGTCAAACTCGCTGAGCTCGATGGCCCACTTGTTGAGGCATCCCGAGTGCTCAGGGTTCTGCATTACCTGCCTCAGCGGTTGATTTGTTAAGACATGAATTGTGTGGGCCTGAAAATAATGGCAGAGGCGTCTAGCGGCGATGATGAGTGCGAGAGCAAGCTGCTCCAGGGGGGATATCTTGTTTCAGCCCCGTTCATGCCTCTGCCGGTGTAGAATACTAGGAGCTCATCATGGCCTTCCCGCCGAACAATGGCACAGCTTACCGCTGTCTGTGATACCGCTAGGTATATGTATAATGTCTCTCCCTGCACTGGGATAGAGAGGAGCGGAACTGCTGCCAAGTACTCCTTCAAGCTTTGGAATGCTGCCTCACAGTCTGGGTTCCAGTCGATGACCTTCTTGTGGGTTGTCTTCAGGACTTTGAAAAATGGGTGTAATTTGTCAGTGAGTCTTGAGATAAACCGAGAAAGGGCGGTTAGTTTTCCCTGGAGGCTTTGAACATGCTTCTTCCATTCTGGAGCTTTCATGTTGAGGATGGCTTGTACCTTGTCCGGGTTGGCCTCTATGCCCCGCTCACTGACTATGTAACCTAGAAATTTGCTGGCGGTGACGCCGAATAAGCATTTTTATGGGTTAAGGCGCATACCGTAGGCCAAAAGAATGGCGAATATAATTCTGATGTTTGCCACGTGTCCGCTGGCCTTTATGCTTTTTACCAACATATCGTCCACGTAGACCTCGATGATTTTTTCCAGATGCTCAGCGAACATAACATTCATTAGCCGCTGGTAAGTTACACCTGCGTTCTTCAAACCGAAAGGCATGACATTGTAGCAGTATAGGCCATTGTCGGTGGTGAAGGAGGTGCACTCTTGGTCACCAGGGTGCATCTTGATCTAATTGTAGTCGGAGAAGGCATTCATCATGCTGAGTAGCTTATGATGCTGAGTAGCGGGAAACTGTCCTTGGGGCATGCCTTGTTGAGGCCCTTAAAATCGACTCACATTCGCCACTTTCCGCTGGGTTTTTTACCATGACCAAGTTGGAAATCCACTGAGAGTAATTTACTTGGTGAGTAAATCCAATGCTCTGGAGCTTGGCAACCTCTTCCCCTATTGCACAGTATCTCTCCTCATCAAAGGCCCTTCGTCGCTGCTTGGTAGGGTAAGTGGATGGTTTGATACTCAATTTGTGTGTGATGATCTCGGGGGAGATGCCTGGCATGTCAGCGTAGGACCATGCAAAGACGGCAGTATTGTCACGTAGAAACTAGGTGAGTTCAGCCACTACATCTGGGTCTTTCTTCTCTCTTCTCAATACACTTCCACACATATTATCAGAGATAATTGGATTTCGCTCCTTAAATGGTGTTGACTACGGTTGACCCGCATTGACTATTTAGTCCTTTTGTCGGAAACTCCAATTTGCTCCAATTTCACACAATTTTCTCTCGTTTTCGCAATTCCGCTTATTTTCTTCAAAGTAAATAAAAATAGATTAATTACATATTAATTGACATGAGGATTTGCTTATTTATAGTGTTTTAGATATAATTACAAGCATATAAATGCGTATAATCACAATTATTAGATACATGTAACCAATAAGAATTATAATAAAGTAACAACAAAAGATTTGAACTTACATTCAAAGGATACAGCTGGACATCAATTAGTAGGCCAATTTGATGGGGGTCTGGAACTGAGAATAGCCAATGTTGCTCATACTACCATTCTCCAGGTCAAACAGATGACAGTGATGACTTCTGGATCTCATTCCAAACTGTAAATTTGAATACACAATGAGAAAGAAAATAAGGCTTTGACTCATCCATCCAAGCATCAGTCATAATAGAAATTGACTATTTCCATGTTGAGTAAAAGAAAGGGAAAAATTCCACACACCTGTGGTAGCAGGTGTCAAGGCCAAGCCAGAGTTCATCAGATACAATGACTTGACCAAGAAATACAGTTATCTTGGACATTTTCGATAAAAGAGGTGACAGTCTCCCAGACGATAAACCTACAGCAAAAGATATATCCTCATGAATAGAGTCCAATATATTAGTCACTATAATCAACCAACATACAAATTGAAAACATAATACTTCAAATTTCCCCTGAAATCACAAACCTCTCCACAAACTGATTCAAAAAAGAACTTAATATAGCTTGAGAAACCTGCACAAACCAAGTCAAAAGACAAAAAAAAAAAATTGTTAAAAGGAAAATGAAAGGAAAAAAGAATCAAACAAACAAAATTGTACCCCTTTTCTTTAGACAAACCAACAACCAACCAATAAAAACAAATAACCAACCAACGAAGATAGAGTAGTAGACAACTGGAACAGAGGGCATTACCTTCCCTTGACATTAAACTCTGAGTCAAGGAGAAGAAATCACTAGATGCAAGGCAGTGAGATGTGTGTGGGTATGCCAATCCAATCTTCTGTACGATGTCTTCAGGGTCAACAACTTTATGCAGAGAGGGAGCTTCTGGATCTGTTTTTGTGTTGATCACATATATGCGACCTGATCTGAAAGATAAGAATGCTTAATAAGATATATATCATACAGTGGGATCCTTCTATTGAATGATCAGTAAATTTTTCCTAAACCAATGCATAGACTCATGGTTGAAAAAAAATATTGTTGATTTCACTTGGCATAACTTCTTTCCAATAGGCTTCATAATGCTTAATTTATAATTTAAAACCATGCAACTCACATACATATGGGATCAATATGAATGTAAGCTCAACGACTTAACATTTTGGGCTTCACCTAATCAATCATGTTTTAATTCAAGTCAACTAAGATTCCAGCTTTTCTGTTTTTTTCATCTTTCTAATTTTTAATCATAATATCTTGCATAAGAAAAACCTACATCTAAAGCGAGCTTCTCCAACTCCTCCCCTGTATTCACATAAATTTCTTAATTTAAGTACCTTTTATCTACTCAACTACTGATTAAACCAAGCCTAAATGCCTCGAAAAAAGAGAGCTTCAACTAACAGCAACAATTTCAAAATTTCTGGTAAAAGCATGCTGCTAAAAGCAAACCAAGGAAAACGCACCTGTCAAAAATTCCCTAATTGAGCTCATCAAGTATTTGTAATCCTCTTCAAGGCCAAAACTGGAAGCCACAGGGACAACAGCATAGTCAATCATCATTTTCTAGTGCTAGGAGAAACATTCAGCACGTCCAAAATTGTCAATACAATATACATGATAAAACTTTTCATAAGTATTAAAAGTATTCAAGTATTCTATCAGGATAGGTGAATGCATTGGGAAAAGTATTCAATCTCCCTTTCAACAATTCCACAAACGGTTCTTTCAAAGGGTATTTCCTAGAATCACATAACACTGTGTTCCTAGTATTAAAAAAAAATCGATCATTCTTCCAAAGAAGCTACTCAGGAAATCCTGCTGTGAAATCAGTGTTGTATTTTAAAATATCAGACTGAACAGATAATTCAAACCACTTTCAGAACAAATCTTTTATACATTGTTCTATCCTAAATTAACAAATAATGAAAGTACTATACAATTGGAAAGTCCTAATTTACACATTATTCAATTGGAATCAATATCTCGCATTCAAAAGTGCCAACTGCAGAATGAATAAAACCTGCTATATACTGATTTAGATATTCTATTGCTAACACAGAGAATTCTATTTCAAAATCCAATCCTTGACTAATCAATTATACAACCCAGAAGAAATTTCAAATCAAATTCTCAAAAAGCCACAAATCCGGAGAAAAAAAAAAACAGTTTTTATCGAAAGCTAAAACCGATCATCTCGAAGAGTCAATACCCTGAAAATTCAATTGCTAACCTTGGTTCTGAGCTTGGATCTGCAGCAAAGATGGTGGCTTTGTGCTCGTCTGAGAAAACCAACTTCTGGGTCGGCTCTGTTTTGGAAGTTATGGTCGTCAACACAGTTCTTTGTGAGGTGGATTTTGACTCTCCACTATGCTCTGCGACTCTTTGAGTAGCTCTTTTTGTACTGATTTCTGGGTATTGAGGTGGATTTTGACTCGCATGTGAGCGATTAGAGTAGACGGCTCTAGAAGAAAGCGGAAGATCAGATCGATACACAGCGGAACAAAAAAATCCCAAAGGAGGGCAGAACAGTCTTTTCCGGTCCTACGAACTGTTCCTGACTGTTCCTAAGCCCCGTGAACTGTTCCTTACTGTTGCCTTAGGAACAGTAAAACAGTGGAACTCAACTTTAAGCCCCGTGAACTGTTCCTTACTGTTGCCTTAGGAACAGTAGAACAGTGGAACTCAACTTTAGTACATGGTAAATTATACAAATCTCACAATTTTCTCAAAGAATATAATAGCCGGATAGAGGTTAATGCAGAGAAACTTTAGATGATACTGCATAACTATATTGAAGAGTGCCAGGGCATTGCTCGTTAATTGTGTGACTATAGCTATGTGCCTATAAGAAACAGTCTTCACTTTCCCCTTTAGAGTGAGCTCGCCAAAGCCATCCATGCAAGTGTTCTCATTTGTCAGTGCAGCACTAACCCATGTTTGAATATTGCTTATATGAAATCCAGAATTAGAGACTTGAACTATTTTGCTCAGTTCATCTTTAGAATTTTGGAGCTCCTCTACAACGATATCAAGTTGCTTCACTCAATCATAGATTGTTGGTCTCACCAGAGGACCCAAACCTTGAAATGTTGAAAACGTTTTCATTGTCACATGAATTTGTTTGGCAAATTCAAGAGCGACGCTGAGAGCAGTATGAGCTAGTACTTTAGGGTTGGTTTGGATTTCTCCTGCGTAGATTTTGAGAGAGTTGTAGCACAGCTTAGGAAACCTTGTGGCATTGCATGATGTCTTTATGAAGTCAGTTTTTGTTTGGCCCGAAAAAGTTCCGGTGGCAGTACATAGGCTTCTGTGGTTAAGCAATTGCAGAATGGCTACAACTGCAGCCAGCATAAGATAAGCTTTCATCTCTCTAGTTTCTTGATTTTGTTCGGGGGTGTTTGATTTTCCAAGGTTGGAGGAAAAACAGCTCGAGAACTTGAGTAAATATGTAGAAGAAAGGATTCTTTATGAATGGGCAAGTTTAAGCCTGTTAGTACTCGAGGAAAGGCAATTCGAAAGTAACAAAGTAATCAAAAATAGTGTACCAAGTACAACATGCATCCTCAAAAATAGCGAACTATCACAACCCGAAGTAACAAAAAGCAAACCAACTAACAAAATAACCATGAGGAATATAACATATCATGAACAAGTCAAATGACCCTTCTAGATTGTTCTCTTAGACTACCACAAATGATGAACAAAAAAATAATCGACCGGCCATCTAGTACCTCAAATTGCATCTACCAAATTCATACTTGCATAAGAGAAAAGCACAAATGGAATCAAGACAAAACTACCTCCACCATAAAAATCATGACATTCCACTCAATTTCTGTTTTAATTAACTGATGCATATTGGACGCTAATGCTTGTAAAAACACTACTACAAAAAGGCCCTAAGGGGACTAATAATATGTGTGCCTTTTGATACCTATAGGGACAAATATGTGTTCCCATTGAGCTATAGGGACATATATCATATGTGTGCCTATTGCTTGTGTTCCTATTGCTAAATGGCACACATATCTCAAGCTCAAGTGTCCCCATATAACCTCATGTATTCTACTTCATCCAAATACATATTGAATGATATATACTTGAACTATTCACAAATACAAAAACATATTCTAGTGGGTCCTTGTATACCACCTTTTACATAAATACAAATACCTATTATTTCAATTGGGGACAAATGTAACATGTGTGCCTATATATCTCCAACATGAGCATACATATGGTGTTATACAATACACAATCACATTTGTACATTCAATCAACTTTTCAAACATAAATCCGAATATTAGCTTTCCTACACAAATTTCATTCATCCAAGAGCAATATACAAAAGTGGTCATTGTTCTCCCAGACCATAATAATTACATGATTAGTTCTTCTCTGCTCTAACCCAAGCTAGTATTGCTATATCTAATATGGCAGAAGCCATTACCCAAAATATATATAGTTCATCTCCAATATGTCAATAAAATGACCCACAATATACTAACTTAGAGATGAATCATAGATACCAGCAATATGCTTCAAAACAAACTTCCTACAGTTTCCATCCTAGTGTCCAAGTAAAGTCACATACCCTTCCATTGGAGTTGATTGCATTTCTTGGATTGATTGAGGTTGCTTCTCTGCGATATCAGAAAGTGCTGCTATTAGCTTCTTAATGGTATCAGGTCCAGCACTTATTATACTATGCAAGGGATTGCCAATACGAGTTTCAATGCTATTCAATTGAGTTTGGACAGCTTGCAATTGCTCATCCTTTTTGGCTGCTTCCTCTGTCAACCTCGTGATCTCATCAAGTGAGGCTTCAAGTTCAGACTGAAGTGATGCTACATCGCAAGAAACTGCTGGCTTTGCAGTTTGTATTCCAGGAACATCAACCCACTCTACTCCCAGTCCATACCCTCGAACTGCATTATATGTCTCTGGTCCAAATTGCTCACAAAACAATTCATTCAATAAGTCTATAGTGAGTTCCCTACCATTTAAGCGCTCCCTTTGCTCAAGCTTATCCAATTCCAACTACAACAAAATCAGAAACTAATTTAAAGTAAGCTAATTATAGAAATAAGCAACCATGTATACTAAGCTACCATATATACTAAGCTACAACCAATATCACAACACTTACAAAGATTTTTTCTGCTTCATCATTAATTGGCACGGTCCCAGTACAGTCTTTATTTGGTTTGCTGTGAATCAATCTCCAGAATGTGCAGCGATCTATTTCTTTCCCTTCGTTTGCAAGTTCCTGCCAATCCATGATGGTGTATAATCAACCACAAATGTAATCCAGAACTATAGATGCAAAACCAAGTACAATCACTTGAAAATGTGCCCCAGCTGTGGTTCTTGAAGATGTGTTTTATCATGAACAGATTGTTTGAACAATGATCCGTAAAAGCTAAAGGCATGGTTTTAATATTTATGTTTAAAATGAAAGTCATTGTAAGTGCAGCGACAATAGGTAAACTAAACAGGCACCTTATGATGTAAAGGGATGAGAATGGAGCTATGAATACACTTTTCAATCAATAGGTTGCAATAGGATCAGAAGGCACAATGAATTTATTTTAGGATAAGAAGGCAGCTATGCATACACTTTTTAACTCTATTATACCATGTTGTCAAAATTTTTGAGAGGATTGTACCAAAAAGCAATGCCATATTGAATCATTTTTTAACTTCATAATTGATGAGAGAAGTAACTAAATACGTTATTGCCAAAAAACAACTCTTTCCAAACCGCACATTGAATTACTAAAATCTGGGAATAGGCCAAAGCATGTAAGCTTCAGACTTTTACTCTACAAGAGACCATTATCATGTTGATGGTCTGAACTTGATCCATTTGTACTGAAATGATTAGTCCATTCATGGTTAACAAGAAACTACTCCTACTTCCGGCCCTTAGATGCAGAGACATGAATACTTTTGTATGAACACACACACATATACCCATAAGTTAAATACCATTAGTGATTTTCAAGAACCCAAAACTCTTTAGGAAGATGATTTTGCATATATTTAATTGAAAATGAAATGCACTTTAATTATATAGCAGCATGCTTTCATATGTGATGAACTGATAATAATTGTTACAACTTAACTACTAGTATGCATATATGTCCAGTAGTACTATTACTAGTGACATGGTATCCCTTAGTAATTGCATAGCATTTTGATTAATTTGTTTCTGTTTTAATTGAAAATCACCAGATGTTGAACATGTGGGCTATATATTTATATATAGCCATATATATATATATATTATACCTCAACAATCTGTGAAGAAGGTTATGCACGAAATATTTTAACTTTCCATAAAAGGAGTAACACTAATCACAACAGCCATGCATTATTTGTCCAAATAAGTATGACTATCATTATATGGAAATTTTGATATCATGTTTTCAATTAAAAGATCCATACCAGATTTGGGTCATTCAAGCGATCGACCAAAATTATAATCTCACCCATTCATATCGTATTTGGGCAAATGTCTTTGTTCCGGTGTTTGCAGCCACCTTCAACTGACTTCTATTCTTCTTGGTAGTCATCGATTTTTTCTATTGTTTTCAAACCACCACATTCATTTTTAGTTGTCATTATATTTATAAGCTGAAAACTATAGAGATCGAAACTCAAATATGGCTATCATGGTTATGGGGAAAACTGTACCTCACCAAATTTGTCCCAATGAAGTACCAATGCACGCCATTGTAGTTGATTCACATCCCTATCTGGACATACAAATCGTTCAGCATGTCCTTTGTTTTCCATATAGTAGTCAACATAAAGTCTGTGCTTGTGTTTTCTCCAACGCGCATTTAATTTCTTCTTCACTACCTTCTGAATTCTTTTCATAATTGCCAAGGTTTGTGGCTCAGACCAATCTATTTTTGCCTACATAAAA
Organism: Rosa chinensis; assembly: GCF_002994745.2. Classification (NCBI taxonomy): domain Eukaryota; kingdom Viridiplantae; phylum Streptophyta; class Magnoliopsida; order Rosales; family Rosaceae; genus Rosa; species Rosa chinensis. Next base: position 19,334,075 of record NC_037094.1, on the reverse strand, counting down.
ACTCCACAAGTAAATAATCATCCTCATAAAATGCTCTACATATTTCAGTTAGTAAGAGATCATGCATATTACCTTTATTTCTGCCCATGCACTTTCAACCCTTCCGGTCCCTTTAAAATTCCTGAAGTCAGGTACATTGATTGGAAACATAGAAGGTTCTCTTGCAAGTGATCCTACATACCTTGAGAACCTTGCAACAGTTTCAGCTGGTGCAACCGGCTGCCCAAACTTGTTAAACAGCATCTTCTCAGGGCCATAAGGACCAAAGTTAACCTTATTTTTACCCCTGTGTTTCTTGATTTTTCCAGCCCTCTTCCTGGTCCCATGTCCAATTTTTGATCTCATATCTCCGATATTTCTATTAACAGATCCTCTAGATGCATTCATCTCATTCACCACGCGATCGGCATGGTTTGGTGTCATGTTATGATCTCCCATAATCATCCTCATAAGAATTTCTTCATCTTCATCATCATTTTGTGTGTGTTGGCTAACAACTTGGCTATTATTGACTTCAGATACGCTACCTAAGAGTTGCAAGTTATAATCACTCATCTGCACATAACAATTAATCAGATTACTGAAACCTGCAATTGTTATTTGCATATATTCATATATGGTTCCAGATGAATGAGTAAACCCTATACCCATATGATTCAAAAGTAACCAACAACAACACTCCAAATAAAGATTGCTTAACTATTAACTCATCATGTCCTGTTATTCAACTATTCCACCAACAATCATCAAACAATTTTCAGTGCACAACGTCCATTACAATCATGCCATTAACGCCATATAGATCTAATTGCACAAGTTAATTAAGAGTTTAGGCAGATAGATCAGACAAACCATATATAAAGAGCTAAAAGTAAAATATATGTAAAAGATATAGGACAAACCTCTACCAGCCGACACCTTTGAAGATCAGCACGATTGTAGATGCTTTTTCCAGCTTTTCTATTTGCCTATTGCCTTCTAGGATTGACGACTTGATGAAGATTAATTTTCTAAAAAAGTGGTTTTGCCCAAAACAAAGAAACCCATCCTCGTGTGCAGATGATGAAGGTCCACCTTTCGTTTGATTGACAGAACGATAAGCAATAAAGCACGCGTGTCCATCTTTTGATTTTTGAAGCAAAAATTATATGCGGGAAGCCAAAATTTTTGGCGGAATCTTGCACTATCCCGCCCTTATCTCAAACAACGAAAAGACCTAGCATTGGAACTGTTTGGCTTGTGATACTGTAAGGCTGCAATATTCTCATCTCTTTATTAAAAAGAGATTCCAATTAGCCTAATTCATTATATTTATAATTGTTATACGGTGAACAGAAAAAGCATTAAATGATCTTTTATTTTTTCTAGCCCAACCAACGTTGGCCAATGTATGTATAAATAACATTCCCAAGTCCCAACCCACAAGAAATTCCACACATTAGAAATCAGTCTTTGGATCGAGTGCATCGACAATTTCTTTGAAGGTTAGTAGTAGCTAGTTACTAGTGGATGTCTTAAGGCTTTAAATTTCTTTCCGAAGTCTTTATCAAGATTTTGATAATACAATTTTTTTTTTAATATATACTTTTCATTTAGAGATCTCCTTTAAATTTAAACTTAATTTTTTTTTCGTTTTCTTAATATAGTGAAATAATGAAGCGCGGTGCTAAATCATCTCGCCGTCTATATTATGATGATGCACCGAATGAGAGAAATCAACGTGAACACTCTCCTGCTAACTCGTCGAGTGAGGCCCTTCCTAATCCGCCACACATCGATGCACGAGACATGTTAAGAATCTTAGTCCCCACACTACAAACATCACAAGAGCGTATCCAACAAGCTATCGATGATGCTCGTAGACAACATGCAAGGCCTCACCCAAATGATGGTGTGTTTCAATTTGGAACGCCACCGCGTGCGGCTTCAAATATTCCACGCACCGGCCCTCATTTAACTCCATCTGCACACCTACAACCGAAAACATATTCAAATAGTGGTGAAACCGAGATTATTAGTACTGCTCATTATCATGGAGACCAATATGCTGAAAGTGAGGGAGAAGTCTGTAGCATGACATCTAACAAGGCTGGAACTACAATCAATGAAGGTAGGGTTAAAGAAGAAGCTAGTGAAAGAGATTGGGACGAAAAAGATGGTTGGTCGTGGTGAACACATGTAAATTAAGAGTCAGTATTTTAGAGATAATGTCAGTTATGTTCACAAATTCAACTTAGGGTAGTGTATGCATTTTGTTTTCTTACTTTTTTTGGTTCCTAACGTTGGGGGTAGTCTAAATCATGTTGTGAATATATATTCTAAAAAAAAAAAATAATCATGTTGCGATTACATTTCCTTTGGCATCATGAATCGACTGCTCTTAGGATCCACCTTGATCAATCGACACTTAATAACTTGCAAAAGAGTCTATCATGCATCCTCATTTGGAATAACTCATACCAAAAAAAAAAAATTCCCAAAATAATTATAATAACTAGATTTGGTAAACGTACCAAAAACTTCATTACATTACACATTGTACACATTACACCAGCTTCATCAATGGACTGATATAAGGTGAAACTAATTGATGTCTACAAATTGAATCAGGCTCATTCAATATACACAAAATGACACATAATTTTTCAAGACATAAAGCAATTGGAAACTGGAAATTCATGGTTCACCTTCAGAACACATCTGGTCTTCTGCTGTCGGAATGTCTGTCATATCCCATCTTCCCTCTACTTCATCATCCTCCATCATTGAATTGTCCAACTCTTGTGGCGGTACTAGGTCATGATTTGTGGTCATCCCCATAGCAAAGTAATCTCTAGGCGTTGTATTCACCGCAATATGCCACTCTTTCTCAATTGGATCTTGCACATAAAACACCTGCTGTGCTTGTCCACCAAAAACCAAAGTGTCCGGAGGTGGTAGCAACCGTTCAAAGTTTACCATGGTGAATCCAAAATCATCCTTCTTAATTCCACTTCGACGAAGCCTTCCGTTCACCCAATCACAATCAAATAACACTACTTTACGGCCATTCTGATAGTTCAGTTCTATTATATCTTTTAATATGCCATAGTATTCCACCATATCAGACTTAGGATTAGGGTCATTGACCGTAGCATAATTATCTGTCTCCATTTCGACAAACACACCACTATTCTGTGTTTTACCATCATCAACAGATTTAACATGAAACCTATATCCATTCATAATATACTTGGTCCAACGCCTAGCCCACCGGGTAGGACCTCTAGCTAGGGCTAAAAAATCCTCACTAATATCACCAACTCCATTCATGTAATCGTCATCAATCTGTGTTAATAAATACTCCAATATTATTATGCGATACAAGAACTCATGAGGGATGATGTCTACTAACAATTAACTTGTGCTATATGTGAAAATCACTTACCAGGTCGCCAAAGTATGCAGGGAAAGAGCAATTTGCTTGATTAGCCGCAGCCATTGCACTCACACGTGGGCCTAAATTGCTTGTCTCACGTTCAACATACTCCCTAGCAACCAAAATATTGTTTTTAGGAACTGAGATATAAAGGAAAGTGTTCACAATATGGAAACTAAACAAGCCAGGAAAGAACAACCCTATTCAAATAGTACATTAAGGAAGGTAGATGCTCCTATAACAAAAGTATAAGTCATATGCATGAGGGATGATTGGAATTCTACTTTAGATAGAAATAACATCAAACATTATAGACCATTATCACAAAAAGTTTACGTGTTGTTTGGAGCCCATCTTGTAGAACATTCCCTAATTGAAACACTTGAATACATATCCTCATATTTACAATACATTGGAACAATATTCAGCAGAGCCACAACTCTGTACCAAAAGCAAGCCTATTACTCAGCATCATTTCATAATTATGTAATTTAAAATTCATTTTGAAAAATCACTGGACTATACCAAAGTGAACTTCCAGTTAACAAAAATATATAACTTGGAATGGAAATAATTTTGAGGAATGACCACAAGTTATGTAATTCAGATATATCAAATACATTAATCTCACCGTTTATATGGCCAAACTTCAGGTGTATTGTCCAAGACATGACGATGTGCCCTATTCCATTCCGCATCATCTAGCTGGAATAATTTAAACTCACCAAGTGATCTTCCAGGATTTGCAAACACAGATAGCCCAACACGTTTTCCACTGTCAGTTAAATCAGCATTCCGCCCCGGCCGATTTATACGTCCCACTGTGGTATCACCAAGATACATGCCGCAAAATGATAGGCATTCTTCCACAATGTAGCCTTCTGCAATGCTGCCCTCAGGCCTAGCTTTGTTTAGAACATATTTCTTCAGTGTTCCTAAAAATCTGCATTGTAATATTACATCAATATATTATGGTGAGACGTGTTAATGAGAAACCAATTATTAAGATGAGGGTCTTGGGATAGCCCAAACCAAATTTACAAATTCCTTGGAAGGCATAGAAAAGATGAAACAATGTTTCTGAGATATGAATAAGGAATATCTTTGCAGCTAATTCATGCAAACAGCAAGCTAGCATTTTCTGTGTGCTTTACTATAGGTTTGAATAATCACTAGAGGCATTACATGACATAACAGAATACCTAATGAGATAAACATATTTATCTAGCTCCTTTATCTTCTACCATAAAGCATCGATTGATTTGCAGTTCTAGGAAAACCAAAATGGCAGGAGGCATTTAACTCTGATTCAAACAATAAGTTGTGTAAGTCTAAAACAAGTGAACTATACTTGCAAATTAATTTAATGCAAATATAAAGCTAAGCTGAAAGTAGCATAATAGATCACCTCTCAATTGGGAACATCCATCTGAAATGTACTGGACCAGCAATGGCAGCTTCATCAGCTAGGTGGATTGGCAAGTGAACCATGACGTCAAAGAAGGCTGGAGGCATTAAATGCTCTAACAAGCACAAAACTATTGCAATCCGTTTTGACAAAGAATTGAAAGTGCCAACAGTTCCCACCTTAGTACACAAGATGCGAAAAAATGAGCTTAGCTCTATAAAGATCCTTGCAACATATTTAGGGAGAGCATACCGGATAGCCAGGGGAAGCAAATACTGCATTATAATATGGCTATCATGGCTTTTAAGGCCTATTAACTTTCTCTCTCCAACTCTAACACATTTAGCAATATTAGAGGCTATTCCATCAGGAAGCTTACTTGAAGCCAATACTTCACAAATCATGGTCATGTTCTCAGTCTTCATGTTGAAGGCTGCCTTCGGAGGTCTAGCCCCTTCACTCTCTAGATGCAATTTTTTTTTAATCCCAAGATTCACACAATCCATACGAGCATTATAGGTATCCTTGCTTTTTCCATCAATAGACAACAAGGTCCCCAACACACTGTCCGTGACATTTTTCTCGATGTGCATCACATCAAGATTGTGTCTCAATAGCAGATCTTTCCAGTATGGCAGCTCATAAAATATACTTTGCTTTTTCCAGGGTCCATCATAGGGCTTTTCCACAGCTGATCACTTGCGCTTTGGGTTTTTCTCTGATTGTTTTATGTTTTTGCCAAACTTAAATCTCAAACTGCTTAATTCTTGCAAACATTGTGCACCTGTCATGGTAATGAGGGGTAACTGATGTTCTTGGTGGCCGTCGAATGCTACTGTCCATCTCTGAAACCTATGCAGAATTGGAATCCATCTTCGATGTCCTAGGTAGCAACATTTTTGACTATTAGGTAACCAATAAGACTTGGTACTATGGCCACAATGAGGGCATGCTTTATATCCCTTCGTACTCCAACCGGAAAGCATAGCATATGCTGGGAAGTCATTAATGGTCCACATAACGGCAGCCCGCATGTTGAATTCTTCCTTCTTAAATGCGTCATAGGTTGGTATCCCTTCTTCCCATAGAATTTTCAACTCATCCACCAAAGGCCGAAGGTAGACATCTATATTATTACCGGGGCTTGTAGGGCCAGGAATAAGCAAAGACAACATAAGGTATGGTTTCTTCATGCAGAGCCAAGGTGGAAGGTTGTACACTGACATTACAACCGGCCAAGTACTATGAGATTGACTCATTGTGCCAAATGGATTAAAACCATCACTAGCCAAACCAAGACGAACATTGCGTGCTTCACTTCCAAATGTTGGGTCAATACTATCAAGCTGCTCCCATGCCTTGGAATCTGCCGGGTGTCTCAAAACATCATCTTTCGGTCTATGTTCAGCATGCCAAATCATGGACTCAGCTGTATATCGTGACAGGTAAAGCCGTTGAAGTCTTGGGCCCAATGGGAAGTACCGTAATACCTTTTGAGGAACTCGAGAACGACTTGGATTCTCAGAATCTGCAACTCTCTTGTAACGAGAAGATCCACAGACATGGCAGGATGTATCATTGGCATGTTCTTTGTAGTACAACATACAATCGTTCGGGCAAGCATCAATTTTTTCATATGTCAAACCCAAGTCAGTAATGAACTTCTTCACCTTGTAAAAGGATTCAGGCAAATCCACATTTGGGAACCACTGTTTTATGAGGGTCAACATTGCATTCAAGCATGAATCACTCATACCAAACATAGTTTTGACCTGGTACAAACGCACCAAAAATAATAGTTTTGATTTCCCACAACCTGGATACAATTCTGTTTGGGCCTCCTCGACCATTTTGAAGAACTTGGCAGCATAGGGAGTTGGCCCATATGGAGGAGAGGATTGTTCATCAACAACATCTAGTTCAGCCATATAATCATGCATCCCAAAGGCATCAGCCAACAAGCTGGACATATCCTCATTCTGAAACATATGGTGAATTTCATCAGTTACATTAGGGATTGTCTCGCCATGCTTGTCCCAGATACCATTAGCATAAATATCATCCATTCCACTTATATGTAGATGATCTTCAACATCTGTAACTGATCTCTGATGTCTATTACCACAAACTTTACATGGACACTTGATGTTTCCATCAATCCCAGCAACAGCCACTGCATGGGAGATGAAAGCTCGAAGGCCAAGCAAATATTCATCACTACGCCGGTGCAAAAATACCCATTCTTTATCCATAATACTGAAAATGAGGCAGCTGAAGAATAGGGGCACCTTTCAGCTGCAATGGTTTTCAGTAAGAATGATTGTGCAACACCCTCGCTGTCATAGCTCTAATTTGTAGTGTAAGGGACATCCACTCTTGAGAAGCCTGAGACCTTGAATTATATAGAGACAAAGTTGCCAATGAACCCACAAATCTACAACCTACAGAAAAGCAAAACGTTCAAACAATTTCCACAGTGGCATAAGTGGAAGAAATTTCAACATAACAATTAAAAGCATTACTGAATATGAATCTAATCAAATCAGAAACAAAAATGAGAAAACAAACCAGCTCAACAACTGAAATGCCTTTCAAAGTTAGGACGGAGAAACTTGTTGATTACCTAATGCTGTAAATCATAAATCACATTACCATAGCTTTATTCAAATTTCATTGTACTGAACTCACATTTCAAATTCACAATAGTATTGAAAAACAAAAATATCCTTCCAAAACAATTTTCAAACTTCAGAGGGAATAATGTATGAATTGACAATTGATAATAGAACCCAAATTTCGACCTAAAATAAGTATTCCACTCAGATTACAAGTCCAATTATAAATGAACAAGGGAACTATAACTTTCAGTGCACAACGTCAAAGAAACATTGATAAACGTAAATATAGAGTTGGTGGGCACAAAGAAGAGATATCAAGCTTTGGAAGAACTGAAGCAAAATTTTGCTCTGAAATGTCCCAAACTATCAAATTACATTAGTAATTTTCATCAATAACTGAAACCCAATAAACCCATTAAACATGAGAATTAATTTTTCTAGTTTCAAACTGACGGTATCATTGAGGTATGAGAAGCACCTTTGAAGGCATACAAGAAGAGGCCAGGGAAGTGAGGCTTGGTGCTCTTTGCATACCCACGAACAAATTGGTGAGATGGCAGTTTGGAACGGGATCGATTCCGGAGACTCAGATAACCTGGGAACTTGATAGAATACTAGAAACAAGGACACATGGTGGTAGTTGCGATGAGTAAAACATTGATTATTGGTTAAGAAGAACAATTTGGGTGGAGGGAGAAGAATGAGAGAGAAATAGATCTGGGTAAGAATAAGAGAGAAATAGATCTGGGTAAGAATGAGACAGAAATGGAGGGAAGAGATGTGTGTGTTGGCGCAAAAGGTTGTGAAGAAGTGGAGAGAGTTGACCCGAATATACGCTTCCTTTTCTCTGTCTTTTGATCAGAGACACAATACACAATGGAAGGGGAGAGAGACTGAGAAAAATAGGTATCTCAGTGCGTATGTGGTATTTGTATCATATAGGGACACTTCTTCTGTCCCTTTTCACAGAGGAGAGAGAATGTGGAGATTAGAATTACATATTTGCAATGTGTATGTGGTATTTTTATCAAATGGGGACACTTCATGCGTCCATTTTCTAACAAAAGGCACACATATCTTCTTATGTACCTATTGCTCACTTAGAGGCACACATCTTTCATTTGTCCCTATTTTATGTGTCCCCTTAGGACATTTTTGTAGTAGTGAAACATGAATACCTGAACAAAATATGAGGTATATAAATGTGAAGAAGTCTAATTAATTACACAAGAAGAAATCCTTTATACAAAGTAGGAAATGAAGCCCGGTCCTAAGATATAAACCACTACTAGAATAAGCCTTATAGGATACATATTTTATTCTGTATCTTTTGCTTTAAAAAATATGGATAACTGTATCTAAAACTCATTAGATACGGTGCAGCCACGGAATAAAAAAGGGTATTCTCTATTGCAGGTTCCAGTAGTCAAAAGATACGGTTTTTATATCAGTATCTCAATTTATTGCTGTGGGGTCCATCTATTATCAACTTTTAATTTATTTTGTTTTCTCTTTTTTTTTTGGACGAAATTTATTTTGTTTCCTTTATTAACAATTTTTTTTTATTTATCAACAATTTATTTTGTTTTATTTATTAACAATTTATTTATGTATTTCTTTGGTATTAATTTAGGTATTTAGCCAGGTAAAATACAAGGAGTGTTTTAAATTCTGTATACTCTGTATAGAATTCTGTATACTCTGTATAATACTTGAAGAGTCCAATCAAAACTTGTCTCATCTAGATCGGGCGGCAATTTTCTCTCCTCCGCCCTCGTCCCAAACTTGCTACAATCAAACAAGCAATAATTCAAACTACCCAGCAGGTCAAGTAACCCAAATTGGAGTTGAAGAAGACGAATCGGCTTATAGACCCAGATCGATCAACCCATATTATATTCTCTGGTAGATCTCAGGCAAACTTGAAGCAAGTGAATGATCACCTTCATCTGAGATGAATAAATGGCTGCTGAAAGATTAGAATTTATTATTAAATCCCAATATATATGTGTGTGTGTGTATCAAGTCTGAGTTTATGTGATTTTAATACCTGTTGATGGGGGAGATGGTAGCCAGATATATATTGCTTCTTGAACGAGATTGATGAAGGAGATAAAGTCTGAGAGTTGAAAGAATGAGAAGAAGAATACTTCTTATACAGTACTGGAGAATGGAGAAGATGGCTTCACGTCTAAAATAGTTTTTTGTTTTGGATTGAAGTCTTAAAAAGTTAATGGGATAAGGAGTGAATAACAGATTTTTTTCTTGTTTTTTTTTTTTTGGGAAATGGATAACATTGAATAACTTTATTTATTTTTTAGGATAAATGTGTATATTGAATGGAATAATGAAAAATTGTCGAGAAAAAAAGAAAGAAAAGAAAAAGTTAAATATAAAGTGGTTTTTGATGGAAAAAAAAAGTTTATAATGTGGTTGATTAATAATAAAAAAGAAAAAAAGACATTTGCTAGATACAGTTTTGTGTGTGTAGAATGAAAGGCTACTGTTTTTGGTATCCATTGCTAGATACGGTTATAAGTATCTATATTTGTGAATATTTGTCCATACCTTTATCCGTATCTAAATTAGATATTAATTTTAATATATAATTTTACTGCATCAATTTAAATTTATAATTTATCAATGGATACCAATGTCTGTGGTAGCAAAATATTTTGTCAATTTTACCCTATATTTTGCTACAGTCATCGGTACCTCTAGAGCAAAGAAAACTGAAAATAAAAAAGGGTGCCATTTGCTATGCCAAATGACACGGTTAATAAAAAGTATCTAAAAGGGGGTGGCTAGTGGCCATTTTTCTAGTAGTGAACTCATCGAGACAAAATTTACATCTTGTGAAATCAATTAAATGTGGCAAAGTGTTAATGAACTTATGTAGTGATTGTACAATAATTTGTAAACGTCTATAAGCAAGCCGAACTCAAGACTTTCAATTATGAAATGAGAATTATGTCATTAGACCAAATAACTAATCATTAGTCTCATCTCTTATTAATCTTGTGATGAATTATTTTGGATCGATGCATATATATATATATATATATATATATATGCTTAGATACGTTAGAATGAATAATGATTGATCAAAATTCCCTGCCGGCGATGCAAGAATGATTTGACGACTTGTTAGGGCTGCTGCTTATGCAACAGCTACCAACCCTGGTAACGGTCAAGATCAGTGTGCGAGCTAGCATGTACTGAGAAAAATGTCTGCGTTTTGGTGAGTTATTGCACCAAGAGATACATCCATGATGAGTTAAGAGGTCATTAAGACGTCTTATTCAAGAAACACTGCTAGTAACCTATACGTTGATATCGGGCCGAAGGTTATTCCTCGAAATTAAGCTTTCAAAATGGAAAGTCAGCTTAGACCAAGTGGTTAGCATGGGTTGGATTCACTATAAAATAATACAAAGGAAATCCAACGCCGTATATAATAATAGTGTTAAGCTTAGCCTGAAGCCTTACCTAAACCCTAATTTAAGATACAAATATGAACCTGTGTGGATTGACTTGTTGAATTTTTGGTCAGACTCAATAAACGAACGAGCTTATTTAGATATTTACTATATACTAAAGTTGAGTTTCACTGTTCCACTGTTCCTAAGGCAACAGTAAGGAACAGTTCACGGGGCTTAGGAATAGTCAGGAACAGTTTGTGGAGCGGGAAAAGACCGTTTTGCCCTTCTTTGAGATTTTTTTGTTCCGTTGTGTATCTATCTGATCTTCTTCTCTCTTCTAGAGCCGTCTACTCTAATCCCTCACACGCGAGTACTTTTCCAGAAGTCTCTGTCTTGAGGCAATGTAGAGAACCACAGTTGATCCTTATTAAACCAAGGGTTGCAACCGACCTCATACTTTTCCGGAAATCTCTATCAAAATCGAAATCCAGTCTCATAATCCATCGACATCAGCGATAAAAAATACAAAATAGTGGTTCATCCTTTTCGGGCAGCCTCTATCCAAATCGAGCTTCATATTCCACCGACCTCGGCGGGGGAATTGAAATCAAGAACAGTAAGAATTGGGTAAACCTCTATGGGTATTAATTAATCTATTACAGCACAGTGTTGAATTTCATTGTCTTTTTGATATTACGATTTAGTCCAAGTCGTGTAAGCATTTGGGTTTTTAGTTTCTAGAGTTTTACAGTTGGAAAATTCCAAATGTGGATACTTTAGAATTGTCTTTGTATGCTAAAGTTGGTTTGGGTATAGAGTGAAATTGTGCAAATTGCAGTTCTTTGTAGACGATTTGATTAATCTCTGTAGATTTGACTAATTAGCTGCATATCACTGGCAGCTAGACTATTAGATTATTAACATTGCCTTTCTTTTTTAGTTCAAATGAATTTTTTTTTCTTCACGTCAGATCATTTTCAGAGGCAGGTTTTTCTTTTCTCTGTTTTTCGTTGCATATGCTTTTATGCAATTTGTGCTTAGTTTATTACAATATTCTTAATATTTGTTTATTAAGTGATAATATTTGTTTTTTCCATGTTTAGTTTGTGGATTTGCTTCTGACAATTGTTCTCAATATATCTATATATTATAAAGACAGGACTATTCCATTAGATATTAAGGTATAGAAATAAGCGTATTCTTTGGGCCTAACTAGGTAATATGTTTCACATTATCATTTGTCAAACACAAATTCATCGTAGACTTAAATGTCTCCCTAAACATGTAGCTGCATACATCTGTCTATCTATTTATCTGACTAATCACTTCTTAGAATTGTTGTCCTACTCTTTGGAATCAAGTTGATTGATAAATTATCATGAATGACGATTATGATCTAAAATTTTAATTGGATTGTATATGTAACTACAGAGATGGCAGCTGAGAATGCCAAGAGAGGGATAAAGAGGTTCTTGGAACAATCCACAAGTGACCGAGTTGATCAAGGAGAATCTAAATTTAGTTGTGTCAAATCAAATAGATTGAAAATAAGTGAGTATAGCTTTTATGCTTTCTTAAACATTGACATTTTTAAGTGCTGTAAAGAAAAATAATTGTGTATGTGCAATGTAAATTAATTCATATTGTTTCATTGTTGGTTACAGTGTTTCATCCAGAAATTGTTGGAGGATCTAATGAATGTTAGAATGAAATGCAATCAGGAGATGATGATCAAAATGTCACTCAAGGTATAATGAAGTTTTGTTTATGGCTGGATGTTTGATTTATTTAGGTAAAGATGGAAGCTTTACCGGCTACTTTGTATCTGGCGTGGGTATTCGTTACTGTTAGTTTTTGAGTTAGTATTGGTAAACTAATTTGTTCAAATTGGATTGAGCTTAATGGCTGCCATAGAATAAAGTTTAGAGGGTCAGAAATCACAATTTTAAGTTTTTGTGTTGTTGGTCTGCATTTTCTCTTTATCGATGAGAGTTTAAGACTTGCTTGATTATTTCTGTAATTCTTTGGTTTAGAGATTAGTGGAGGCTTGGTATCCAGAGATTGTTTGATGAAGTTACTGATAAAGATTTGTTATCAATACTTTTAAATTTTATTTCTTCTTTGTGTACTTCTGTTGTTCTTGATGTAAGTTTCAATTTGTTGTAGGTGTTTATTTAGAATACTGAATTAGTAATTTGTGGTTTATGTATGATTCCTATTATACATTTCCTTTGCTTTGTCAAATTTTTAAAAATGATTTGCTCAGAGACATGAATTCTTTTGTTATGTATTCAATTATGTTTGCGATTCTTTTTTTTTTTTTTTTTTGTGAGTAATTTTTTTATGTTCATGTATCATTCCCATTATACATGTTGCAGGTGTGAAAGGATTGATTTTAAACACTTGATACACAGTAATTGAAAAAAATTAATGCGTCTAAAAAGCTGTAATTGTGAACGTGTATTCTATGAGTGGGCTTTGCTTGATTCGGTGTTTGTTTTAGGTTCTTAGTTTCTGGCTTTCTGTGTAAAAAATATAAATGGTAATTGTTTGACTTGAATATAGTTTTCTGTAGACTAGCTAGGGATACAGAGTAAAAACTGGAAGTACTAAACAGAAACATATTATAAGTGTATCATACGTATTGTTGATTTTGGATGAGTGGTTATTTGATTGATTATTATATATTAATTTAACATTTTCTGTGTAACAAGAATGTTAATTTAACTTTAGTTTTTTGCCCTGTTTTACTTGCAGATTCATTGGTGGAATTAAATGAAAATAATTCTTTCCAACACCTCCCAACTGATGGTAGTAAAGATTCTTAATTATATATTTTTACTTTGTTTACTTCTTTGCAGTCCTTTGTTTAAACAAGTTTTTAATCAAATCACTCACATAATATGAGCATATTGAAAGAAAATTTTCCTTTCTTCATTCATTCAACTGTATGAACTGAACTAATTCATTCATTTTTTTTACATTTCAATCAGAGAGTTTGCATTTATTTACTTGGCTATAATTGGTTGTGAATAAGTTATTTTAACAATATGGAGGGTTTATGTTGAAGTTCAATGCTAGATTATTATGCGTGAGCATGGAAGTTTAAAATGTTTATTTGATTTTATGTGCAGTCACAAATATGGCAGCTAAGAATACCAAGAGAGGAAGAAAAAAGTTCTTAAAACAATCTACTGGTGAGAAAGTTGATGAAGGAAAAACTGAATCCAGTCATGTTAGATCAAAGAGATTGAAAAGAAGTAAGTATAACTTTGTTAAAAATTGATATTTATGCGTGTATGTTTATGTGGAAAGATAAGTTCATTCATATTGTTTCACTTTTCATTACAGTGTTTTGTCCAAGCATTACTGAAGGATCTAATGAATGTGAGAATGAAAGTCAACTTATAGATGGTGATAAATACAGTACTCCAGGTATAAATCAAAATCTCTTCATTTATTTGTAGTTTTTAGATACAGAAAGTGAAATGCAAACCTACGACTGATTTGGGTGATCCAGTTTTGATTTTACATTCTTATTTTGTAGCTTGGAATGTAAATGTATGCAGTGATGACAATTTACATTTGCAAGTCTTCTTAAATCTGAAAGCCTGCTATACCTTTGTTGTTTGGTTTCTATGTTATCTTGGGGAATATTGTTTCAGTGGAGGGTTTGTTGTGTGCTTTTTGTTGACAATTTGAATGTATTGTTGTTATTTGTTATGGTAGTATGGTTATAAGCATATATTTCAAAGGTATGTTACACTTGATCTGCTTATAAGCATATATTTCAACTGCTTAGTGAATAGTTATTAATTCCACTCTTCATATTAAAAAATTCAACGAAAAAAGTTGTTTTTGAATCAAATTCTTACTCTCTCCACAAAAATTTTCAATTCTTGGAACTAATTTTTTTTACTGCATCCTATATGAGTCACATTAGAAGATAATATAGATCCCATTAAATGATGTACTTGACCGCTAATTTTAAAAACGTATGGACCTGATCCAGCACAACTATAAATTTACTGCATCTCATGTGCACCTTTCATTCATAACTGTAGATACAGAAGTTGTGAATTCTGCTTCTAGGATTAATGACGCATAAAGAATGTTGTTTATCTTTGTTAAAGCTAAATTTTGATTTTAGCCTTTGTAATCATGGCAAGTATTTATCTAACAAAGACATCTAACAAGGACATAAGTATAATTGAAAATGTTAAAAAAAAGTTACCATTCAAGTTAATATATTGAATCTGATACAAAAAAACTAACTACTCATACTTACTCTTTTATTGTAGATGGACATAGCAATAACTTACAAGGATATGGAGACCGAAGGGGTTGAACACTGAAAAATATGATGGGGTTCATTGATTTTCTTAAAGCTGCAGTCCATGAAATCTCTCTCTACTTGCTCAATTGTAATATGATGTACATCATATTTTTATGTATACAAGCTATGCTCTCAGTTTTAGGTCCAAGCAAGTAATTGTTCCATTATGTAGTGGTTGATTTTAGTTTAATCTTGAACTATATATTTGCTCAAAATTATCATCCTAAAAAAAAAAAAACCCGCACCATCGTACGGGAGAATTAGCTCCAAACCCCGCAGCAAAGCGCGGGCAACATTGCTAGTGTTATCCTATTTGCAAGTTGAATAATGATAAGGCGTAGAACACATTTAGGTATCCCATATATGTATATACACCTAATGTGAAATGCATTTAAAATTCCGGCAATGCTAATTAAAGAGGAATAAAGATGATTTAGATCCATTTTTAACTGTCAGTCATCTATACTATTTTTAAGAGATTAAAATACTTTGAGAATTAATTAAATCACAAGGGCTATTACGATAATTACAAATTATATTTTTATTAATAAAAATAAACAAAATAAATCTCACAACCCACTTTTCTCTCCCACTAACTTCTCTCTGCAATAACCGTTTTCTTCCATTATCTTTTCTTTTTTATTTTCTGAAAAAAAAAAAAAAAAAAAAAAAAAAAAACTACTTACACATGAAGAGCATGTGTGGAGTGGAGTAAGGCTAGTATTAGTGATTGCATCATTGATTTAAATGTGGTCAGTTTAGCATCACTTGAAATTTGAAAAATTAGTTTTGAACCTAATGTAATATTAGCTCAAAAAATAAGCACACTCCTGAAACAATTGAGCACTTAAAATTCCTTTTTAACATTGTGGTTTCAATTCCGGTAATCAACTAGGAGAATTGAACGCCGTGGGAACATGATGGGATGCAATTTGCAGAAAGAACAGATGAACAGAGAAAATGAAAAGGCCGGGAAAGGAATTTAATACTCTACTTCATTAATTTCTTCGATGCCAATGAAAATGGCTTGGTCCACAGAACATAAGCAATTGAAATAACAAATAGACAAGATAGAGCTAGCTGTCATGATAAGGATTACAAAATATCAACTCTGGTGACTCATATGCTGTGGTCCTGGGCAGAGTTATAAATGAGCCACGTTGCTCATGATAATGCCAAGGATGGGTTACTCTCATCAGAACATGCAGTTTTAATATCTTTTCTGTTTTGTGTCTGGAACATGTTATTGAAGGAGAATCTGAGAGTTGACTTCTTCTTTTTTTGGCTTCTTTGTTTTTTTCCTTCTTGTTTTTCATTTTATTTTTTTGAGCATTTTATTTTTTTGAGTGAGAGAATGTGAAAACGTATAGATTCTGTCACGGGATGAACCTTGAATTCATAGTGAGTGGGCTGAAAATCAATCTAGGTCACTTAATCAGATGCACTTTGTATACAAATGAACATCATTACATAATGAAGACAGAAAAGGTTGCCTTCACAATTGTGTATTGTTATATACTTAACGGCGAATCAGTCAACCCTGTGGGTTCTTATAAATTGACCGAAGAAGCCAACGAAAATCTCCAACTTCATTCTCTAACCTGCTTGGTACCAACAGTTGTGCCATATGAGGTCATCAATGTGGGATGCTAGCAGTGAGAAACATGAAAATCTCAAAGAAGCTGTCACCATCTTCCTAATCATCATGGCAGCTATCAGTTTCTGGTTCCTCCGGACTTGGAATAAGCACTCGAGGAACCCGGAACAAGCTCCATTGCCGCCAGGCCCAAATGGTGTTCCACTACTCGGTTACCTTCCATTTCTAGGTACCAACCTTCACCACCAGTTCACAGACTTGTCAAGGGTTTATGGCCCGATTTACAAGCTCCAACTCGGTACCAAATTGGCCATTGTGGTCAGCTCACCGTCGCTTGTGAAAGAAGTGGTTCGTGACCAAGACACAATATTTGCCTACCGAGACCTTACAGTCGCAGCACGAATTCTCTCATATGGAGGATCTGATATAGTCTTTGGAACCTATGGTCCAGATTGGAGGAGGATGCGCAAGGTGCTCGTGAGTCAAATGCTAAGCAAAACCAACCTTGACGGATGCTATGCTCTGAGAAAGGAAGAGGTTGTGAAGTCAATTAGTCACATTTTTAGTGAAAAAATTGGGACCCCAATTGATTTGGGGCAGTGTGCATTTTCCACAACCATCAACACAACCATGCGCATGTTATGGGGTGGGACTCTACAAGGAGAGAAGAAATCTGATGCTGGATCCGAGTTTAGAAAGGTGGTGGAAGAAATGATCGAGTTACTTGAGAAACCAAACGTCTCAGACTTTTTCCCTGCGCTTGCTAGGTTTGATATACAGGGAATTGGGAGTCAAGCAAAGAAGCTTCTGTCAGTAACGGAAAAAATTTTCGATTCGGCCATAGAAGCGCAGATCAATAAGGCTCAAAATGAGCGAGTGCCACAAAACCATGAAGAGAAGGGCTTTCTGCAGTTCCTCTTGGAGAATAATAATCATCAAGATAGTGCAACAACGCTTACCATACAACAAATGAAGGCCTTGCTCATGGTGCGTTATCTACAAATTGCTTCTGGTTACATATTTTCTTTTTCTTTTTGTTGCTTTTAGTTTCATATAACTTGAGGAACAGTTTGGTATGTTTTCTTGAGGAACACCTATTGATGGAAGCAATTTTGTTAGGAGCATATCGAGTATTTAAAAATAAAAAAATAAAATTCTACGTAGAAAAACAATTGGAAGTTTCATTCGATCTGCTACTTAAAAAATCACTAAAGTTAAATCTATAACAAAAAAAAGACTTTAATTAAACGATTTTCACACTTCTAATACTTAAATTAATTCTTCACTTATGCGCTTACATGATATGAAACTTTTTTTCCCTCAATACTCTGAAAATGCCGATGAGGTTTTTGTTTCTAGTTCACTAATTAAACTCATGTGCACTCGTATTTACAAAATTCCACAGGACATTGTGGTGGGAGGAACCGACACCACAGCTATAACAGTAGAATGGGTAATGTCTGAGCTTTTGCAGCATCCAGATGAAATGAGAAAAGTCCAAGAAGAACTAACAGAAATTGTGGGGATGGACCACTTAGTTGAAGACTTTCATTTGCCGAAATTGCACTATTTAGATGCTGTCATTAAAGAAACCTCCCGATTGCACCCAGCCGGGAGCCTTCTACCACCGCGCTGTCCAAGCCAATCCACCACCGTTGGTGGCTATCACATTCCTAAAGGTTCCAGGGTTTTTCTGAATGTTTGGTCCATTCATAGAAACCCTAGCGTTTGGGACAATCCCTTGGAATTTAGACCTGGGAGGTTCCTAAACACCGACCCCAACAACAGCTTTGATTACTTGGGCAATAAGTTTCAGTATCTTCCATTTGGTTCTGGGAGAAGAATCTGTGCTGGGATTCCCTTAGCAGAGAGGATGTTAATCTATTTGTTGGCTTCATTCTTGCACTCATTCGAATGGAGGTTGCCTGAGGATACAGAGGTTGACCTTTCGGACAAATTCGGGTTTGTGACTAAGAAGGTGACTCCATTGATTGCTATACCAACGCTCAGGTTAACTAAATTGGAGCTCTATGCTTAGTTAAATTCCCTTCACTTCACTGTAAACTCGCAGCATGAATTGATTGTACAATTATCCATTACACTTGGATAAATTTAGCTATGATAAGAAAAATAACTGGGAATGTATGAATTGACATTCTACTATTCTAGGGGTATCTCACTTTATTTTGGTCGAATTTTGTGTCTAAATTTATTCATAAATTCAACTTATCAAAATATTATACTACATTTCAAACAGACTTTTCATAATTAATCTACTCCCATTCCCCCTATTTTAACTGTCAATATAATTTATTTATTTTTGAATCAACCCAAATCAGGTGTATACCATTCATCTAATAGTTTTCTATTCATCTAAATCCGAAATTGGCTATCATATATCCTTTCTCTACCGTTTTGGGGTAGATAAAAAATTTCTAGAGGTGCCACAGTGATACATATAGACTAGGTCCACTTATTCAACAGTTCCATGTTCACTTTAAAAAGTAAGCCTATAAACTATGCTAAGTTGCTAACATCACAACATAGTGGCAAAATAACTAAGACTCATATATTGACGCTTACTAAAACTAACAAGCATAGATCCCGATACAAAAAGGGAATTATTAGAAATAAAATAACTAAGTATTGACCCAACTTGCCCAAAGGAGCAAACGGGTCATCACGCAGTATCCAGACCCAATAGACCAAGCTGGCATATGGACCGTTTCTAGCCCTCCCCCGCGGGCCAATTCGGCAACTGCATCTCTCCACCTTCAAACCTGCGTCAAGCCACCAGCACTTCCCCGTCACCAATCGACCACCGGCGGATGACTCCGGTCGTCTTAGTACACCCAAACACCAACCCAAAGGATCTCTGCACAAGGATCCGAAGCAAAACATCCAAAAGCCCTCAGCCAATCCTTCAAGCCATTGAACCAACCCTTACTTTAACCAGCCACCAGATCCGGCTCGCCAACCTCTGACCTCATCCAGTAGACACCACTTCAACCCAGCAAAGAGCCCTTTCTACTCCAGCCCCAGCCCGTCGTCGTGACTTTGCACCACCCTTCAGCCTAAAAGGGGGAAGATGCACCCGTCCAATACCAGCCACCGAGCCTGTGGGATACGCCCTATAAGCAAACTACCCATCCGGCCGCACCGATTGTGCGCCGGCTAGGTCAACGCTGAGGCGAAGCAGGACAGGTATCAGCTAAGATGATGGCGCCCTCTAGGGTATTAAAAAAGGATTGCCGCTTAGAGAGTTCTAATTTGTTTTTTTTTTGTCAATATAATTTGTTTGCAACTTGTATTCGGAATAAGGTTTTGTATTCTTTTTGTGTGTGTGTGTGTTTATTTTTGTTTTACTAGCTAGACGGGCCATAGAGCTTGAATTAGCTTTACCACTTTCCATTAGGTAGCGCGCGCATATATATATATATAAAGGATCAGAAGCGGATGTCCGCAGTTCCGTAAAAGTGCGGACGTCTATGCTTTCTCAGCTATCAAGCGCTAACGGCGACGCAGCTCTTGTCAGACGGAGGCCAGGCCTCGATCTTGAGCTTCTTCTTGCCGGTAACTCGCCGGCTACTAGTTTGCAGTCCACCTTGATCGGGCTTGAAGTTTCGGGTGAGGTCGCTACGTACCTAGAAACTTCAACCTCGATCTCCTTGGCATTCATCTTTATGGTAAAGCCGTCCAGGATGCCCCTGGCCTCCGTCCAGCAAGAGCCGAGCCGTCGTCAACTCCTGACGGCTGAGAAAGCATGGACGTTCGTACTTTTGCAGCACTGCGGACGTTCGCCTCAGAACGGGCCTATATATATATATATATAATTTATGAAACTAAATTTATCTGAATTGAACCAAAATTTTAATAGATCGATGGTGAAATGTATTTTGTTTTCATGTGATTATGGGAATATCCTTTGATTTCATGTGATTATGGGAATATCCTTTGATTAGATGTGGTAGTTGCAACTTGCAAGTGGTTTTCATGCAATTTGAGAGAGAGAGAGGTTTTAAAATTGTCATTGTTCATATAATGATAATGAAGACCTCAAATTCAACTGAAGGAAGTTATAGCTAGCCAGACGAAATCTATGGCATGGGAGATTTAGTTGTTGTGGCATAGTTGTTGATAAGTGTTTTAAAGCGATACTTATCATACTTCCAAGTTTTTTAATGTTATTGGCGGTATCAATCTCCACTTGGCCATTCAAGTTATGATCAGCAAAGCCATCCTTGCAATTGTCCTCGTTAGTTAATGCAACACTAATCCATGTTTGAACGTTGCTTATTTTCAGCCTGGAATTAGCAGCAAGGATGTAGCTACAGCAAAGGATGTATGGTCTATAGCGCAACCCTTATTTAGTCAAAAATACTTTCAAGTAGGGATAGATATGTAATAGTCCAGCAAAAAAAAGAAAAAATATTTGCTTGGAGATGTTGTAGAAGATGTGCAGATACTTTCCATGTAGCTTTTTCCTTTTTTCCCCTTCACTTTGGCTCTTCCTCTCTTCCCTTTTAGCTTAATGAAGTATTTTGTATATCAATATAGCTTCCTCTCTTCTCCTTCTCTGAGATATTTTACTACTTACAAATGTCAAGTATACTCGCCAATTACAGTCTCCCATGTTCTACCATTCTTTATTTCTTTCTTAATACTTTGTGTTTTCATTTTTTGGTATCGTTTATATCAAATGGTGGTTCTTTTATGCTTCTTAATTTTTGGGTGTTTAGATGAATTTTTTATGGCTATGTTCTGTATATGGATTTGAGTGTTCTTGTTTTGTGGTACTTATTATGCACTGATTTTGACTCCAAATTGGAGGCATTTATATTATGCAGGTTTGGCTATAGAGACATCAAAGTCGATCCTGCTAATTTAGCATGATCGACTATGAGAGCCAATTCGTCTTTAGACATTTGGAGCTCCTTCTTGGTAGCGCAGTGCTCCTTCACACAGTCATCCATTACTGTATTCTCCACAGAGCTCAAACCTTTAGTTTCTAAAAGACGTTTTGCTGCAATATGAGATTTTTTAATGAGTTCCAGGATCACATTGAGGGTGATAAGAGCAAGTGTTTTGGAGCAGGTCTTGATTTCGGGTGCATGCATTTGCAGAGAGCCGATCACTGCCGATGATTATCTTGCACGAGTCGGGGATACCTCGAAGCTTTGTAGAAGAAATGATCCTCATATATGTGAAAAACTTAGTTCGTTGGTTACCACCTATGATTCTTCAACAATTTTGTAGGCATCTATATATCTGGTTGAGGCTTGAGAATGAGTTCCATATTTTGGTAAATTTAAAATTATATTAACCAAAAGAAATTTAGTCAAGTATAGCTTGTTAGATCAAATATGGACTTAACACATATTATCATAAAGTAATTGATGATTAGCTAAATGTCAAACCTAGTTTAACATGGATACAAACTGCATGTAAATCAATACTAGTAACTTAATGAAGCAGTGTATCAATTCATTAAGGATAGTAATCCATTGCTTAGTCTACAAGAAAGGTTACAAGATTGTGATACATTGGGAATCTTACAATGAAACCTACACTACTACAAAAATTGAATCAGACGACACATTACAGTTTTCTGCCGTCTGATAGATTTTTATTTTTTTGGACGTCGTTTTTGTAAAACCTGTCGTCTGATATGAAATTATGAATCAATTCACACAACGTTTCAGGACAGAACTGTTGTATGACCCTAAAAAAATTGAGCGGCAACTTTCCCACCATGTCAGTGGTGCCAAATCTCATCTCAAAGTCCAAAATTTTGCCCAACAGGTGCTAATCATACAACGAGAAACAATAAAACTGTGGTCTGATTTATACGATTGACATAAAGGAGGGAGATTTCCCACCACGATGTTTCCTCCAGCTCCTCAAAGAGGGAAGCCAAATTAATAAGAGCTAATCCCAAATTTAGATGGCTGCATTCATACCACATTCTTAGACAAATCTGTTGTGTGAGTCCTTGTCTAAATTGATAGGGCCTCATCACAAACCCGGTTGAAACCCAACACTTAAGCAAAAAAAGAGGGAAAAAAAAAGAACTAAAGTAACTAGACTGACACAAATACCGAAACCTTCTCTCTCTCTCTCGACAGACCCGATCGAAACAGGCCAAAGCCCTTTCTCGACTCGCCTCACTCTCAACAGACGACCCAAAACCAAAACCCTAGCTAGCTCACTCTCTAGCCAAAATGTCACTCTCCCAAACCAATCTCATCTCTCCGAGTGTGATGGTAGACCGCGAACGGGATTGAGGCATTGAACTGACATCGATTTTATTCAGCTCGACCCGATTCCTTTGGAGCGAAGCTGTTGGAGAAATCTGCTAAGACTCAGAACCCGGAGCGAAAACTTAGAACTCTGAGCTGACTAAGCCGGCCGAGCGTGTTGGTGAAGCGAATACACATACGCAAGATCAAATTATTCGCTCGCCTTCATTTTTTTCCCACTTTGGATGCGATTTCAGGTACTAAAACTTTCTTTCTGTTGATTCTCTCCGATTCTGTAAATGAGTTTTGATTATTATGTCCTATTTTCCGTTGGGTTCTCTCAAGTTTTGATTTTTTTTTGTAATTATCATGGGGTCAACTGCATGCGCTTAGTGTTTTATTATGAGGACCCAAATTTATGGATGGGTTTCTGGGTTTGTTTATTCATGTTCTTTGTTTGGTTGTTGAGGATGAGGAAAGGGTATTCTTCATTCTGTTGTTTGTGTGTTGTGGTGGGGTTTGATAAGTGATGGAGAAGGTAAAGCTAACCCAAGACAATGTAGTTCATCTTTAGGTGTCGTTTTGATCTCCTATTTGAAATTCTAACAAAGATACTTTATTGTTGTTCAATTTGTAGATTTTCTCAGATGCAGCAAGAGTTGGAGGCTTAGATGGAGTATTGATCGATACCTTGGGCCTGGGATTAAATACAGTAACTTTACTAGGTGATGTACGTTCTATTTTCATATGGTTGGTTAAGGCTTGAACAATAAGAATTTTATAAGGATACGTCCACCCTATGTATTATATATGCACTTACTGGTTGCATGAATATGGATAGTTGGGTCAAAATACTGTTTGCTGCTGTCACTGAGTTATCTGACCAAGTGGTTTTGAAAGGAGCAGCAACTGGTTTTGAGAAGTGGTAGGTTTCCTCTTAATTACTAGCTCAAGTGAATAACTTATGGAACCCTATGTATTCGCTCACACCTTTGATCCATATATTGTGCTGGACCATATAGAATATGTAGTTGTCTATGTCATTAAGGAAAATTAATAATTAAGGCCCTCATTATTTAGGGACTTGTTTATTTATGAGTTAGAATACATATAAGCAAGGTTTTCTGCAAACCTGATTTAATGGGGCAAATGTCTTTGTCATATCATCTAAAAGCATGATTTATCTTTCTATATCTGTTTGAACCCAAAATGGAGCCAAACAACATCAGTACATCATTCTCCAACATAGTTAAGCAAATTGGACCATAACAAATGTTGGTGTATTCTCTTATATAATACATATAGTTTCATATTTGGCTTGTAGTTGATAGTAGATTCTTGATACTCATGGCATATGGGCAGACACTGTTCTGATACGATTGGTTATATGTTTTTTTGTTCATCATGGTCTTGTTCATATTTTTTAAACACATAAACTGCTTGGTTTTTCTAATACACTATATTTTCCTATATATTAATCATTTGAGTTATTTTTTTTGTATATTGATGAATGTTATTACTTTTTTCTAGCCAAGTAGGTCTAGTTATTTAAATGTGTAGTAGTTAAGCGCATGTTTTGCTTAGGTTTTGTACTAATTTACCTACTTTGCTACATTTTGGCAGGAAACTGCTGGTGATTGCAAGCAGGGTGAGAAAGAAAGGGAGCTCAAAAATCTGCTGGAAATTTTTAATTGCAAAATAAGGTTAGTCATTTCAACTCTACAATTGATTCTTTAAACTTGGTTAATTTAATGGGGTTGATATCAAAATTTGTTGAATGCTTAAAGTTTGTGGCAGCATATAAAATGGATTGTTGATAAGATATTTTTTTATATATATATGTTGTGCAAAGCATGATGTCTACAGCTACAACTTTTTGGTTTTTGCTTGGTTAATGATGGACTTGGATTCTGAATGTTGTGTATTTGCATTGTTGTGGAACATCATAATGATATACTTTGTGTGATGTTGTGTTGTTTGCTTAGATGGAAGATAGGTCTTGGATGCATGCAGATAAAAGATCTTTAGCTTATGAGTTAGGGGTGGGAAGTTTCTTGAAGTTTTCTTTAGAAAATGCGAAAAATCCTAAACACGTTCCTTGTCCATGTGTAAAATGTGGGAATATGGATTTCTTTCATATCTCTGTGATTAAGACTCATTTGTATTATAATGGAGTTGATAAAAGTTATAAGGTGTGGAAGTGGCATGGGGAGACAGTAGATACGACTTCGGGTAGTAGTGAAGATTCAACCTCAGGTTGGAGTGAATCTGAATCGGTGGATGGGAGTGTTATGGCATATTGTACAATGGATAGGTCTGATGATGACGATCAATTTTCATCAGAGTGCAATGATTTTAAGGAGTTTGTGGAGGATGCAAATAAGCCATTGTACCCTGGTTGTGTACGATTTACAAAGTTAGGTGTGCTGGTGAAGTTGTACAATTTAAAAGCTAAACATGGGATAAGTGTTGTTGCTTATTCCGATTGGCTAATCGCTTTCGGGGAACATCTTCCCTAAGGTAATGAAATTCCAACTTCTGTTTACGAGGCTAAGAAGACTTTGGGGGCACTAGGGATGGATTATAGGAAGATACATGCATGTCCTAATGACTGCATTTTGTATAGAAAACAGTACGAATATAATATCAATTGTCCTACCTGTGGTGTCTCTAGGTGGAAGGTAGGAAAAAATTCGAAGGAGAGAGAAGGTGTACCAGCTAAGGTACTCTGGTATTTGTGCTTCTTAACATGAAATTCAATGATATTTATGCATGTTTATCCCAAATTCAGAACCTTTCTTGGTTATATATTAGTATGTCATACGTGCATGTTTCTGTTGCTGTTGCTGTAGGTACTTGCATGCTGTACTTAAAGAATCCAAAATGCTAGACATGGTTGGTTTCATTGACCCAACATTGATTGGTGAGAAAGGGTGTGGGAGTGCAACAACGAGGTCCCGAAGTATAAAAGATCGCCTGATAAGTGCTTCTCCAAATCAGATTTTCTTGTTGCCTTACAATGCATCGTATGTGTTTGCTTAAACTAAGCCTTTGTTATTCATATGATAGATTGCCGCTATTACATGCACATGGATATTTCCCTAAAATAATTTTAATGAATTATAGTGTTCATTGGATGTTGACTGTGATCGATCCGGACAATGAGACTGTCTATTTTATGGATCCATTGAGAAGACGCCTTCCGGGCGGAGAATGGAAAGATATTGTTGACACGTAAGATATTGCTTAATGATTGTTTATATATTGTTAGTCCTTTCTAATGTTGGTCAGCAGAGAGCTTATATATTGTTGGTTCTTATGTTGGTATGCTTTTATATAGTGTTATATCAATGTTTAAAGGGGAACGCAACAAGAAAGGACGGAGCTCTATTCAATGGAAGAACATGGCAGTAAGTAGTGTTCGACATAGTTATTTCCCTTTGAATAATGATTCAGTCAATAATTATAGTAGTATATGTATGTTGTTGAATGATGGCGAGCGCTGTCTATTTTTTAGGGTATTCCATCACAGCCAAACAACAAACAGTGTGGCTATATTGTGATGAGATATATGAGGGATATCATCCATGATACAAACTTGTCATTTACAGATAAGGTAACTGCATGAAACTTCTTAATTTGGATGTTTGCTGTTAGTTTTTCAAAATAGTTTTGTTTTAGTTTATCAGATGGCATTTATTTTATTGTTATTTTCAAACTATTACAGTGGGCTAGGAGAGCCAACCATGTTTATGGTCAAGTGGAAATTGATGAAGTGCGTAATGAGCTTGCAAGTTATGTGTTGAAGAACATCCTCAAGTTGTAATGTATGCAATTGCTCATGCCCTAGAAGCTGTGAAGTGAAATAGGCTAAAAATGTATTTTTGTGCTCCAAAGTGACAATTTAAAGTGCATTTCTTCACTTATTTTGCTAATGGAGTTGTAGATACCTCTACTAGCAAGACTAGTTTGCTATATCACCAAGCATAAGTAACACGCTCTTTGGGACACCCACAAGCCATGGTGAGGCCCAACCGCTACTTGCATCTTGTAGCCCTTTGTTCAAGCTACGCTACTGTATCCGGAAGTCACAAATCCATCGCCGGAAAGCCACCTTTCCGGCCTTGCCAAGTTGCCTCCATAATATGCTTTTCTAGACTAGAATAGTAACTTTGAGTCCCACATCTAAGAAAATGTAAATGAGGGAGCCTCCTTCCCCTATAAAAGGAGACTTCTTCCCACTTAAACAGGATCACATGACATCTCTTGTAATCTTGTTAGGCCGCAAGGCTCGACACACTAGTACACATTCAAGTGGACGTAGTTTCCCGCTAAGGCGGGAGACAAACCACTATACATCTCGTGTCACTCTCTCTCTCTCTCTCTCTCTCTCTCTCTATAAAGCTAACTAGAGATCCCACGGATCCAAACGTTAACATTGGCGCCGTCTGTGGGAAGCCAACACAAAGGCTTCGTCACTTACCTTTGAGTTAAGTCATCTTAAATCATTATCTTTTGAGCTCAAAATAATTCTTAACGGCAACTTGTGCCATTTGCCAAGTCAGCGCCGATCAAGTGGTCAACGCTGAACCATTCAAATTTTTTTTTTTTTTTTTTTTTGCCAATTCGATGTGGACACCCAGAAATATTCTCTGAACACCCACTTGAAGAGAAACTTGCACCACAGCAACTTCAGCGGCACTGCCACCGCCAGCAATTCTCCACTGACTGATCACACCACTAGCCATTCTCTTCAATTCTTGATGGAACGAACCACAAGCGGCAGCGGAGCTTCAATTCTCGTGGAGGAGCTTCAACCTTCTGGTTGCCCACAAATGCCCTATGGACACCCAAGCTTAGCGGTAACATCACTGGACACAGCCTTGTGATAATGTTCAACTCACTCACCGCCGGCCAAAACTCCGGTGGCCAGAGCTCTGCTCCGCCAGCCACAGCAGCCTCCACTGGCCAAGCACCGCCGAATAGCACCGCTGACAAAGCTCATCAGTCACAGTAAAGAGTTCTCCGCCACACTGTGCACCGCTACCAATTCCCAGCGGTCATCCCACCACTAGCATAGTACCGCCAGCAACAGCGGCTCCGCCGGACAACCCGCTCCGCCGAGCCCCAGGTTTTCCATCTCCGTTGAGCTCTGAGTTCCGCCGACCTTCGATCCCCTGCTGAGCTCAAATGTCGAGTCTCCGCCGATCTCGTCAGAGCTTCACCGCTGACGATTTTTCTCGGCCGGACCTCTCAGCTGGGTGGTCTCCGCCGACCACCGAGCTCCGCTCCACCGGACTGTCTCCGCTAGCCTGCCTCCGCTGGCCATGGACAAGGCTACCGCTGACCAAAACCTCTTCCGCTAGTCGTACACCGCTAGCACACCAAAGCTCTAGCAGCAACCAGCGACGAACTTCCTCCGCTAAGCTTCGTCAGTGGGAAACTTCTTCCGCTAGGTTCCATCGGCGGCATCACCAAGCTTCCTCCGCTAGCTAACAACAGCGCCAGTCCAAATATGATTTCAACACCTAAATTTTTGCAAGATCAAGACCTCTCACTTCTCGCCGATCATCACCAGCTCCGCCAGCATTATCAATGGAGTTCAACTCAGTCATGAGTTTCTGGATGCTTACCAAAGCCATGGGTCTCTGGGTGCTAATTTACTTTGGAAACCCAAGCTTCATCTTCGATCAGCTCCCTCTCGTTTGATCTGGACACCCATGGAGATGATCTCAACACAAAGCGATCTTTCCTCTCCACTTCCACCAGCTGAAACATCCTGCTACTGAGCAACTTACTCAGATCAGGGAACCCACATGACTAAAACCAGGCAATCTCCAAACCCAGATAAGTGTCTTCGGTTCATGTCTGGCCCCCGTTAATAATAGCTCAATGCTTTGAATATCTCTCTAGTTACTATTCTCATAACATATCTATAGTCTGAGATAGCATTGATTACACAAGTACTCTATTACTCTTACTAGTCAACTTTGACCGACTAGCTGCTTTATTCAAAGTTTCGAGCAAAGCATGTTCAGACTTACCCATGCTTTGTGAGACATACATGAAACGGTGAATGCCACATGCTTCTATTTTACACAACTGAACTACTATCTAAAGATAGCATAACCCTTGCTTTAGTGACATGTGCTTTATATTACAAGCTACTCATAACCATGATTCTATATATAAGCTATCTATCAAATACCTTGGCAGACTTGTATATACTCATGCATGCATGTATATGCTCCATGATTTAGCAGCAGGTCCACCATATTTTCCTCTTATTAGAAAGGGCATGATCACACACATACTACACACGTATTCATCTCGGTGTATTGTGATTTTTTACAACTAGCCATGAACATGTAAATGTATATTCATTGCTATACTAAGACTATGTTCATTGGTCACGTGCACCATCACATGTAGTTAATGGACAGGCGCACGGCACACATATCTCTAAATATTGCAACATGTGTAGCTTCTTTAGCTAAACTCAAGTGTGTGTACACACACACACATGTTCCATCACCGCACATAATGGGTTTCGTTCCCCACAAATTCAACACTCAAATAGACATGCATGCAAGTCATTTGTCATCAAATACTACCTTGCTTATACACTTTTCTTACAATTTTATCGAAGTACATATGCAAGCTATTGATGTCGATTTTACAAATCTACATATTAATCATCTATTTTGTTGCAAGGAATTTCAATTATTTCTATCAAGCATCCAACCGCAACTACAAGTTGACGTACATTATTGGAACACTTTATCCGCCAAAGCAATGAAGCATCATACTTGGACAACTCCAACATGATTTGGGTACTCATATCAATGCCAACTCCAACTCACTCCAAATCGGCATAAGATAAGTAACTATATCTTACTTTTTACGCTCTCTCAATTTGAGCTAGTGCCATGCCAATGCCATGCTTTTATAACTCCTAAGCATGCCTACAATACTTCGTAGACTTGGCAACACTTTCTATATCTCACATACTCGATATGCCATGCTTCACATACCGATCTCAATGATCCTTTAGCATGCCTACAAAAATACAAAATGTTATTAGCAGCCACACTACAAGTACATGCTATACACATATGCCATGCTCCTATTTAATTGCAAAATTAAATAAATATGGGACACTCAAACAAAATTTTATTACTTGCTCTATTTGTTTGTCATGTTTCATTACAAGTACAAACTTTACGAGTCTATGGTCACCGCCAAGCGGTAAGGCAACGACTCATAATGACAATGACCGCTACGCGACATTGCAGTCAAGTTTCTCCTCCGAGAAATAGTCAAGGGACTAGTTAACACAGCCCACGGCAGCCATTGATCCGGCAGTTAACCCCGACGCTTGGGTACCAAAGATTGAGCTCGCTACCCAACACCCTCTGCTCCGTGCAGCTCCCCCTTAACAAAAAATTTACCGACCATCCGGAGGTCCGTTGTGGCTGGGGAGTGAGGGACTCCCTGGCGGGCCTGGCAGGGGCCCACCCGAAAGGGCAAAAGCGTTCGCTCCAACCAATTCTAGATGGACGACGCACTCGCACTAATTATGCTTGATATACGGCACAAAGCTATGCTTTGGTATCAACCCGCAAGAACACCCTCCTTGACTGGGGACTTCGGGGACTTGTACATACAGCCCAGCATAATTAGCAACGGTCACGCTCATGCCTCAGGGCATCACCTTAGAGCTACCTGTTAAAGCCTCAGCGGCATCCTCGAGCTCTCACGCTCTCGCCGCAGCGGTACCGTCGAGATGTCACTCTCTCGGCTCAGTGCCACCCCCGAGCTTCCGCTCACGAGCTTACCCCTCATGCCTTCCCGGCATCCCCGAGCTTCCCGCTCATGCCTTCCCGGCACCCCCGAGCTTACCGCTCATGCCTTCCCGGCAACCCCAACCTTCCGCTCACCAGCTCACAGCTCAAGCCTTAGCGGCACCTACGAGCTTCCGCTCACGCCTTCGCGGCACCCACGAGCTTCCGCTCACGAGCTTACCGCTCACGCCTTCGCGGCACCCCCGAGCTTCCCGCTCATGCCTTCCCGACACCCCCGAGATTCCTGCTCATGCCTTCCCGGTAACCCCCGAGCTCCCGCTCACGAGCTCACAGCTCACGCCTTCGCTGCACCCACGAGCTTCCGCTCACGAGCTTACCGCTCACGCCTTCGCGGCACCCCTGAGCTTCCCGCTCATGCCTTCCCGGCACCCCCGAGCTTCCCGTTCATGCCTTCCCGGCACCCCCTAGCTTCCGTTCATGCCTTCCCAGCAACCCCCGAGCTTCCCGCTCATGCCTTCCCGGCAACCCCGAGTTTTCCGCTCATGCCTGCCCGGCAATCCTCGAGCTTTACACTCATGTCCACTCGACACACCACACGTTAATGGAACATTGAATTCTTCTACCATTTGTCGCCTGTGACAAATTGAATTCTTTTCGCGTTCCATTAATACGAGCGACAACCAAACAAACACAAGCGTTCACGCATTCATCATTCACGAATTACAAACGCTTACCTCCGCAGCGCTCATGCAACTTACATTTATCATATGCAATCCATATACCATGCGCGTTCTCGAGTTTGTACGTCATAAGCGATCGTACTCAGCGCCATTCGAGTGTATACATCAACATGTATCACGCACCCCGTACGTTCATATATGCCAACGCATATAAGTGCAACTCACATTTGTTGCCCAATGCAACGAGCATCCTACAATATGCATGTTTTTTGTCTTTGTTTTGCAGGTTCACAAGTCCCTTCTTGCTTACGGAGTTTGGGGACTTGTAGGGGCTCCGTGTCGCCCGGTTACTTATGCTTGATGACTTCATGATTATAACTCCCCAACCAAGAAGCTCCTCTTACTTGGGGACTTCGGGGACTTGTAGATACCTCTACTAGCAAGACTAGTTTTCTATCTCACCAAGCATAAGTAACACGCTCTTTGGGACACCCACAAGCCATGGTGAGGCCCAACCGCTACTTGCATCTTGTAGCCCTTTGTTCAAGCTACGCTACGGTATCCGGAAGTCACAAATCCGTCGCCGGGAAGCCACATTTCCGACCTTGCCAAGTTGGCTCCATAATATGCTTTTCTAGACTAGAATAGTAACTTTGAGTCCCACATCTAAGAAAATGTAAATGAGGGAGCCTCCTTCCCCTATAAAAGGAGACTCCTTCCCACTTAAACAGGATCACATGACATCTCTTGTAATCTTGTTAGGCCGCAAGGCTCGACACACTAGTACACATTCAAGTGGACGTAGTTTCCCGCTAAGGCGGGAGATAAACCACTATACATCTCATGTCACTCTCTCTCTCTCTCTCTCTCTCTCTAAAGCTAACTAGAGATCCCACGGATCCAAACGTTAACAGGAGTAGTATAGATGTGCTCCATATTTTGGTGTTGGCATGGAGTAGTACAGTGCTCCTTTTTGGCAATATTGTCTAATACATTTCAGTATAATTATGTGGATTATAACAATATTAGATATATATTGGTAATTACTGTTCATATGGTAATTTTTTATTTCATTTTCTGCTGTGCGTACACAATGTTCACAATAGGCATACAATAAAAACTGTTGTGTGAGACTAATATTGATCACAGATGCAATCAATGTTTTAGTTGTGTGAATAACAGTCACACAACAGTTATAAAAAAATGACTTCTGAATCACAATCACACAACAGTTATAACAAAAAAATGACTTCTGAATCACAATCACACAACTGGTTCTTAAGTTGCCCGTCGTCTGAGTGATGTTCACACGACAGTTAATGATGTCGACAAGCTATCGACAGCCTGTCGACATGCTATCGACATGGATGCCCTGTTCTTCAGACGACAGTTCTCATGTTTCATCAGACGGCAACGAGATATACGACAGTCAGCTCCGCATCAGATGATAGTTTTTAGCCGTCGTCTGATTCAATTTTTGTACTAGTGCTAAATTGACAAGGAATGCTTTAATGGGAAGCTTCTTGAGGTTTAAGTCTCATATATATACAGATGAATTGGTCCCTGATTACTACCACGTTTTGCATATTGTTTTGTCCATTGAGAAGCTAGTTGGTAAGTAACAGAAGGCCATATTCAGTGATCGAGTTTAGCAGCTGCATAAGATGAAATCCATGCCAGTGATTGCTGAAGGTAAGCCTTGATCCCTTTTATGATTGTGTGCATATGTTGTGAGCATGTATATGGTTTTTACATAGCTTTCTCTAAACAGACAAGTGTCGGTGGATCACTACCGATGCTGATATTTAATCGTGGATCACTGCCGATGCTTGTCTTGCACAAGTCGGGATACCTGGAAGCTTTGTATGACGGTCTTATGTAATCAGTGTTTGCTTGACTAGGAACTGGTTCAACAGCTGTGGATGGGATTAAATGGTTAAACAATTGGAACATTGCCAATGATAGAACCAATATATGCAAGCGATAGCGTTCCATTTCTCTTCTTCTTCTTTTTTTATTATTTTTTATTTATTTATTGAGGCTATGCTGAAATTTATAAAATCGTGACATTTTCACCTCAAAATAATAATAATAATAATAATAATAATACTTAGTTCGTCAGTTACCACCTATGATTCTTCAACAATTTTGTAGGCATCTATATATCTGGTTGTGAGGGTTCTTTTTGAATTAAGCGAGACCAGGCCAAAATTAACTCAATAACTTGATGTTAGTGAGAGAATTTTGTGTGTGATTCAGATACTGAATGAGGCTTGCCAGCATGAGGATGGTGTGGGAGCTAGAAACATACTGTGGTGAGAGAATTTGGGGATTGTATCAAATTTAGGTTTCTGGAAGATGAGTTTGGCAGGGAGGCTTGGGAGAAAAGTGCTAGGAACTGGGTTTTGTGTTTAGAGGCCTGGAAGCTTGAAGAATTAGAGGCTTTTTTATGTTTCTAAGTTTTCTGGGTTGTTGCTTGATGATCATTTCAGTTTCAAATATCTCATTTTATAGGCTCGATTGGAGGGGTGTTATGGTGGCTCAAACCCTTTGGTTTTCTGGGTAAGACACTCATCCTTTAGCTCATGCAGGATTTCTGCCTTAAGATTTGGGATATCAGAGCTTACTTGAGATATGGAGTCTTGGAAACAGGGGAGGATTGTTGCAGCCGTGCGCAAAAACTGCAGCAGAAACAGCTGCGGTGATAGGAAATCTGGAACGAGGTTGAAGGGGCAGCTAGGGAGCTGTGAGCTCATCGTTCAAGAGGGAAGGGAATATCTGCCTACCAGTTAGAAAGTTCCCTCCTTGCCAACTGACGGGGGGGGGAATCGATATTTCACTTGGATATTTGGGTTGAGTTGCAGCGTATTTAGCAGCTACGGGGAAAGGAAAGGGAGATAGAAGAAAACGATGAAAGTTGGGCTACCCTATTTCTTTTGGGTTTGGGCTTTTTCTTTGGGCTTTGGGTTTTTAGGAAAAAAGGTTGACCCAAACCTCATTTTCACCAATTCGCTATAGTTTAAATTACCGGGCTTGGATCTCGAGCCCAAGATCGAGACCACCGATGACGTTAAACTAATAGGCGAGCATTATATGTTTCCGTAACCTTCCACACCATACCCACTTCTGCAAGCCCCAGAAATGCGTGGATGTGGCTTGGGTCCACATCTAGGGTGTGTTTGCTTGGCGGGTTAAAGTCGAGAGATGGGTATAAAATTCCATAGTTTTACGGAATTTTATACAAATTGCATGTTTATGCTAAAATATGTCGTGACGACATATTTATTTTGTCGCGTGATTTTTCGGGTACCAACATTAGCCCCCTTGATTATGTGGGCTGCTTGAAGCATGAAATGGGCCGCATAATCAAAATGAGGAAAAATCAGCCCAAGCTACAATTCCCAAAGTGAGTCAGCGTGAGAGGCCTATTCTATCTCTTTTCTTTTCTTTCTTTTTATTTTGAACAATAACGTGTTAAGATTCCACAGTTTCACCTCCTCTTCCCGCTTAAGGAGTGTTGGACTCTTCGTGCTCTGTCTGAAACTTTGAGCTCGTGTCCCTTGAAGATTCCAGAGATCCCTGAATCTAGTGGGCCTTCGGATTCGAGGTATTCCTTTCCCCTCTTTTGAAACCCTAAAATTCTCCTCCTTGTCTCTTTTCTTTTCCTTCAGCGTGTAACCGTTGCCTTCCTCCTCTTGCTGTAGGGAAATCACGATTCTTTTTTTTTTTTTGTAGGGATCCATCTCACACCTCTTCCAATTCGCGGATTTGATTGCATGATCCTTTTTATCTAAGGTAATCTCGAACCCTTGGGATTATTGAATCGGGTAAAATTTTTGTTGAATGGCTTATGCATGCAGATGGGTTATGGATGTCTTGTGATGGTTTGAATTAATTTCGGTATCGCGTCGATCTTTATTCTTGTTGCGGCTTGTGTTTGATTCCTTCTTACGGTGATTGACTCTGTTTTCTTCTTCTTCTTCTTCTTTTCCTTTTGTTGCTGTGATTGCTGCTTGTTCATGCCCAGTCTTCCTCTTAGATTGATCTCACTTGAGTTCCCCTATTAATCATATTAACTTGATGAGCTGCGATTTCGTTTCATGGGTAGTGATGCAATGCTGCAGAAGACTTCACAACCGATTTAGAACAACAATTTGTCTTCCCCTCTCCCTTTTTTTTTTTCTTGCGTTTGGTTGCATAGCGTCCCTCTGTTTTCTTTACATGACCTTTACCGGAATCACCGCAGCCGAACTTCTTGTGGGAAGACTTGCAGTCCACCTGCGTCACGAACTTTCTTGTTTCCTTTCTTGGATTTAGCTTCCTTAAGGTCACTGCAGCTAGCTCTTTCTGTAAATACACATGAATAAGTATATTGTGCCTATGGAGCATGTATAAGTATCATACAGAGGTGCACAGTTTTGGTTTTAGCGTTTATGTGTGTCAAATATCGCTTGAAATTGCTAGATAGGTGCACGTG
The DNA here is from genome assembly GCF_002994745.2 of Rosa chinensis. Taxonomy (NCBI): domain Eukaryota; kingdom Viridiplantae; phylum Streptophyta; class Magnoliopsida; order Rosales; family Rosaceae; genus Rosa; species Rosa chinensis. Next base: position 19,298,075 of record NC_037094.1, on the reverse strand, counting down.
CACTTGGAGTTTTCTTGAAAACGCAGCTCCTCTGTCATTCATCTCTCCTTTTTTTTTGTTGCTTGCGTATATATGTACGTGCCCGTTGTTCATGTGTTTGAGGTTGACACTATGAAGGGGAAAAGGCATTTGCAGCTTTACCTTAGGATAAGCCTGTGTATGACCTATTTTGAGTAAGGCATGAATATGTCACATCTTGGCTTGGCTTGTGCATTGCTTGACTGCCATAGGTTTTTTTTTTTTTTTTTTTTTTTTTGGTCTCATCTCGATTTGTCCTCTGCTTCGGATGTTCCTGTTCTTTTTTTTGTTGGGGGGAATAGTTGCATGCATCGGTGTGCAGGGCTGTGTTTGCTTGGTTGTTGTATTTTGCTTGAAAGCGATGCACCGATGATGGATTTATCACAATATATCATAGGGACATGACATATTTTGGCAAGGCATTGCATGCTTTGCTAATTGTGTGATTATGCTTGGCATTCTACCTGCTTGTGGGTGTCAGATAGGGATTACCATGTATTAGAAGACCAATTGCTATTGCTCACAGCTAGTACACCTCGCTCCTTTTTTTTTTTTTTTTTGCAGGAGGGCCTCCCTTTTGTTTGCAATGGCACAAGCATCTGAGTCTTCTCAGCCTACAGAACTTCATGACCACCACTTCTCGCTGGAAGATGGTCTCATTCCTGCTTCCACCGCGGGGGCTTGTGAGGGTAGCCCAGATGAGGCATCTCATGAGTTTTCTGGGTGCTTTGTCTCCCCCAAGTTCATATCCAGGTTGCTCATTGAGCGGGGAGAGTACCCTGCAGTGCCTATATGTTTCCGGTATCCTGCAAGGACCCCTGCGGGTTGGCCTGAATGGGTCAGCTTTGAGGTACAGCAGGAAGAGCTTGAAGAGGCCCTTACTGGAGCTAGAGTGAAGATTTCACTGTTTATTTCAGGCTTTTGTGAGGTTTACAAAGATGACATTTGCCTTCGCCATGTGGTGCGAAGATGGAGTCCTGAAACTCACACTTTCATCTGTTCTTGGGGGGAATTTACTCCTTCTTTGGAAGATGTTTGCAATATTATGCGAATCCCTATTGTTGGGGATGGTAATCCTTTCAAGATAGAGCTAAATAAGGCGCAGAAGAAGAAGCTGCAGATTCTGAAAAGGGGTGCTTATGATTCTAAAGAAGTGTTCCGTTTTTGTTACTGGGTGAGACACTTTTGGGGCTCGATGGACGGAGGCAAGTTTAAGCATGGTGCAGGTTTCGAATCCGGCTGCCGGGTGGAAGCCATGTTTGCTTACTGGTTGAGCAGGTTCATTTTCAAAAATTTTCCCTATGAGAATGTGCAGCCGCGAGTCTTCCCGTTGGCCATTATGCTAGCAGCCGGTACTTGTTTTCCGCTCGCTCCTCTCTTCCTTAGTCATCTATATAGGAAACTTGATCAGATTTCAAAGGATGATAAAGAAGGTAAGGGGCAGTATGGCATTGACTCTCTAGTATCTAGTTTTTTTCTTCAAGTATTTGTATGGGAGAGATTCGAAGGTTTGGCTGTGGAACCCGCAACTCCTGAGTCCCTCCACCACCTTGAGGGAGGTAAAAGGGACTTCAATCTAGTAGGATTCCCATTGTGTTGTAGATGGTTCAGAAGGAAGGCCAAGAAGGGTACATTTAGGCCTGTTGTTTTGGACGACATGGGGAAATTCAATTTCAGACCATATTTCGCCGCTCATGGCTTCCAGACATTTCCTTTCTTTTACCCAGAGGGTAACTCATCACAGTTCCTAGAGCCGGTTGAGCTGCTTCTAACCACTAGTGCGCAGTCCATAATAGCATGTGGTGATTTCTTTGACCCCGTGATGGAGAAGTACTCTCCTGACAGAGTTAAGAGGCAATTTGGCATAGACCAGGATGTGCCATCACATCTATCCTATGGTGGACATCGTGGGGATTGCATCATGGGTTTCACTCGGACAGATGGTATTTCCTGCAGGGGTATGCTCTCTGATAGTCTCGGGAAGAAAGGCTGTGTTGGATCCCCTACATCAACATTCTTGAGGTTTTGGGAGTTACAGCGGTGCGAGTTTAGGAGGTTTATTCAAACTGGTGGGAGTAGGTTGCGTCCGAAAGCCACTAGTGAGAACAAGAGACTACTCCACAGTAGCACTGTCATAGGTGTCATGTCTAGACTTAACCTTCCCTATACTGAGGTATACTCGAATGGTATAAAGCGTGTGGTTGGTCACCTCAAGGGTGGTAAAAGTGGAGATGATCCTGAAGTAGAGTTGCCAGCTGCCGGAGTGGAGAAAGGTAGCAAGAGCACTACAAAGGGTAAAGTCAGGGCTTCCGAGGATGGAGGGGAAGGCAGAAGGGAGGTTTGCTGCTTCAAACCTAAGGTAGCCAAAGATCGTATCCCTCCTCCAGTAGTCAAGAGTGCCTTTGGTGTTAAAGTGATACTGCCATCGAGTTCGGCTTGTGAAAAAGGGAAGAAGAGGAAAGCTGCTTCTACCCTGAGACCAAGTGGGGTTATTAAGAGGAAGGTTGTAGATGATGCCTCACCTGCCGTCCTTAGGCGGAGTTCTAGTGTGGCCAACATGAACTTTTGTAAACGTAAACCGTCGTCCAAGGGTGATGTTTATGTTGATCTTAGTGATGGGCCAAGTGTTGACGGGGATGGTAGCCCCCTGAGTGATGAGGAAAATGAGTCTGATACTTATGAGGGAAAGACATGCGATGGTGGTAGCCAGGTATCCTTTTCTGGCACGACATCCTTTCCCTTAATATATATTTGGTTGCATGGCGTGCGATTTACTTGTTATTTTCTTTCCTCATAGTGGAGTCTTTTGAAGATGAGGATGGTTAGGTGAGTTTTAGATGCTTGAGAATTTTGTGTGAGGATACTTACTTCTTTGCATGTTGCACCTCGTTATATGACTTTGGCGTTTGCTTTTGGTATAGTGCCTATGCTTAGATGATAATTTGTTACTTTGCAGGGTAATCCAACTGTAGCTTCGATGGGAGAGGATAGCTGCGGTGATAACCAAGTATGCAATTAAACTTGGGCATCTGTATTCTTGCATGAGTCACTACACCAATTTCGGAATCAGACAACACATATCAGACGACAGCAAACATTTTAACTGTCGTCTGATTTAATCAGACGACAGCAAGAAATATTGTGTCGTCTGAGCTTTCGAATTAGACAACAGTTTTTTCTTGGCTCTTGTGCAATAGCATTTCAGACAATGGTTTATTTTTTTGATGTTGTCTGAATGAATTAATTCAGACAACAGTTATTATGTGATGTTGTCCAAGGTTCATTTATACAATGGTTGATTTTTGCTGTTGTCTGATTATTTTCAGTCACACAACTGTTATTAGGTGTCTGTTGTCTGATATCTTGTAAGTCAATGACTACTGAAAGATGTTGTTTGATTTAAGTGGTTCAGACAATGGTTTTTAATTTGTCTGTTGTTACATGAGTTTCAGACAATGCACTTTATTTGATGTCGTCTGAGTTTTAGATTTTTTTTTTGGATACAATGAATAGCTGACTTTAGTTAGGGTTTGACTTATACTTTTAACACTCATACTCTTTCAACTCGTTCCCTCTCCATTCCATCGAGCAAAAGACCCAGTCCGCCTCCAGCTGAAAATCACTCTCTCTCACTGTCATCCCACTCTTTCAACTCGTTCCCTCTCCATTCCATCGAGCAAAACACCCAGTCCGCCTCCAGCTGAAAATCACTCTCTCTCACTGTCATCCCTCAGTCCCGCTCTCAGCCCAGCCCTCAGCCCCACCCTCAGCCCGCTCTCAGGCTACGAACCCTTCTTTCTCAGCCCCGTCCTCAGCCCGCTCTCAGACCACGAACCCGTCTCTCTCGATCAGCCCCACCCTCAGCCCTCTCTCAGACCACGAACCCGTCTCTACTAAGCAGTTTGAAGGCAGATCCTCTCAAACTTAACCTCCATCAACAACAGCTTCATGGTCTGGAACCCGCCGGAGTTCGTCAGGGATTGTATAGATGATGGGGAAACCATGAGAAAAGAGAAGAAACATTAGTGTGAATCCTGAAATCCTGTTCGCTATCATGTCCCAGTAGGTTGTTAAGAGATTTCAGGCAAATAGGCTTGAAGTGCGAAGTGTTAGATGTGTTTTTTTTTTGGGTTGCCCAAGCTCGATCTGCTCCGACTCATTCACCCTGCTCCCTCTGAACTTTAGGTACTCAACTTTGTTTGATTTTACTCTCTGGGTATTGCTGAATATCCATTTGTGTTATTAAAGTCTGAAGCTTTTGATAAACTTTAGAAGAAAGATTGAAACTTTGGTTGCTGTCATTCAAATTTTGCATATTTTTTAGTTATATGCTTAGCTTTTGATAAACCCATTTGATATATTAAAGAAAGAATGAAATTTTGGCTGCTGTACCATTAACATTTACATATCTGTTTTATAACAGTAGGTGTAATTAGCCTTTTTAGCCTATTGATGAAGTTGAGTCCATCTGAAGCAGAAGAGCTATCTTACCCCCACCCCACCCTTTTTTTTTTTTCTTTCAGATTTTGCATATTTATTACGGACCTATTGATGAAGGTATTGTTTCCCATATTTCTATGTTTTTTTCGTTTTTGTTGGGGTTTTTGTTTTCTCTTTTGATTCATGTTATTGACTCTGGGTTTCGGAAATTGGGAATTGAGTTTTATTGTGTTGAGTTTGATTAGCTTTTACGGTTAGGGTCACTGAATTGGGGTTTTTTTTGGGTGATTTAATTTGATTCTGTAATTTCAGAGTTTTGATTCTGAGTTTGTTCTGTTTATGCTTAATTGAAGAGTTGGCTATCTGTCGAGGCCTTTAAGTATTGTAATAGCAATATAATTTTTTTTTCCAAATGTGGTTCAGTGGTGTGTTCAAATGGTAGAGGAAGAAGAGGAGTAATAGATATGAGTTTGGTTTGGAGAGTAGGGATTGCAGGTTCGGAAATTTGTGTTTTTTGGTGTTGTGTTCTTCTTCTTTTAGTTTTGTTTGTGCTGGGGTTAGAGATATAGGTATTTGAGTGGAATGGTTTTATCAACTAGATAAATTAATCCTTTTTGCTCTGTTTATATGTTTGTGAAGTAAAATTGGTCGCAAGGAAATCCATATTTTCTGGTTGAAGTTGCCTTTTTTTATGATCTGTACTGGACTATGTATTGGAATTATTGTTAACTGAGGCAAATATATATTGTTTGTAGTAATTTCTGTAATTTTTGGTGATTTTTTTTTTCGTGACAGGATTTGCTTAGTTTTGAACTTTGTATGTGGTAATATCTGGGGACTGGGATCTCTTTCATTGCATGTTATGGGGTCTTGGTTTGAATTGAAATTCGTTTTTCGTTTAAGTTTTTGTTGTTGAGTGCCATTAAGGCTTCTGTAATTCCAACTGGTTGTTTTCGAGTTTGGAAATTTACCCAAAGACACTTTGAAGTTTGGGGCATAGAGCATAATCACTCTACCTCTCTAAGAAAAAAAAATTCTTTCAAGTTCGAAAGGTTAAGCATCATGTTTTTTTTTTAACTCAATCTTATTTGGTGGTACATTCAAGTGGTATGGTGCTTGTTCAAGTGGTACATTCATTGAGCTGGAATAATCCCCTAGTGTCTGCAGTAATAGGTCATATGATTGTAATTAAATCAATAATTTTGCTTCAATAATGAACTAATGCACGAATCCCTGTTTTGCATTAATCGGTAAGCATTCTTGTACTGTGTGTGTATGGATGGGGCAGCTTTCGCATAAGAGGAAGGTGACAGTTCAGGAGTTCAAGGGGAAACCATTGGTGTCGTTGAGGGAGTTTTTTACTAAAGAAGGCAAGGAGCTCCCTACTTCTAAAGGTATACCCTACTTGATTTTTCTATTATAGCAGATTATATGCTATGCTATAGTGTTCATATATGTGTCTAAAAGTAAGTTGGCTACAAACTTAATTTGACATTGGATGAATTGAAATGGGGATGAAGTTGGTCCATATGGAATTCGATAACATGTGTTCCAGAATGTATGCAGGGTTTGACTCCTATAATGTGTTCGAGAAAATCTAAAAATGGAATACTGTTTTTGGTGGTACTATACTAGTATCTAATATAATAGTTGTAATCTCAACTTTCCCTACTCTTTACCTTACCTGATATTCTTTTTGTTCTCCTAACATTTGCAGGTGGAGTATTATTTCAGTGATCTGAACTTAGCTACTACTGATCATCTTATGAGGTTCATAAACAAAGACCCTGAAGGATTTGGTAATTACTAATCTGTTTGTATTGTTTCTTTCCTTTGAGAACTGTTATGGTTTTAAATGTGTGTGAGAGAGTTAGATTCAGTGTTTGTGGGCTCTGTAATATACTTAATATGATGCTTACCTTTCAAGTTAAAGGGCAAGATTTGCCCCTGCAGAAATACCTAATTTGTTTGTGGTGCTGCAAACCAGTTTTATATGCAAGGATGTATATTGATTTTGCATTGGAATTCAGTGGGTTGAGTTTTCATCACTATTAACTGTTTATTATTCATTCTGATATAGTGCCAATATCTGTTGTTGCATCTTTCAAGAAGATTAAGGCCCTCGTAAGTAGTCATTCCTAGCTTGCAACTGTATTGCGGAACTCCTCAAAGCTTGTGAGTTCACTTATTTGTGCTCTGGCTTCATATTATGTTGTTGTACATAAAGGCTCTTAACTCAAATTCTTTATTCGGTGATCACAGATTCTCAATCTGTTTCATGGATCCTAATAAGTGCATGTTCTTTGACAGTTTGAAGACAATTCGTACTTGCCAACTGCAAACCTCAAATAGTAATTCTTAGCAGATGGCATGCATTTCAGTAACAATGGAATATTGTTTTTGGTGGTACTATACTAGTATAGTTCCTACAATGAATACTGTTTTTGTCAAGCTAAAATCTTGTATGTCTTTTGCAAATGCTTTAAGCCATACTGTTACTTTTGTGTAATTGCATTTACTTAATCCGGACAGATTACCCACCTCAAATTTATATTCCAGTTTTCCACACCATAGAGTTAAAGACCACGAGTTTTACTGAGAGGTATGTTTGATTTATACTTTTGATTTGCTTTCTGGTGTTGATGAAGGTTATACATGTCGGTTTCGTGGTCGTAGTTGAGGACTAGACCTCACATTAATAGTTTTTTTACTTTATTCTCTAGCCAAGTCCAAACTAAACTATTTGATTTGTGCAGAACAAGAACTTTGAATTGATAAAAATAAAAATAAAATAAAAAAATCTATATCAGTATGTGTGGATATGCATTTTAATTGGCTTTTAGTCTTTCTGGAATTGCTTATGCAAACCTGAGATAGTTGGGAGTATAAGCCCAACTATCTCAGGTTTGCAATTGTCGATCACTTCATATTATGGAATTGATATACAGTAAATCAAGAAGCTGCATAAACTATCTGTTAGCTAGAACTTGGACCACTATATTTGAAATTTAGTTTCCAATGAAATGAGATCAGTTTGAAAGAACTTTAATGAAGTTCAACATGAGATCACATTATACGCCTTAAATGGGAATGCATGGTTTGTTTCTTTTGGTTATTATGTTTGACTGAAGTGATGGTGTGTTTGACTGAATTTTTCTCTTGGGCACTATGTTTTATTGAAGATGATAGCATGCTTTGACTTTTTATTATCAGAAAAGATCAGCCAGAGGATGAAAATTCTTCAGGATTTGGTTCCTGGATGTAATAAGGTATTTATGTACGTACGTTACCTCTACTTGGTTTTAGGTCAGTCAAATTACTTAGCACATGTAGGTAGTATTTCCTACAGAATGAAGTATAGGGAATTGAAGATGAATTTGGTATCTTTGGTACTACTTCTGATTACTAGACAACTCTAAAAACATCTCAGTAAATTATCTAGGGCTCTGTATTCTGAGTTTAATTTTGTTTCACTTAGTATGTTTCCTTACATATCCTGGTGTACTTTTTTTGTCTGAGAAGGTTATTGGGAAAGCACTTGTTGTTGATGAGATTATTAATTACATCCAGTCACTGCAGCGCCAAGTCGAGGTATCTATCCCCATCAGGCTCTGTCTATTGCTAACTGGTACATGGTTTTGCTTTAAACTGTTAAACCTGAATCTCTCTGTTAATTTGGATTCTTTAGTTCCTTTCGTTGAACCTTGAAGCAGTCAATTCAAGGGTGAACATGAATCCCGCCATTGAAGTGTTTCCTTCAGAAGATGTAAGTTTACTGCACCTTAATACTTACATAGAGGCCACTGACTTGTGAAGTTTGAAACCATTTTCTGTCTGGAAATCTAGATCATGACCATGTTGGTTCGCACTATAATTCTCAAAAATGCTTTCCTTTCTATTAACACTGTACATACGTGTACATTTGCAAACATAATTAGCTATAATGGGCCATGCTCATTGTACCGCCAAAGGTACTAATTCCAACCAAAGGAATGACATGCGAACACACTGCCAGGAGGGCTACAGCCTCGGCGTCGGACCGCCTCCAGATCGCCACCCACGCGCCGCCACGCGCCGCGCCAAGTTAAGCATCAGAAGCTTCTGAAACTAAGAACTGAAGCATATCAGTCCCACATCGAAAACAAAGACAAGATCAGTCTCTTCCTCACCTATAAAAGGTTCTCTCCTCTCTCCTCATTAATCACGCATTCAATACTTACCTACGGTTATCTTGTCAACATAAATACATTGACTAACTTAGGCATCGGAGAATTGAAGACCGCCCAGCGCGGTCTCCCTCTGACGCCCGTTGTATTTTACTTGACAGGTAACGGGAATCACAACATAAGTACAAGTATCGATCCGCCCACCGGATCAGCGTTAACTAAGGTTTGGCCACCGCTAGACTTTCAGACATTAACATTGGCGCCGTCTGTGGGAATCCTTGAACTAAAGGTCATCCCGCTACAATCATCATGACTAACGACAGCGGGGGAAACGCTGAAGAGCAGGCGGAGCTCCCCGCCATTCCCCAGCCCTCCGACCCCGCGATCGGCGTTAACTGCGCACTATTCACAACCCCGGCCAATCCCGGTGGTGAGGCAAACCCAGGCAGCAGCCGCCCGTCAGGCCAGGATCTCGTCACCATGTACGAGATAGCACTGGCGGATCTTCATAAGGCAAACAGGGAGCGTGAGGAGGAGCGTAGAGAGAAGGCCGAAGCCCAAAGACAGGTGGCTGCGCTCATGACACGTTTTGAGGAACTAAAAAACACTTTGGCGGCCACCGACCGCCCGGCACAGAGCGAACAGTCACGCAGTACCAGGCGTAGTCGACCCAGCGCCGGCACGGCAGCGCCAGGGCCAGTCATACAAACGCACGTACCGCTGAACCCACCAGGGTTGTCAGGAATGGGACCACCGCCCATACCCCAACTAATGTTAGAACATACGGCGGAATCCCTTCCGCACGCCAACAGCTTGAATGTCAGGGCAAGGACTGAGGATGATCCGCCCATACCTAGGCGCAAGCCAACTCGGCGGGGGAGTCAGGCCGATTCCGCCGGCGATGCAACCGCCCAGTTATTGGAAAGGATGCACCAACTGGAGCAGAGGTTAATCCAGGCGGAGACGGGCGTCCCGACATCAACTCGGAACCCGCTGTTCACTTCCAGACCCGGCCCCTTTTCCGCCGCGATCCTACAGGCCGTCAGGCCAACATATGCAAAGACCCCAAAAATGTCGCCATATGGCGGAATGACCGATCCCTTTGTCCACATGGACACCTTCAAGAAGGTCACCAACAACAAGGGATTCGACGACGCCACCCTGTGCCATCTGTTCAGCGAAACATTGGACGGCGAAGCAATGAACTGGTTTTTTGAATGTCCGCCAGGATCGGTCGGCTCGTTCCATGCACTGTCGCATGCTTTCCTCTCCCGCTTCATCCTATTGTCTGCCGGACATCACAACACAAGTCAGCTGTTCAGCGTCAAACAGGGGGAGGACGAGTCACTGAAGGCCTTTGTCACAAGATGGCGAGCGGCAGCATCTCAGTGCCGCGACCTGGACAAAACTATGGCGTCGGCAGCCTTCAGGAAGGGACTCCTCAAGGGACCGTTCCTCTATCACCTCAATTACAACCATCCCAATGCAACGTACGACCACGTCATGAGTGAGGCGGTCATTCACGCCCAGGCGGAATTCATCACATATGGAGAAACACCACCACCAGCAACGCCAGCAAAATCAGCACAACCATCTTCCAATCACCAGGAAGCCGCTGATAAACCCCCCTCAGCTCCGCCAGTTGACAAGAAAAGAGAGTGGCAGCAGGGCGACCACCAAACCAAGCGGCAGAAGGGACAGCATTTTTATAGGGGAAACCGCCCAACTCATGACAACAACAACAAGCAGACGGAGTCCTCACAGCGGTATGCAGTTTTCACGGTCCTAACGGCCTCATATGAAGATATCTATAATCAGTGCAAGGATCAGATCCCACCGCCACCCCCTCCAAAGTACCCAAAAACGGGCAAACCCAGGAACACCGGCAAGTGGTGCAAATACCACGCGGACAGCGGCCACAATACAAACAGCTGTAACGCCCTCAAAACAGCCATTGAGACTTTATACCGTGACGGCAAGTTGGAGCAGTTCAAGGTACGCCAACCACCGCCAGTAATTGCCAACGTAGAAACCTTGGGCCGCATCAACACCATCGATGGCGGTGCTCCAATCACCAGCATGTCTCACAGGGCAAGAAAGCGCTATGCACGCGCTAACCACCCAAAGGAGGTTTGCAACATCCGCTATGAAAGATCCGCTAAACTCCCGAAGTCAGGATGGGAACCTATCACCTTTTCAGAGGAGGAGGAGCGCGGAGTACATTTACCCCATGACGACCCATTCTTAGTCGATGCCATTCTTGGCAAATTCTCGGTGGGGAGAATCTTGGTAGATAGCGGATCCGCTGTCAACGTCATCTTCAGTGGCTGCTACGACCACCTCAAGCGGAACAAGAAACTACTCCAGGATCATGAGCCACTGCTCAGCTTCTCCGGAGACATCACACAACCACTAGGGTCGGATTACATGCGACTAGTTATTGGCACTAGTCCCTGTATGGCGGAAGTGCACACGGAATTCATTATCGTCGACTGTCCCAGTTCGTACAACGCCATCATTGGTCGACCAGCGCTTAATAAGCTCAAGTGCATCATTGCCGGATATATGCTTCTCATGAAGTTCCCCACGCCCAATGGCACAGGCTGTGTGAGGGGAAGCCAACAGCTGGCACGAGAATGCTATTCAACATCTGTAGCGCGGTCAACGCGCCGCCATGAAATCCTGGCAGTGGGTAATGACCCACCACCACCGAATATCTTTGAGGATCCTAGAGATGAAGAGAAGAAATATGTAATGAAGGAGCCGGTCAACCCGGACACGTCACTGAAGGCCGTCTGCATCTCAGACGAGCATCCTGAGAGGACAGTCCGCATAGGCTCCCAGCTAGACCCAGAAGTGGAGGCAGAACTCACTCAGTTCTTACGTGACAACGCCACCGTCTTTGCATGGTCCTATGCAGACATGCCTGGCATCTCCACTGAAATAATCACCCATAAACTGACCATCAAACCCTCTTTCTATCCTATCAAGCAGAAGCGGAGGGCCTTTGATGAGGAAAAATACCGGGCAATCGGACAGGAGGTCGCCAAACTACGGGACATTGGATTCATCCGCCAGGTCATCTACCCCCAATGGATCTCAAATCTGGTAATGGTGAAGAAGCCCAGCGGCAAGTGGCGGATGTGCGTCGACTTCAAAAACCTAAACAAGGCATGCCCAAAAGATAGTTTCCCGCTACCTCGTATCGATCAGCTGGTCGATGCAACCGCCGGACACGAACTCCTCAGCATGATGGATGCTTTCTCTGGATACAACCAGATCAAAATGCACCCCAGCGACCAAGAATGCACCACCTTCACCACCGACAAAGGCCTTTACTGCTACAATGTCATGCCTTTTGGTCTGAAGAACGCCGGTGCAACTTATCAGCGGTTGATGAACGCAATGTTCGCTGAGCATCTGGGAAAAATCATCGAGGTCTATGTGGACGACATGCTGGTCAAGAGCATAAAGGCCAGCGGACATGTGGCAAACCTCAGGATCATAGTAACCATCCTCCTGGCCTATGGTATGCGCCTCAACCCAGAAAAATGTTTCTTTGCAGTCACCGCCAGCAAATTTCTGGGTTACATCGTCAGCGAGCGAGGTATCGAGGCTAACCCAGACAAGGTACAGGCCATCCTTGACCTGTCGGACCCGAAGTATAAAGTAGACGTCCAGTGTCTCCAGGGCAAGTTAACCGCCCTTTCTCGATTCATCTCTCGACTTACTGACAAGTGCGCCCCATTCTTCAAACTCCTCAAAACAACTCACAAGAAGGTCATTGACTGGAACCCAGAATGTCAGGCGGCGTTCCAAGGTCTAAATGAGTATTTGGCGGCAGTCCCTCTCCTTTCTGTCCCCGTCCAAGGAGAGACACTATTCATATATCTGGCGGTCTCGGCAACGGCAATAAGTTGCGCCATTGTTCGGCGGGAGGGTCAGGATGAACTCCCAGTATTCTACGCCGGCAGAGGTATGAACGGAGCAGAAACAAGGTATCCACCGTTGGAAAGGCTGGCGCTTGCACTTATCGTTGCCGCCAGACGCCTTCGGCAGTATTTCCAGGCCCACACGATCCATGTGTTGACCAATCAACCGCTGAGACAGGTGATGCAGAACCCTGAACACTCAGGGCGACTCAGCAAGTGGGCGATTGAGCTCAGCGAATTTGACATCGAGTACAAGCCAAAAACCGCCATGAAGGGCCAGGCAGTAGCAGACTTCATCGCTGAACTTACTGAGCGTCAACCAGAACCCGGTACTCAAGCACAGCCCGGAACAGAAATGGTAACCGGTACAGGGGTACTTACCCCACAGTCAGGATGGGACCTACATGTGGACGGCTCCGCCTGCGCCAAGGCCAGCGGCGCCGGGGTCATCCTAACCGGACCCGGGGGACTGAAGGCAGAATATGCGTTGAAATTCAACTTCAAAGCTTCAAACAATATGGCGGAGTACGAGGCGCTCATCGCCGGCCTACTCCTCGCCATTGACTCAGGAGCTGACAGCGTCAACATATTCAGCGACTCCCAACTAGTCGTCAACCAGGTCAACGACAGCTTCCAAGCCAAGGACCAGCAGCTAGCGGCATATCTGGGGTACGTCAAAACGTTGCTAAAAAAGTTCAAGTTTCACACAATCACACAAATCCCCAGGGAAAAGAACGCTAAGGCTGATTCCCTGGCGAGACTGGCAACCGCCCAACCACATCAGAGTCCGGCGGACACAAGGGTGGAGTATCTTAACAAACCAAGCATCACAAAGACTCTGGCGGAAATCTTCAACATTCAGGTCGACCCCAGCTGGATGGACGAAATCATCGCATACAAGCGCAGCGGAACATTGCCAGAAGATAAGGTCCAGGCAAGGCAGCTCCAACGAAGAGCAACCCGCTACAACATCCAGCACGGCAAACTCTACCGCCAGGGATTCACCCATCCAAACCTCCGCTGTCTAACCCCAGAGGAGGGAAGGGTTGTCCTAACTGAAATCCATAGCGGAGAATGCGGAAACCACTCGGGCGCCAGATCCCTGGCCAACCGCACAATGCGACAAGGGTACTTCTGGCCCACACTTGGCGATGACGCCCGGCGGATTTCGAGGTCTTGCCACAAATGCCAGCAATTCGCAGATCTCCCACACGCACCAGCAGAACCACTGTCAATCATCGTGGGCCCATGGATTCATTCTACGTGGGGCCTTGATCTGATGGGCAAATTCCAAACTGCCAAGGGCCAGTTCAAATACATCATTGTTGCCATCGATTACAACACCAAGTGGATAGAGGCAGAGCCACTGACGGCAATAACTACCGCCAAGGTAATTCACTTCCTTTGGAAGAATATCTATTGCCGCTACGGTGTCCCGCACACAATCATCACAGATAACGGCACACAGTTCAATAATGACGAGCTCATCTCCTTCACCATCAACTTGGGCACCAAGCTGAGGTTTGCATCTGTCGCCCACCCCCAGACCAACGGCCAGGTCGAAGCGGCAAACAAGATAATCAAAAAATTGTTAAAAAAGAAGCTCGACGACGCCAAGGGTTTATGGGCGGAGAAACTCCCAGAAGTCCTGTGGGCCATCCGAACAACTCCAACCTCCGCCACCGGAGAAACTCCTTTTTGTATGATGTTCGGCACAGAGGCTGTCTTACCCATTGAAGTTACCCAACCTACCGCTAAAGTCGAAGGCTACTGCCCAGAGACCAACAACGCCGGCGTCAATTTAGACAGGGACCTCCTAGAAGAGAGAAGACTCGAGGCCCATTTACACAATCTGCAAAACAAGCAACGGGTATCACGTTTTTACAACGCCAGAGTCAGGGCCCGGAACCTCCAACTGGGGGACTTGGTCATGAAAGAAGTCATTCCGCCACCGACAAAACTCCGCCCAACATGGGAAGGCCCATACAAAATTGTGGAAGTCGTTAGCCCAGGCACCTTCTACTTAATGGACAAGGACGGCGTCACAACGCCCCGCCCTTGGAATACTGAACACCTTCGGTATTATTACAAATAGTCAAACCGCTACCCATGCGCATCTTGACTTAGCTAAATTTTTTGTTCGAATGTTTAGCTAAGGGAAGCTACCCAACGGGTACTACCCCACTTTTGTACGCTGATCAGTCAGCCATCAATGAAACGAGGAATTATTCAGACCATTGTTACCAAGTCTAGCACCGAGGGCAACTGGCAACGCCAGCAAGCGTCGGCGGACTCCGTCCGCTACGCGGTGCACTTGGACCAATCTTAATTCCTTTAATGTTCCATTGATCGACAAAAGAAAATATAACTCAATAGTACTACACACACATCATGGCAAACCAAGTCAGAAATGCACTTCATTTCACAAAATTCGGTACAAGCTAGTATGCCTCAGCGGCTACACAAAAAAAAAAAAAAAATAACTTCGGAGATCTCAGATAGGTTCAGCGATTGGCTTCGGCCTCTGCTGCTTCGACGGCTGGCGGCGCGACCGATCGGCTCGCTTGATCGGACCCTCGGGCTGTCGGACTGGGAGTCTCTAGGGTGCCGTCGGCTCGGGTGTGTGCCTCCAGAAACCCGGCACGTGACACCTCCGACGGGGTCTGCTGGGGGGTTTGCTGGGACCCTTCCGTCGGATGCGGGCCACTTTCCCCGCTGCCTGAATGAGTACCTGCAGCTTGGGCAGGCACGACTTCTGGCTCCGCCGGGGCACTCTGGACCAGCGGCACGTCAGGCTGTGAGGCCTTTACAAAATCAATGGCACCCTTCCGCTTCAACATGTCTACGTTTGCTCGGGCACCAGCTTTCGCCGCCTCAATCATCGCCTTTTTATACTCCGCCGACAGCTTGTACGCTTCAACGGCGGCGGCTGCAGAGGCACTCTGTTCCGCTGTCAGGCGACCAACCTCACCATCCAGCCGCTTCATCTCATCCAGTCTGGCGGCAGACTCCCGCTGCACTATAATAAGCTTCTTGTCCTTGGCGGCTATCTTCTCCTTCAGCAGCCCAATCTCCTGCTCCAACTTGGAGACATATTCATTCCTCTCCAGATCCCGCCGGATAGCCGCATTCAGTTTGCCACGGGCGTCCGCATAATCGCACTCCGCCTTAACCAATCCCCGCTGGATCTCCGCCACTCTCTCCTTGGCCTCCGCCAACTCCCTCTGGAGACCTTCGATTTCTCCCCTGAGCTCCGCCTCAATCCGGGGCTGCTTAGACGCCGCCACGAACATATCGTGTAACCCCGCCGATACTTGACCAAACGCAGAGCTGAAGGGCGATTGGTCAATTGCCGTCGGGCGCGATATGCCCGCCAGACCCCCGAACCCCAGCCGCTCACACAGATGGAAGAGGAACTCTCGCTCCCCTTCTGTCATGAACGGCGCGTACTCGGCAAAGGAGTCCAGATCACTGACGGGGGGCGCCTCTCCCTCCGCCACTGCAACCTTCGATGCAGTTTGTCGGGCCTTCTTTTGTTGGCGGACCCCGATAACCACCTCTTCTTCCTCTTCCTCGGCGGGGGAGTCAGGCTGCCGGCGCCTCTTCTCCAGCGCCCTTTGTGTGCCAGCAGCGGTCCTCGTCACCCGCACTGGCGGCTCACCCCTGGCCTCGGTAGCAGTCTCCGTTGAAGGTACCGCCTTCTTTTGAGGACCGCGCCTGGTGGCAGGCATCCGTTCCCGCTGCCCGGTAGCAACGGTTCCCCTCTCCCCGCCATCCGCCTGAGTCCCCGCCTGCACCGTAGGCAGACCATCTTCGCCAAGGTGAGACTGGTGTGGCATTGCCATCTCCACCGGAACCTCGGAGTGACTCAACGCCAACGTCTCCGGGTTCACCACGGTCTGCTGGGCCGCCAGCCCCTCAGCATACATGGCCTCCAAAAAGTTTTCTATCTCCGCCCGATCCATCGCCTTCTCGAACGCGTCGCGACTTGATTTGTTGCCCGGCGGAGTTTCTATAAAAAAAGAGAGAAGGGAAAGCCAGCCACCAGTCAGACACAATTCAATTATAAAACGAAACGACAGGGTAGGATCCTCACCAATAGAGCGTGTTAGTCGCAGGTCGACCAATAACTCCCAACCAGTTAGCAAGCGGAAATCAAGCAGGTTCCGGTTCCGCCAGCAACCTCTGATCCTCGCCACCCGGCACTCTTCTGCACGCGTCAACGTATACCGGAGTCCCGCTGCACAAGACAAACACGTCGTAAGAATACAAGTTCAAGCATGTAGGCACGCCAAACATTTTCAGCGGACACAGGCCACCAACCTCGAATAGGTTGGAACTCGGACTTAATCCTAAATGACGGCCCTTCCTCGTTAGACCTAGCGTGGTACTCCCAACCGTCGGTAGCGACGCAAAAGGTCCCCCGCCAATAGGACATGGAGTCCCTCAGATTCTCGATCAGCTTGGGCGCTCCCTGCCGGCGACTCAAATTTACTTGCCCGTGGCAACCTTGGCGCTTCACATATACTAACTCGTAGAAATGGAGCACTTCCGCCACGGTAGGCCCCTCGCACCCCGACAAGCGCCACAAGGAGTTCATCGCCAACATCAACCGCCACATGTTTGGACAGATCTGACCGAAGGCAAGGCCAAACTCACAAACAAGGATTTGAAGATTGGGCACTAGCGGAAGTGTCACCCCTTGGCGGAATATGGCCTCGTGCACGGCCGCACACCCCGTCGGGAGAATCGACGCCTTCTCATCAGCCGTCGGTGGTCGCAGCTTCACCGACCCCGGCAAGTGGAACGCCTGCTTCAGTCGAGCGACAGCAGCACCGTTCATCCCCCCTCCCGCCTCGTCAACGGCTGTCCCATCCGGGAGGAACCACGCCGACTCAACATTTTGCTCCGCTGCCTCTTCCTCCCCGGCGGAGCCGCTAGCAGCACTATTGCTTGCCAAGCGTTCGTCGCGCCTAACCTTGGCGGCAGCGGCCTCACCCGCCCTAGAGCTCTCTGAACGCGAACCACGGGCCATAGTTGCTTCCCAGGGGATAGTCTGTAACGGCTCAACTTCTAGCGGTTCTGGCAGTGAGGATCCTGCATGGGCAGACGGACGCAACGAATCAATAAAAACCCCATCCGCCGCGCTGAGCGACACGTCAGACCCGGAATCCTCACTGCTCGAAATCTCTATAACGCTAGCCATCCCAAAACCCTAAAACCCACATCAGTTAGCACAAACATAGATCTAGCCTATTCTCGCATCAGTTATAGCCAAAATAATCAAGAACAAAACCCAGAAAACCCCAAAGTGTAAACAAACACACTCAACCCAGACTCGACTATCCAAATCCTAAAACCAATGAACGCATTGGCCAACCATCATTCAATCCCCCACAAAAAACCCCCATCTCACACCTCAGAGCACACCCAGAAAAGCAAACACTACAAAACCCAGAAACTAGCAGAAACAAATAGCAGAAGACAGAGATCCGAATACCAACCTCAGTGATGCAATCTCCGGCACGGTGGTGCACAGGTACGACCAACGTCTCTGGGAGTAGTGTATCCAAACTTCGGTAGGCTCCTTCTCCGGTTTCGAACAAACGGTGGCTAAGCTTTCAAAATTTTCACAAAGTGTCGAATCCCCCAGAATTTCCCCCCTTTTTATATAGGCCCCAACGCGTCCTCGACCGTCCGCTCCATACCAACATCCCTTGTTAGCCGTACACGTGTCGTACATCTCCACTCACTCTCCGGATTGCCCGAAGCGTCATCTCAGTTACAAAACCCACAGTTACTATCATTAAAGGCTAGAAGACGGACAGGCTTAGCAGACAAGCCTACGCACGCTAACCCGCTGTGGGCACGACACGTATTAACCACCGAAGGGGCAACTTCGAGAAATCCGCCAGCGGAACGTCTCCCTTGTCACCTTCCAAGGAGTGAAGTCTCCGCTGAGCAAATCCGCCAGCGGAACTTCTCCCTTGTCACCTTCCAAGGAGTGAAGTCTCCGCTGAGCAAATCCGCCAGCGGAACGTCTCCCTTGTCACCTTCCAAGGAGTGAAGTCTCCGCTGAGCAAATCCGCCAGCGGAACGTCTCCCTTGTCACCTCCCAAGGAGTGAAGTCTCCGCTGAGCAAATCCGCCAGCGGAACTTCTCCCTTGTCACCTTCCAAGGAGTGAAGTCTCCGCTGAGCAAATCCGCCAGCGGAACTTCTCCCTTGTCACCTTCCAAGGAGTGAAGTCTCCGCTGAGCAAATCCGCCAGCGGAACGTCTCCCTTGTCACCTTCCAAGGAGTGAAGTCTCCGCTGAGCAAATCCGCCAGCGGAACGTCTCCCTTGTCACCTTCCAAGGAGTGAAGTCTCCGCTGAGCAAATCCGCCAGCGGAACTTCTCCCTTGTCACCTTCCAAGGAGTGAAGTCTCCGCTGAGCAAATCCGCCAGCGGAACGTCTCCCTTGTCACCTTCCAAGGAGTGAAGTCTCCGCTGAGCAAATCCGCCAGCGGAACTTCTCCCTTGTCACCTTCCAAGGAGTGAAGTCTCCGCTGAGCAAATCCGCCAGCGGAACTTCTCCCTTGTCACCTTCCAAGGAGTGAAGTCTCCGCTGAGCAAATCCGCCAGCGGAACTTCTCCCTTGTCATCCTCCAAGCGACGAAGTCTCCGCTGAGTGAAACCCCGCCAGCGGAACTTCTCCCTTGCCATCCTGCAAGCGCGATGTCTGTCGCTACACACCTCTGGCGGAATCCCTTTTTCATCTTGCAAAAACAACCGCCAGGCACGTCTATCAGACGCTGCTTCCTGCTGCATCCAGCGGGGGATGTCCGTCAAACGGAAAATCCCGAGGCTACGCCTCACTGACAACGACCGCTACGCGGCGTTACCGTCAGACCGTCCCTACGGGACACGGGGACTAGTCACAGTCTACGACTGCCCTGATCAGGCAATTTGACCCCCGTCATTTGGGTGCTAAAACATTGGGCTCGCTACCCAACACCCTCTGCTCCGTGCAGCCCCCCTCATCAAACAATTCAACGACCATCCGGAGGTCTATCTTCGCCGGGGAGTGGGGGACTCCCTGGGGGGCCCAGCAGGGGCCCACCCGAAAGGGTATAAAGCGTTTGCTCAGTAAAACCAACGGTTGACAACGCACTGACGCTAATTATGCTCTTGCAAGTCTAGCGGAGGACAACGCTTCAAACCGCCGAACAACTCCCCAACCAAGATTGCCCTCCTTGACTGGGGACTTGGGGGACTTGTACATACGTGTACATTTGCAAACATAATTAGCTATAATGGGCCATGCTCATTGTACCGCCAAAGGTACTAATTCCAACCAAAGGAATGACATGCGAACACACTGCCAGGCGGGCTACAGCCTCGGCGTCGGACCGCCTCCAGATCGCCACCCACGCGCCGCCACGCGCCGCGCCAAGTTAAGCATCAGAAGCTTCTGAAACTAAGAACTGAAGCATATCAGTCCCACATCGAAAACAAAGACAAGATCAGTCTCTTCCTCACCTATAAAAGGTTCTCTCCTCTCTCCTCATTAATCACGCATTCAATACTTACCTACGGTTATCTTGTCAACATAAATACATTGACTAACTTAGGCATCGGAGAATTGAAGACCGCCCAGCGCGGTCTCCCTCTGACGCCCGTTGTATTTTACTTGACAGGTAACGGGAATCACAACATAAGTACAAGTATCGATCCGCCCACCGGATCAGCGTTAACTAAGGTTTGGCCACCGCTAGACTTTCAGACATTAACAAACACCTTGGCATTTACCCATCTCTATATCCTCGAACCTTCTAGTCTTATTTGGTGGACGTGACATGTTGAGTAATCTTGTTACTGTGAATATTTTTACGTTCTATATGCTGTAAAATTTTCTTACCTTAAAGGTGTTTTTCCTGGTGCACAGCAATTTGATGTAGCTGCGTTGTTATTTGGACCACACACACCAAGGGAGTATGTGCAGGGCTCGCAAGCCGAATGGCTGCATATGCAGGTTGGTGGTAGCTTTGAAAGAACAACATAAACTCGGAATATAAACTCTTCAAGTCCCAATTGGTTCGGAATGTGCTTAATTAGTTTTGCATCTGGTGTAATAGAAATCTATTTTCTGAATGTACTAATGTAGTGTGAACCTGGTAGTATATCATATTAGCAGTTACAAGACTTTGTGCCAGTGGATTCTCTACTAAGCTCACTCAACAGCGAAAGTAAAGGTTGTTGTTGATGCAACTTCTGCTAGCATCTTCATTGTCATCATAAAGTGTGTTCTTCAAGACTTGGTTGGTTTCAACATTTTACTAAATTTTGTTAGAAAACTAGTTCAGTTGATGTAATGACTTTGTAGGATATATGGATGAATGTATTGGATTTTAACATAAATGAATGTGTTTTGGATGTGATGTCATTTTGAATGTCTATCATACCGTTCAATCCAGCTAAAAACTATTGTCTAATAATTGATCATCACAAAATGCCTAACAAAAACTGTTGTATGAGCCGTCTAACTATAATACGATAAGGACTAAAAGAATGAGAAAGTCATTGTCCAGCAAAACAACAAACAACAGTTTTTTGGAGAAATCTATAGTATCAGTAATGGATGGACAATGGGATTTGCAAGTACATATTGTCTGATTAAGCCTTCAGACAACAGCAAGCATATAAGCCCCTGTTGTCTGGCATAGCCTTCAGACAACAGAAAGCATATAAGCCCCTGTTGTCTGGCATAGCCTTCAGACAACAGCAAGCATATAAGCCCCTGTTGTGTGGCACAACATTCAGACAACAGTAAGTATATAAGCCGCTGTTGTTTTTCTTGGTGTTCAGACAACAGACAGCATAGTAGTCGCTGTTGTAGTAAACTTTATCAGACGACAGTTTTTTGGTATTGTCTGATCCATGTATCAGACGGCATTGAGATAGACAACAGCAAAGTCTATAATCAGACGACAGTGAAAAACTGTCGTCTGATTGAAAAATTGGTGTAGTGAGTTATTATTTTTTGCTTGTGTAGTAGTTGATTTGTTGCTTCGCAGGGAGCTCATGTTGGTGTCTTGGTGGGGGATTACGAACATAATGTTAGTGGAATACACGACCGAGGCCTACTGCATGTTTTTTTTTTTTTTTTACTATCTCCTTTGCATGTGACTTGCTAGGTAGCTGGTGCTCTAATGTAGGAATCTGCTATAAATGTTGGCCCTTGTGTAGATAATTGTAATATGCAGGTGCGTAGCGCGTAGAGTTGTGAGTTGGTATAACATTATTTGGTGTTGACTGCAGTGAGTTTCGTATTGCATTTTTTTTTGACACTCTGCTTGTATGCAATGTGTTAGGACATTGGCATTAGTGATTTGGCGAAAGAATCTACTGCGGACGATAGTCTTTGTGAGGATGACCATATTGAGCGGGTGCGTAGTGTTCTAAGTTGTTATTGCATGATTTGGCTCTGACCGCGGTGTGTTTTGGACACAACTTTTAGCCCCCATGATTATGTGGAGTATGGGAAAACAGAGTCCGCATAATCAAGTTTTTGGTTGTGAATTTTGCATGTTGCGTTAGTGTCAAGCTGTGCGTTTCTCAATTTTTTTTTTTCTTTTGCAGGGCGGATCAGATTTGTTAGGGGTTGGAGGGACATTGTTTGAGCCCCACCTCCCTGAGACAATACCGGGGGACAACGACGTTACTGCGACAATCTTGGTCAGTAGAGGAACTCCACTTTGTGCTTCCTCTTATCGCTCTCTTGCTCCTAACTCAGATAAATCAGGAAATGTGTCGAGGGCTGATTTGGAGATGCGGTTTAGAAAGTTTCTTGCTTGTTTCGACACTGAGGATTGCTTAAGTATTACTATCGATGACATTGCGCGCCCATTGAGTGGCATCAAATCTTCATTTGAGGGTGGGAAAGTCCCCTCGGAGTTCGTGGCTCCACTTACTAAATTTGCTGAAAGGTACGGCGGGGGTGATTTTTCTAGCTTGTTTGTAGATGGAAAAAGTGCCCGTTAGAAACAAAAATTGGTTGAGGAGTTTGGTTCCGTGTTGTACAACATGGAGATTGAAGAAGTGAAAAATGAGGAAACTTTTTTAATTTGGAGGGATGCATGCCGTGACATCATAGATTGGGGGCTTAAGGTCGACTTCATGCTTGATTATTTGAAGCAGGCTGCCAAGGATTTCTTTGGTTATATGCTCAAACCTAGTGGATCAGAAAGTAGTTGCAGGGAGATCATTCAAATGGAGGAAGATGTATCCAAGTTGAGGGAAAAGCTTTCGCATCTTGAACAACAATTAGGAAAGGCGCGAGAAGACTTATGCACCAAGCTTGGTGATGACATTAGCTTAGATAGCAAGTCCTGCATATTAAGATCTTCTTGGGTTGCTCAGAGCCATGCAACTCATGGCCTGTATTAGTTCTGCTTTGTAACATTGTCGACTCCTTCTTTTGTAAGACTTGGAATAGGGATTTTGTCATTGCCAATGTGACTTTGGTCTGATCAACTTGGTTGCTACTTTGTATTTGTCGTGCATAAATGACTTCGCATTTGCTTCCTCTTTTTTTTTTTTTTCTTTTTTTTTTTTCAGGAAAGCAGGATGAGAGAGAGACGTTCTTATTTATAAGTACTTCTCTATTGCTGGAAAGATTACAAGCTTGTGATACCACCATGGGGGTGTGTTTACAAAAAAAAAAAACCTTGGAATTGAAGTACTGGAGAAGCAATTCTTGTAGAAAATAAAACAACTGAAATTACGGGACTAGCAATAGTAGAGTTTCAGTCATTTGTCATTAATGGGACTTGTGGGGGTTCCGTCGGTAATGGAGGCAAGCACGTAATAGCCACTGCTGTGAGATTCTTTGATGATGAATGGCCCTTCCCATTGCGGTGCAAACTTTGAAGGGCCAGAAACTTGCTTTCTCACCCAGTCGACTGTTCTAAGCACAAGGTCACCTTCCTTGAACATCCTTTCTTTGACTGTCCTGTTGTAGGCCTGGGTAACCCTTTTGTGATATGCTGCTATCTTTTCTTCAGCTTGCTGTCTTTACTCATCTGCTGCTTCCAAGTCTATGAGCCGCCAATGGGAGCAAGATTCAGCATCCCATTCCGTGTCATTCACTGTCAGTATTCTGGCTGTCGGGACTGCTAGTTCTACTGGAGAAATGGCTTCTGATCCATACACCAGCGAGTAAGGGGAGAAACCAGTAGCAGTTCTGGGTGAGGTGCGGTAGGCCCATAAGGCATCCGGAAGATGGGTACTCCATCCTTGCTCATATTCGAACACCATTTTGCTCAGAATTCTTAGTAATGTCTTGTTTGTAGCTTCTGCCTGTCCGTTTCCCTGAGGGTAATAAGGAGTGGACTTGCGATGCTTGATCCCATATCCTCTGAGCATTTTGCTGACTTCTTGGTTTACAAAAGGGGTTCCATTGTCTGTGACAATCTTGTAGGGGATCCCATGCCTTCAGACGATGTATTCCCTTATGAAGTTACATACCGCAGTTCCTGTGGCCTTGCGAAGGGGAATAGCTTCCACCCACTTTGTAAATGATTCCGTTGCTGTGATGATCCAAACACACCCATTGGATGCTGGATTGATTTTTCCTACAAAGTCGAGCCCCCAAGTGTGGAAGGGCCAAGGTGTTCGCATGTCTTGAAGAGTGGCTGATGGCTTGTGAGTTTGATTGGCATGTGCTTGGCATGAGTGGCATTTCTTCACCTTTAGGTGGGCGTCTTTTTGCATTGTTGGCCAATGATAGCCAAGACTCAACAGCTGACGGTAAAGCTTTCTTTTCCCTTGATGTTCACCGCATTCTCCTGCATGCATCTCTTCTAACACTTGCTGTGATTCTGCAGCTCCAAGACATCGCAGTGGTTTTCCATTGAATCCTCTTCTATACAAGACTCCCCCATCCATAAAGTACCTCTTCGATGTCCTCATTAACTTGTATCTAAGGTTTGCATCCGTCGGAAGGACTTTGTCAAGCAGGAACTCAAAATATGGGGTTCTCCAATCGTCTGCCGTTGTCGTTATAAGGACTTCCCCTTCTAAGGGTAACACAGAACATTTGGAGCATGCAGCCTGTATTTCAGAAGCTTGTTCTTTCATCTTTGGCCAATAATACCCTTTTCGTTCTAGCCTCCTCTATAGACTTACCACTTGCTCCAATCCGCAGGTAGCCTCGTGTACTTCACTCAATTTCTGCTTGGCTTCTTTTTCACAAATGCACCTGGCTAGAACACCGCTCGAGAGTCGCTTGTACAGCTCCTTATGAAGGAGCATATATTCCTTCACATTCTTCAGATCGTGTCTCTTGCTTCGGCATATTAGGCTGCTTATAATTGGTTTTCGCCAATCATCCTCTTCGGGTAGTTCTGGAAGAGCTAATGCTTCTATGGATGGCTTGCTTTTCCGAGTAACCATGACATTTGGCTGCTCCTTTGTGAACAACAGTTTAGACCCGAGGGTAGCCAAGGCATCTGCGTACCTACTAGTGGATCCGGGTATGTGTTCCAGAGTTGTTTGATCAAACATTCTGATCAGTTTCTGGGCCAAGGTCCTGTATGGTGCTAGGGCTGCTTCCTTTACTGCAAAGTTGCCTCTCATTTGGCTAATAACCAGGTTTGAATCTCCAATGATATTGATATTCCTCATACCCATTTCCACTGCAGTAGACATGCCGATAATAAAAGCTTCATATTCAGCTGTATTATTGGTGCATGGAAAACCCAACTTGAATGACAAAGCTTTGGTGTTGCCTGCAGGGTCTATTAACACGACTCCAGCTCCACCTCCATTACTCGTGGCCGACCCATCAAAGAACAGGGTCCAAGGCTGACGGTCCTCTGTTTCTTCATCGGTGAGCATTCCTACCATTTATGGTAATTCCCCAGGAATGTCTTGCATTAGTGGAATTTCTTTGTTTCTAGGGAATAAAGCAAGCATGTCGACTACTGCTTGTCCCTTAATGGCGCGGGGCATTATGCACTCAATATCAAACTCTGCCAGTTGCAGCAACCACCTAGCCAGCCGGCCAGATAAGATTGGTTTTGTGAGCAGGTACCTTACTGGATCAGTCTTTACCATAAGATAGAGTTTGTGCGCCAGGAAATAATGGCGCAATCTTTGTGCCGCATAGATAAGTGCGAGGCAGATCCTCTCAGCCTTGGGATAGCATGCTTCAGCTTCTCCCAACAAGCGACTCACATAGTACACGGCGCATTCTTCTCCATTTTCATCATCTTAGGCAAGTAAAGCCCCCACTGCAGTGTCAGTTGCAGCTAGGTACAGCTTAAGAGGGACACCAGGGATTGGCGCTTTCATAGTTGGCAGCTTGGTGACGAGTTCCTGCACCTTCTCATAGGCCCTTCCCCATTCTTTGCTCCACACAAACTTGATACCTTTCTTGAGTAGAGGAGTGAAGCCTTTTATTACAGCGGCTAAGCCTGGAATGAAACGCCTGATATATGATAGTCTGCCCAGGAAGCTTTTTAATTCTTTCTGGTTTGATGGCGGTGGAGTGGAAGCTATGGTGTTTGCTTTGTCTGGATCAACATCTATTCCTCTGCTATGCACCACAAAGCCGAGAAATTTCCCGATCGTCATTCCAAATGAACACTTCCTAGGATTCATCTTAATGTTGTACAACCTGCATCTTTTTAGCACTTTTCTTAATATACCCCAGTGTTCCTCTCTTGTCTTGGACTTCACCACTAGATCATCAACATAATCTTCAACTTCCTTTCCCATCATGTCGTGGAAAATAGCGGTCATGGCTCGTTGATAGGTCGCGCCGGCATTCTTCAAACCGAACGGCATGACTGTATAGTGGAAATTTCCATATGGGGTACGGAATGCAGTCTTCTCGGCATCTCTAGTGGCCATCTTGATCTAGTTATAGCCGCTAAAGCCATCCATAAAGGACAACATGCCTTTGCCTGAAGTTGAGTCGATGAGCATGTCCATGTTTGGCAGTGGAAACTCATCCTTCGGACAAGCTCTGTTCAAATCCCTGTAGTTGATACAGACTCTGACTTGACCATTTTTCTTTCTTACCGGAACAACATTCGCAAGCCAAGTGGGGTGCTTAATAGGTTTGATGAAACCACAAGCTAGCAGCTTCTCGATCTCTTGCTTGATTTGTGCCTCATCGTTCGGATGGTAATTTCTTCTTGCTTGCACCACTGGTTTGGTTCCTGGTTCCACATTCAATGTATGGCATACAAGGTTTGGGTCCAAACCAGGCATCTCCTCATAATCCCAAGCAAACACATCCTTGAATTCCTTGAGTAATGCCACAAGATGCTCTCTTTCTTGAGGTGATAGGTTCTTGCTAATGAGTATGGGTTTTTGTACCGCAGGGTCATCACTCAGGTTCACAGCTTCCACTTCTTCAGTCACTGCGGTGGACCCATCTTGCATGCATTTCGGGGCCGGCAAAGCTTCTTGAAGGGTAGGAGATTTAGGTGTCATGGATATCCCTTCTTCTGCGCGGCATTTATTCTCCATGACACCTTCCTGTATGGGGCCTTCCTGCGGGTTACAGCCAGGCCCCGCAACCCGTCATAAGTGGTATATGGTGCGCCCGTTGGGCAGTACAACTTTGGAACACCGCGGTGGAGCTTGAGTGCAAGCATTGGCTTCCCTTCCTTGACTTACCACTGCAGAAAGATCTCCATCACTTATATCTCTGATATCTGGCCATGATGGCAGAGGCATGCCTGAAATTTCAGAAGGAACAGATTCCCCATCAGCCGTGAACTCGTTATAGTACTCAGCTTCGATAAAGTGAGCTTCACTCCGATGGAATGGCAACTGATTCCCTGGTATTCTGATAGGCTTGAGGCCAATTCTCCCTTTAACACATTGGTGATAGGTGGATGGTATTAGCCTGTGCTTATTGAGCCATGGTCGTCCCAGCAAAGCATGGTAGCTTGTGTCCACATTCAAGACTTGAAATTTGGTCCAGGACCGGATTGGTCCTACTTTAAGATCCAGCTGTATGTAGCCTATAGACGTCTCATCTGCCTCCGCAAAACCAGATATTCTCATTTCTGTCTTCACAATTCTTGACTGCGGGATGCTTGTGGCTTTAAGGACATAGAGTGGTATGATATTGAGCGAAGATCCCGTGTCAACAAGCGCCCTCCTCACAAACACATCATTGATCTGAGCCTCTAAGTAAAGAGGTCTCCTGTGGTCCGGATATGGTACCTCCATATCTGCGTCAGTGAAGATTATGGCATTGTCATTCTCCAACATAGAAATTGTTCTTCTTGTTTCCGTAGCGAAGCATTGTGGTCCATATTCCTCAGATATGCTCATCAGGGCTTCAGCAGCAGCATCCCTGGCTTGCGGACCATACTCCAACTGATCAAATAGGGATTTGAACTTGGGGTTTTGTTGGAGTACCTGCGTGGCATGGGGCTGGCGATTTTTGTCCAGGTAACGCTCCATCACATCCTCAACTTCAGTTACATAAAACGCTTGACTCGTCTCACCGCGGGAATAGGCCACGCTTGCTGCGTTATAATGATACGTCTGATTTATGTTCCTGTCTTGGGTTGGCCTCGATACCTCGCTCGCTGACGATGTAGCCCAGAAATTTGCTAGCGGTGACTGCAAAGAAACATTTTTCTGGGTTGAGGCGCATACCGTAGGCCAGGAGGATGGTTACTATGATCCTGAGGTTTGCCACATGTCCGCTGGCCTTTATGCTCTTAACTAGCATGTCATCCACATAGACCTCGATAATTTTTCCCAGATGCTCAGCGAACATGGCGTTCATCAACCGCTGATAAGTTGCACCGGCGTTCTTCAGACCAAAAGGCATGACATTGTAGCAGTAGAGGCCTTTGTCGGTGGTGAAGGTGGTGCATTCTTGGTCGCTGGGGTGCATCTTGATCTGATTGTATCCGGAGAAGGCATCCATCATGCTGAGGAGTTCGTGTCCGGCGGTTGCATCGATCAGCTGATCGATACGAGGTAGCGGGAAACTATCCTTTGGGCATGCCTTGTTTAGATTTTTGAAGTCGACGCACATCCGCCACTTGCCGCTGGGCTTTTTCACCATTACCAGATTTGAGATCCACTGAGGGTAGATGACCTGGCGGATGAATCCAATGTCCCGTAGTTTGACGACCTCCTGTCCGATTGCCCGGTATTTTTCCTCATCAAAAGCCCTCCGCTTCTGCTTGATGGGATAGAAGGAAGGTTTGATGGTCAGCTTATGGGTGATTATTTCAGTGGAGATGCCAGGCATGTCCGCATAGGACCATGCAAAGACGGTGGCGTTGTCACG
Source organism: Rosa chinensis (assembly GCF_002994745.2). NCBI lineage: Eukaryota > Viridiplantae > Streptophyta > Magnoliopsida > Rosales > Rosaceae > Rosa > Rosa chinensis. Next base: position 19,269,208 of record NC_037094.1, on the reverse strand, counting down.
TAGGAATTGAGTGAGTTCTGCCTCTGCTTCTGGGTCTAGCTGTGCGCCTATGCGGACTATCCTTTCGGGATGCTCGTCTGAGATGCAGACGACCTTCAGCGATGTGTCCGGGTTGACCGGCTCCTTCATTACATATTTCTTCTCCTCATCTCTAGGATCCTCAAAGATATTCGGTGGTGGTGGGTCATTACCCACTGTCAGGATTTCATGGCGGCGTGTTGACCGTGCTACAGTTGTTGAATAGCATTCTCGTGCCAGCTGTTGGCTTCCCCTCACGCAGCCTGTGCCGTTGGGCGTGGGGAACTTCATGAGAAGCATGTATCCGGCAATGATGCATTTGAGCTTATTAAGCGCTGGTCGACCAATGATGGCGTTGTACGAACTAAAACAGTCGACAATGATGAACTCCGTGTGTACCTCCGCCATACAGGGACTAGTGCCAATAACTAGTCGCATGTAATCCGACCCCAGTGGTTGTGTGATGTCACCGGAGAAGCTGAGCAGTGGCTCGTGATCCTGGAGTAGTTTTCTGTTCCGCTTGAGATGGTCGTAGCAACCGCTGAAGATGACGTTGACAGCGGACCCGCTATCCACCAAGATTCTCCCCACCGAGAATTTGCCAAGAATGGCATCGACCAAGAATGGGTCGTCATGGGGTAAATGTACTCCGCGCTCCTCCTCCTCTGAAAAGGTAATAGGTTCCCAACCTGATTTCGGTAGTTTGGCGGATCTTTCGTAGCGGATGTTGCAAACTTCCTTTGGGTGGTTGGCGCGTTCATAGCGCTTTCTTGCCCTGTGAGACATGTTGGTGATTGGAGCACCGCCATCGATGGTGTTGATGCGGCCCAAGGTCTCAACGTTGGCAATCACTGGTGGTGGTTGGCGTACCTTGAACTGCTCCAACTTGCCGTCACGGTACAAAGTCTCAATGGCTGTTTTGAGAGCATTGCAGCTGTTTGTATTGTGGCCGCTGTCCACGTGGTATTTGCACCACTTGCCGGTGTTCCTGGGTTTGCCTGTTTTTGGGTACTTTGGAGGGGTGGCGGTGGGATCTGATCCTTGCACTGATTGTAGATATCTTCATATGAGGCCGTTAGGACCGTGAACACTGCATACCGCTGTGAGGACTCCGTCTGCTTGTTGTTGTTATCCCCATGAGTTGGACGGTTTCCCTTGTAAAAATGCTGCCCCTTCTGCCGCTTGGTTTGGTGGTGGCCCTGCTGCCACTCTCTTTTCTTGTCAGTTGGCGGTGCTGAGGGGGGCTTGTCAGCGGTTTCCTGGTGACTGGAAGATGGTTGTGTTGACCTTGCTGGCGTTGCCGGCGGTGGGGTTTCTCCATATGTAATGAATTCCGCCTGGGCGTGAATGACCGCCTCACTCATGACGTGGTCGTACGTTGCATTGGGATGGTTGTAATTGAGGTGATAGAGGAACGGTCCCTTGAGGAGTCCCTTCCTGAAGGCCGCCGATGCCATAGTCTTGTCTAGGTCGCGGCATTGAGATGCTGCCGCCCGCCACCTTGTGACAAAGGCCTTCAGTGATTCGTCCTCCCCCTGTTTAACGCCGAAAAGCTGACTTGTATTGTGATGTCCGGCGGATAGTAAGATGAAGCGGGAGAGGAAAGCATGCGACAGTGCATGGAATGAGCCGACAGACCCTGGAGGACATTCAAAAAACCAGTTCATTGCCTCGCCGTCCAACGTTTCGCTGAATAAATGGCACAAGGTGGCGTCGTCGAAGCCCTTGTTGTTGGTGACCTTCTTGAAGGTGTCCATGTGGACAAAGGGATCGGTCATTCCGCCGTACTGTGACATCTTTGGGGTTTTTGCATGTGTCGGTCTGACGGCCTGCAGGATCGCGGCGGAAAAGGGGCCGGGTCTGGAAATAAATAGCGGGTTCCGAGTTGACGTCGGGACACCCGTCTTCGCCCGGATCAACCTCTGCTCCAGTTGGTGCATCCTGTCCAATAGCTGGGCGGTTGCGTCGCCGGCGGAATCGGCCTGACTGACCTGTCGAGTTGGCCTGTGCCTAGGCATGGGCGGATCACCCTCAGTCATTGTCCTGGTATTCGAGCGACTGGTGTGCGGAAGTGATTCCGCCACCTGCTCTGACATTAGTTGAGGTATGGGCGGTGGTCCCATTCCTGACAACCCAGGTGGGTTCAGCGGTACATGCATTTGTACGACCGGCCCTGGCGCCACTGTGCCGGCGTTGGGTCGACTACGCCTGGTGCTGCGTGACTGCTCGCTCTGTGCCGGGCGGTCGGTGGCCGCCAAAGTGTTTTTTTAGTTCCTCAAAACGTGTCATGAGCGCGGCCATCTGTCTCTGGGCTTCGGCCTTCTCCCTGCGCTCCTCCTCACGTTCTCTATTTGCCTTATGAAGATCCGCCAGTGCTATCTCGTACATGGTGACGAGATCCTGGCCTGACGGGCGGCTGCTGCCTGGATTTGCCTCATCGCCGGGGTTGGCTGGGGTTGTGAATAGTGCGCGGTTAACGCCGATCGCGGGGTCGGAGGGTTGGGGAATGGCGGGGAGCTCTGCCTGCTCCTCAGCGTTTCCCCCGCTATCGTTAGTCATGGTGATTGTAGCGGGATGACCTTTTGTTCAAAAGTTTCCCACAGACGGCGCCAATGTTAATGTCTAAAAGTCTAGCGGTAGCTGGACCTTAGTTAACGCTGATCCGGTGGGCGGATCGATACTTGTGTTGTTATTGTAGTTCCCGTTACCTGTCAAGTAAAATACAATGGGCGTCAGAGGGAGACCGCGCTGGGCGGTCTTCAACTCTCCGATGCCTAAGTTAGTCAATGTATTTATGTTGACAAAGTAACAGTAGGTAAGTATTGAATGCGTAATTAATGAGGAGAGAAGAGAGAACCTTTTATAGGTGAGGGAGAGACTGATCTTGTCTTTGTTTTCGATGTGGGACTGATATGCTTCAGTTCTCAGTTTCAGAAGCTTCTGACGCTATCTTGGCGTGGCGCGTGGCGGCGCGTCGCCGGCGATCTGGGGATGGTCCAACGCTGAGGTTGTAGCCCGCCTGGCGGTGCGTCTACATGTCATTCCTTTAGTTGGAATTAGTACCTTTGGCGGAACAATGAGCGTGGCTCATTATAGCTAATTATGCTTGCAAATGTACATGTATGTACAATTGGTTATAGCCCCCAAGTCCTCTCTTCCAAATGTTGGAAAAATCCTTTCGCATTCATTCGAGTGTGGCCATGGGGCGTTGTAACCCTGAGGCTTAGTGTACCAGCTCCAAGAAAACTGGTCAAAGGTTTGTGGACCTTGGTACTGGCATATTGCATTTTGGTGCTGCCTCACGTCTTCCTCCCTATGATCCTTAGCTGCGGTGATCATAGCGCATGTCTCCTTTCCTCTCCTCCTTGGTAATGGATCTTCATCAATCTTTTGCGCCCTGGTAGACAACTCAAGCGTCCCATCATTTATCTTTTCATGGAGAATTCTTCGCAGGACCTGGCAAGCTGGGCTTGGATGTCCAACAAACTGATGGTAACGACAGTAGCGGGGATCACTTTTTCTTCCTTCGACGGAGGCTTTTGTGGTCGTGGTAACTTGATGACACCATCGGCAAACATGGAATCTAATATGGCATGGAACTCTTCGTTGCCACAAGGAATAGCCGGGTATGTTTCTCGCTTTCTCTTATAAGAAGACTTATCTTCAATCGCGAGGGTCTGGTGTGCATCCTTCTTGTCAGACCGCCAGCTTTTTTGCGCCTTTACGGACATGCTTGTCTTCTTTGCTGCATCCATTAGTCCAGAAAATTGGCCAATACCAACATTCTCCAGATAGACTCTATATTCTGGCAGCATGTTGCTGACACAAATTTCTACCAGAGATTGCTCTCCTTTCTCATCATAGCAATCAAGAGCCAGGTCCCGAAACCTGCGAACAAAGTCAACAAGGTTTGCGCTTGTCCTTTGGCGAGTGTAGTTGAGTTGTGTAATGGTGACTCTTTCTTCATGCTCGAAGTACTTCTTGCAGAATTTGCTTGCCAGTTCTTCCCAAGTTCTAATAGAGCCTGCAGCAAGTGTAGTGTACCATGTATAAGCACGGTCAGTGAGTGTCTTTGAGAACTCACGAAGCCTGAGGTTATGGTCCCCCGCATGAGGTCCGAGTGCATCGATGAAACGGCTAATGTGCTCTTTGAGACTTCCTTTTCTCCTATCAAAGAGGATAAAAGTTGGGGTTTCATACCCTTTAAGGTAAGGCAAAGAGATTAAGCTTGATGGATAAGGGGGTTGAGGGATGTACTTCCAATCCTCATTTGTGCGCTGTAATTCCTTCTCTAGCATGGCAACTACATCCTCATGTGTAACAAAAGAAGGTCCTTTATGCTCGGATCCTTTAGCTGCTGACTCTTCTTGGGAAACTTTCTCCTTTGTGTCATTTTGTTCATTGACAGGCTTTGGTGCAGAGACTGGGCTCTTCAGTTCCTTCACAGCTTGTATGAGTTCCCTCTGCGTGTCTCCTAACTTAGTGAGGATACGAACAAGGTCCACCATGGTCAGTCCTTCTGTCGCTTTTTCTTGTTCTTCTTGCTGCTGCTCCTCATGATCCTGTTGGGATTGGGGTCTTGCAGTAGACTCACTAGCTGCTTCTTGAGAGCGTGTGCTCTTATTTTTCCTGCTTGTGCGAGATGGAGCCATGATCTGAATCACAACCTAGTCTCCCCAGCAGAGTCGCCAAAATGTGAGGGTTCTTTTTGAATTAAGCGAGACCAGGCCAAAATTAACTCAATAACTTGATGTTAGTGAGAGAATTTTGTGCGTGATTCAGATACTGAATGAGGCTTGCCAGCATGAGGATGGTGTGGGAGCTAGAAACATACTGTGGTGAGAGAATTTGGGGATTGTATCAAATTTAGGTTTCTGGAAGATGAGTTTGGCAGGGAGGCTTGGGAGAAAAGTGCTAGGAACTGGGTTTTGTGTTTAGAGGCCTGGAAGCTTGAAGAATTAGAGGCTTTTTTATGTTTCTAAGTTTTCTGGGTTGTTGCTTGATGATCATTTCAGTTTCAAATATCTCATTTTATAGGCTCGATTGGAGGGGTGTTATGGTGGCTCAAACCCTTTGGTTTTCTGGGTAAGACACTCATCCTTTAGCTCATGCAGGATTTCTGCCTTAAGATTTGGGATATCAGAGCTTACTTGAGATATGGAGTCTTGGAAACAGGGGAGGATTGTTGCAGCCGTGCGCAAAAACTGCAGCAGAAACAGCTGCGGTGACAGGAAATCTGGAACGAGGTTGAAGGGGCAGCTAGGGAGCTGTGAGCTCATCGTTCAAGAGGGAAGGGAATATCTGCCTACCAGTTAGAAAGTTCCCTCATTGCCAACTGACGGGGGGAATCGATATTTCACTTGGATATTTGGGTTGAGTTGCAGCGTATTTAGCAGCTACGGGAAAGGAAAGGGAGATAGAAGAAAACGGTGAAAGTTGGGCTACCCTATTTCTTTTGGGTTTGGGCTTTTTCTTTGGGCTTTGGGTTTTTAGGAAAAAAGGTTGACCCAAACCTCATTTTCACCAATTCGCTATAAGTTTAAATTACCGGGCTTGGATCTCGAGCCCAAGATCGAGACCACCGATGACGTTAAACTAATAGGCGAGCATTATATGTTTCCGTAACCTTCCACACCATACCCACTTCTGCAAGCCCCAGAAATGCGTGGATGTGGCTTGGGTCCACATCTAGGGTGTGTTTGCTTGGCGGGTTAAAGTCGAGAGATGGGTATAAAATTCCATAGTTTTACGGAATTTTATACAAATTGCATGTTTATGCTAAAATATGTCGTGACGACATATTTATTTTGTCGCGTGATTTTTCGGGTACCAACATTAGCCCCTTGATTATGTGGGCTGCTTGAAGCATGAAATGGGCCGCATAAATAAAATGAGGAAAAATCAGCCCAAGCTACAATTCCCAAAGTGAGTCAGCGTGAGAGGCCTATTCTATCTCTTTTATTTTCTTTCTTTTTATTTTGAACAATAACGTGTTAAGATTCCACAGTTTCACCTCCTCTTCCCGCTTAAGGAGTGTTGGACTCTTCGTGCTCTGTCTGAAACTTTGAGCTCGTGTCCCTTGAAGATTCCAGAGATCCCTGAATCTAGTGGGCCTTCGGATTCGAGGTATTCCTTTCCCCTCTTTTGAAACCCTAAAATTCTCCTCCTTGTCTCTTTTCTTTTCCTTCAGCGTGTAACCGTTGCCTTCCTCCTCTTGCTGTAGGGAAATCACGATTCTTTTTTTTTTTTTGTAGGGATCCATCTCACACCTCTTCCAATTCGCGGATTTGATTGCATGATCCTTTTTATCTAAGGTAATCTCGAACCCTTGGGATTATTGAATCGGGTAAAATTTTTGTTGAATGGCTTATGCATGCAGATGGGTTATGGATGTCTTGTGATGGTTTGAATTAATTTCGGTATCGCGTCGATCTTTATTCTTGTTGCGGCTTGTGTTTGATTCCTTCTTACGGTGATTGACTCTGTTTCTTCTTCTTCTTCTTCTTTTCCTTTTGTTGCTGTGATTGCTGCTTGTTCATGCCCAGTCTTCCTCTTAGATTGATCTCACTTGAGTTCCCCTATTAATCATATTAACTTGATGAGCTGCGATTTCGTTTCATGGGTAGTGATGCAATGCTGCAGAAGACTTCACAACCGATTTAGAACAACAATTTGTCTTCCCCTCTCCCTTTTTTTTTTCTTGCGTTTGGTTGCATAGCGTCCCTCTGTTTTCTTTACATGACCTTTACCGGAATCACCGCAGCCGAACTTCTTGTGGGAAGACTTGCAGTCCACCTGCGTCACGAACTTTCTTGTTTCCTTTCTTGGATTTAGCTTCCTTAAGGTCACTGCAGCTAGCTCTTTCTGTAAATACACATGAATAAGTATATTGTGCCTATGGAGCATGTATAAGTATCATACAGAGGTGCACAGTTTTGGTTTTAGCGTTTATGTGTGTCAAATATCGCTTGAAATTGCTAGATAGGTGCACGTGCACTTGGAGTTTTCTTGAAAACGCAGCTCCTCTGTCATTCATCTCTCCTTTTTTTTTTGTTGCTTGCGTATATATGTACGTGCCCGTTGTTCATGTGTTTGAGGTTGACACTATGAAGGGGAAAAGGCATTTGCAGCTTTACCTTAGGATAAGCCTGTGTATGACCTATTTTGAGTAAGGCATGAATATGTCACATCTTGGCTTGGCTTGTGCATTGCTTGACTGCCATAGGTTTTTTTTTTTTTTTTTTTTTTTTGGTCTCATCTCGATTTGTCCTCTGCTTCAGATGTTCCTGTTCTTTTTTTTGTTGGGGGAATAGTTGCATGCATCGGTGTGCAGGGCTGTGTTTGCTTGGTTGTTGTATTTTGCTTGAAAGCGATGCACCGATGATGGATTTATCACAATATATCATAGGGACATGACATATTTTGGCAAGGCATTGCATGCTTTGCTAATTGTGTGATTATGCTTGGCATTCTACCTGCTTGTGGGTGTCAGATAGGGATTACCATGTATTAGAAGACCAATTGCTATTGCTCACAGCTAGTACACCTCGCTCCTTTTTTTTTTTTTTTGCAGGAGGGCCTCCCTTTTGTTTGCAATGGCACAAGCATCTGAGTCTTCTCAGCCTACAGAACTTCATGACCACCACTTCTCGCTGGAAGATGGTCTCATTCCTGCTTCCACCGCGGGGGCTTGTGAGGGTAGCCCAGATGAGGCATCTCATGAGTTTTCTGGGTGCTTTGTCTCCCCCAAGTTCATATCCAGGTTGCTCATTGAGCGGGGAGAGTACCCTGCAGTGCCTATATGTTTCCGGTATCCTGCAAGGACCCCTGCGGGTTAGCCTGAATGGGTCAGCTTTGAGGTACAGCAGGAAGAGCTTGAAGAGGCCCTTACTGGAGCTAGAGTGAAGATTTCACTGTTTATTTCAGGCTTTTGTGAGGTTTACAAAGATGACATTTGCCTTCGCCATGTGGTGCGAAGATGGAGTCCTGAAACTCACACTTTCATCTGTTCTTGGGGGAATTTACTCCTTCTTTGGAAGATGTTTGCAATATTATGCGAATCCCTATTGTTGGGGATGGTAATCCTTTCAAGATAGAGCTAAATAAGGCGCAGAAGAAGAAGCTGCAGATTCTGAAAAGGGGTGCTTATGATTCTAAAGAAGTGTTCCGTTTTTGTTACTGGGTGAGACACTTTTGGGGCTCGATGGACGGAGGCAAGTTTAAGCATGGTGCAGGTTTCGAATCCGGCTGCCGGGTGGAAGCCATGTTTGCTTACTGGTTGAGCAGGTTCATTTTCAAAAATTTTCCCTATGAGAATGTGCAGCCGCGAGTCTTCCCGTTGGCCATTATGCTAGCAGCCGGTACTTGTTTTCCGCTCGCTCCTCTCTTCCTTAGTCATCTATATAGGAAACTTGATCAGATTTCAAAGGATGATAAAGAAGGTAAGGGGCAGTATGGCATTGACTCTCTAGTATCTAGTTTTTTTCTTCAAGTATTTGTATGGGAGAGATTCGAAGGTTTGGCTGTGGAACCCGCAACTCCTGAGTCCCTCCACCACCTTGAGGGAGGTAAAAGGGACTTCAATCTAGTAGGATTCCCATTGTGTTGTAGATGGTTCAGAAGGAAGGCCAAGAAGGGTACATTTAGGCCTGTTGTTTTGGACGACATGGGGAAATTCAATTTCAGACCATATTTCGCCGCTCATGGCTTCCAGACATTTCCTTTCTTTTACCCAGAGGGTAACTCATCACAGTTCCTAGAGCCGGTTGAGCTGCTTCTAACCACTAGTGCGCAGTCCATAATAGCATGTGGTGATTTCTTTGACCCCGTGATGGAGAAGTACTCTCCTGACAGAGTTAAGAGGCAATTTGGCATAGACCAGGATGTGCCATCACATCTATCCTATGGTGGACATCGTGGGGATTGCATCATGGGTTTCACTCGGACAGATGGTATTTCCTGCAGGGGTATGCTCTCTGATAGTCTCGGGAAGAAAGGCTGTGTTGGATCCCCTACATCAACATTCTTGAGGTTTTGGGAGTTACAGCGGTGCGAGTTTAGGAGGTTTATTCAAACTGGTGGGAGTAGGTTGCGTCCGAAAGCCACTAGTGAGAACAAGAGACTACTCCACAGTAGCACTGTCATAGGTGTCATGTCTAGACTTAACCTTCCCTATACTGAGGTATACTCGAATGGTATAAAGCGTGTGGTTGGTCACCTCAAGGGTGGTAAAAGTGGAGATGATCCTGAAGTAGAGTTGCCAGCTGCCGGAGTGGAGAAAGGTAGCAAGAGCACTACAAAGGGTAAAGTCAGGGCTTCCGAGGATGGAGGGGAAGGCAGAATGGAGGTTTGCTGCTTCAAACCTAAGGTAGCCAAAGATCGTATCCCTCCTCCAGTAGTCAAGAGTGCCTTTGGTGTTAAAGTGATACTGCCATCGAGTTCGGCTTGTGAAAAAGGGAAGAAGAGGAAAGCTGCTTCTACCCTGAGACCAAGTGGGGTTATTAAGAGGAAGGTTGTAGATGATGCCTCACCTGCCGTCCTTAGGCGGAGTTCTAGTGTGGCCAACATGAACTTTTGTAAACGTAAACCGTCGTCCAAGGGTGATGTTTATGTTGATCTTAGTGATGGGCCAAGTGTTGACGGGGATGGTAGCCCCCTGAGTGATGAGGAGAATGAGTCTGATACTTATGAGGGAAAGACATGCGATGGTGGTAGCCAGGTATCCTTTTCTGGCACGACATCCTTTCCCTTAATATATATTTGGTTGCATGGCGTGCGATTTACTTGTTATTTTCTTTCCTCATAGTGGAGTCTTTTGAAGATGAGGATGGTTAGGTGAGTTTTAGATGCTTGAGAATTTTGTGTGAGGATACTTACTTCTTTGCATGTTGCACCTCGTTATATGACTTTGGCGTTTGCTTTTGGTATAGTGCCTATGCTTAGATGATAATTTGTTACTTTGCAGGGTAATCCAACTGTAGCTTCGATGGGAGAGGATAGCTGCGGTGATAACCAAGTATGCAATTAAACTTGGGCATCTGTATTCTTGCATGAGTCACTACACCAATTTCGGAATCAGACAACACATATCAGACGACAGCAAACATTTTAACTGTCGTCTGATTTAATCAGACGACAGCAAGAAATATTGTGTCGTCTGAGCTTTCGAATTAGACAACAGTTTTTTCTTGGCTCTTGTGCAATAGCATTTCAGACAATGGTTTATTTTTTTGATGTTGTCTGAATGAATTAATTCAGACAACAGTTATTATGTGATGTTGTCCAAGGTTCATTTATACAATGGTTGATTTTTGCTGTTGTCTGATTATTTTCAGTCACACAACTGTTATTAGGTGTCTGTTGTCTGATATCTTGTAAGTCAATGACTACTGAAAGATGTTGTTTGATTTAAGTGGTTCAGACAATGGTTTTTAATTTGTCTGTTGTTACATGAGTTTCAGACAATGCACTTTATTTGATGTCGTCTGAGTTTTAGATTTTTTTTTTGGATACAATGAATAGCTGACTTTAGTTAGGGTTTGACTTATACTTTTAACACTCATACTCTTTCAACTCGTTCCCTCTCCATTCCATCGAGCAAAAGACCCAGTCCGCCTCCAGCTGAAAATCACTCTCTCTCACTGTCATCCCACTCTTTCAACTCGTTCCCTCTCCATTCCATCGAGCAAAACACCCAGTCCGCCTCCAGCTGAAAATCACTCTCTCTCACTGTCATCCCTCAGTCCCGCTCTCAGCCCAGCCCTCAGCCCCACCCTCAGCCCGCTCTCAGGCTACGAACCCTTCTTTCTCAGCCCCGTCCTCAGCCCGCTCTCAGACCACGAACCCGTCTCTCTCGATCAGCCCCACCCTCAGCCCTCTCTCAGACCACGAACCCGTCTCTACTAAGCAGTTTGAAGGCAGATCCTCTCAAACTTAACCTCCATCAACAACAGCTTCATGGTCTGGAACCCGCCGGAGTTCGTCAGGGATTGTATAGATGATGGGGAAACCATGAGAAAAGAGAAGAAACATTAGTGTGAATCCTGAAATCCTGTTCGCTATCATGTCCCAGTAGGTTGTTAAGAGATTTCAGGCAAATAGGCTTGAAGTGCGAAGTGTTAGATGTGTTTTTTTTTTGGGTTGCCCAAGCTCGATCTGCTCCGACTCATTCACCCTGCTCCCTCTGAACTTTAGGTACTCAACTTTGTTTGATTTTACTCTCTGGGTATTGCTGAATATCCATTTGTGTTATTAAAGTCTGAAGCTTTTGATAAACTTTAGAAGAAAGATTGAAACTTTGGTTGCTGTCATTCAAATTTTGCATATTTTTTAGTTATATGCTTAGCTTTTGATAAACCCATTTGATATATTAAAGAAAGAATGAAATTTTGGCTGCTGTATCATTAACATTTACATATCTGTTTTATAACAGTAGGTGTAATTAGCCTTTTTAGCCTATTGATGAAGTTGAGTCCATCTGAAGCAGAAGAGCTATCTTACCCCCACCCCACCCTTTTTTTTTTTTCTTTCAGATTTTGCATATTTATTACGGACCTATTGATGAAGGTATTGTTTCCCAGATTTCTATGTTTTTTTCGTTTTTGTTGGGGTTTTTGTTTTCTCTTTTGATTCATGTTATTGACTCTGGGTTTCGGAAATTGGGAATTGAGTTTTATTGTGTTGAGTTTGATTAGCTTTTACGGTTAGGGTCACTGAATTGGGGTTTTTTTGGGTGATTGAATTTGATTCTGTAATTTCAGAGTTTTGATTCTGAGTTTGTTCTGTTTATGCTTAATTGAAGAGTTGGCTATCTGTCGAGGCCTTTAAGTATTGTAATAGCAATATAATTTTTTTTTCCAAATGTGGTTCAGTGGTGTGTTCAAATGGTAGAGGAAGAAGAGGAGTAATAGATATGAGTTTGGTTTGGAGAGTAGGGATTGCAGGTTCGGAAATTTGTGTTTTTTGGTGTTGTGTTCTTCTTCTTTTAGTTTTGTTTGTGCTGGGGTTAGAGATATAGGTATTTGAGTGGAATGGTTTTATCAACTAGATAAATTAATCCTTTTTGCTCTGTTTATATGTTTGTGAAGTAAAATTGGTCGCAAGGAAATCCATATTTTCTGGTTGAAGTTGCCTTTTTTTATGATCTGTACTGGACTATGTATTGGAATTATTGTTAACTGAGGCAAATATATATTGTTTGTAGTAATTTCTGTAATTTTTGGTGATTTTTTTTTTCGTGACAGGATTTGCTTAGTTTTGAACTTTGTATGTGGTAATATCTGGGGACTGGGATCTCTTTCATTGCATGTTATGGGGTCTTGGTTTGAATTGAAATTCGTTTTTCGTTTAAGTTTTTGTTGTTGAGTGCCATTAAGGCTTCTGTAATTCCAACTGGTTGTTTTCGAGTTTGGAAATTTACCCAAAGACACTTTGAAGTTTGGGGCATAGAGCATAATCACTCTACCTCTCTAAGAAAAAAAAAATTCTTTCAAGTTCGAAAGGTTAAGCATCATGTTTTTTTTTTTAACTCAATCTTATTTGGTGGTACATTCAAGTGGTATGGTGCTTGTTCAAGTGGTACATTCATTGAGCTGGAATAATCCCCTAGTGTCTGCAGTAATAGGTCATATGATTGTAATTAAATCAATAATTTTGCTTCAATAATGAACTAATGCACGAATCCCTGTTTTGCATTAATCGGTAAGCATTCTTGTACTGTGTGTGTATGGATGGGGCAGCTTTCGCATAAGAGGAAGGTGACAGTTCAGGAGTTCAAGGGGAAACCATTGGTGTCGTTGAGGGAGTTTTTTACTAAAGAAGGCAAGGAGCTCCCTACTTCTAAAGGTATACCCTACTTGATTTTTCTATTATAGCAGATTATATGCTATGCTATAGTGTTCATATATGTGTCTAAAAGTAAGTTGGCTACAAACTTAATTTGACATTGGATGAATTGAAATGGGGATGAAGTTGGTCCATATGGAATTCGATAACATGTGTTCCAGAATGTATGCAGGGTTTGACTCCTATAATGTGTTTGAGAAAATCTAAAAATGGAATACTGTTTTTGGTGGTACTATACTAGTATCTAATATAATAGTTGTAATCTCAACTTTCCCTACTCTTTACCTTACCTGATATTCTTTTTGTTCTCCTAACATTTGCAGGTGGAGTATTATTTCAGTGATCTGAACTTAGCTACTACTGATCATCTTATGAGGTTCATAAACAAAGACCCTGAAGGATTTGGTAATTACTAATCTGTTTGTATTGTTTCTTTCCTTTGAGAACTGTTATGGTTTTAAATGTGTGTGAGAGAGTTAGATTCAGTGTTTGTGGGCTCTGTAATATACTTAATATGATGCTTACCTTTCAAGTTAAAGGGCAAGATTTGCCCCTGCAGAAATACCTAATTTGTTTGTGGTGCTGCAAACCAGTTTTATATGCAAGGATGTATATTGATTTTGCATTGGAATTCAGTGGGTTGAGTTTTCATCACTATTAACTGTTTATTATTCATTCTGATATAGTGCCAATATCTGTTGTTGCATCTTTCAAGAAGATTAAGGCCCTCGTAAGTAGTCATTCCTAGCTTGCAACTGTATTGCGGAACTCCTCAAAGCTTGTGAGTTCACTTATTTGTGCTCTGGCTTCATATTATGTTGTTGTACATAAAGGCTCTTAACTCAAATTCTTTATTCGGTGATCACAGATTCTCAATCTGTTTCATGGATCCTAATAAGTGCATGTTCTTTGACAGTTTGAAGACAATTCGTACTTGCCAACTGCAAACCTCAAATAGTAATTCTTAGCAGATGGCATGCATTTCAGTAACAATGGAATATTGTTTTTGGTGGTACTATACTAGTATAGTTCCTACAATGAATACTGTTTTTGTCAAGCTAAAATCTTGTATGTCTTTTGCAAATGCTTTAAGCCATACTGTTACTTTTGTGTAATTGCATTTACTTAATCCGGACAGATTACCCACCTCAAATTTATATTCCAGTTTTCCACACCATAGAGTTAAAGACCACGAGTTTTACTGAGAGGTATGTTTGATTTATACTTTTGATTTGCTTTCTGGTGTTGATGAAGGTTATACATGTCGGTTTCGTGGTCGTAGTTGAGGACTAGACCTCACATTAATAGTTTTTTACTTTATTCTCTAGCCAAGTCCAAACTAAACTATTTGATTTGTGCAGAACAAGAACTTTGAATTGATAAAAATAAAAATAAAATAAAAAAATCTATATCAGTATGTGTGGATATGCATTTTAATTGGCTTTTAGTCTTTCTGGAATTGCTTATGCAAACCTGAGATAGTTGGGAGTATAAGCCCAACTATCTCAGGTTTGCAATTGTCGATCACTTCATATTATGGAATTGATATACAGTAAATCAAGAAGCTGCATAAACTATCTGTTAGCTAGAACTTGGACCACTATATTTGAAATTTAGTTTCCAATGAAATGAGATCAGTTTGAAAGAACTTTAATGAAGTTCAACATGAGATCACATTATACGCCTTAAATGGGAATGCATGGTTTGTTTCTTTTGGTTATTATGTTTGACTGAAGTGATGGTGTGTTTGACTGAATTTTTCTCTTGGGCACTATGTTTTATTGAAGATGATAGCATGCTTTGACTTTTTATTATCAGAAAAGATCAGCCAGAGGATGAAAATTCTTCAGGATTTGGTTCCTGGATGTAATAAGGTATTTATGTACGTACGTTACCTCTACTTGGTTTTAGGTCAGTCAAATTACTTAGCACATGTAGGTAGTATTTCCTACAGAATGAAGTATAGGGAATTGAAGATGAATTTGGTATCTTTGGTACTACTTCTGATTACTAGACAACTCTAAAAACATCTCAGTAAATTATCTAGGGCTCTGTATTCTGAGTTTAATTTTGTTTCACTTAGTATGTTTCCTTACATATCCTGGTGTACTTTTTTGTCTGAGAAGGTTATTGGGAAAGCACTTGTTGTTGATGAGATTATTAATTACATCCAGTCACTGCAGCGCCAAGTCGAGGTATCTATCCCCATCAGGCTCTGTCTATTGCTAACTGGTACATGGTTTTGCTTTAAACTGTTAAACCTGAATCTCTCTGTTAATTTGGATTCTTTAGTTCCTTTCGTTGAACCTTGAAGCAGTCAATTCAAGGGTGAACATGAATCCCGCCATTGAAGTGTTTCCTTCAGAAGATGTAAGTTTACTGCACCTTAATACTTACATAGAGGCCACTGACTTGTGAAGTTTGAAACCATTTTCTGTCTGGAAATCTAGATCATGACCATGTTGGTTCGCACTATAATTCTCAAAAATGCTTTCCTTTCTATTAACACCTTGGCATTTACCCATCTCTATATCCTCGAACCTTCTAGTCTTATTTGGTGGACGTGACATGTTGAGTAATCTTGTTACTGTGAATATTTTTACGTTCTATATGCTGTAAAATTTTCTTACCTTAAAGGTGTTTTTCCTGGTGCACAGCAATTTGATGTAGCTGCGTTGTTATTTGGACCACACACACCAAGGGAGTATGTGCAGGGCTCGCAAGCCGAATGGCTGCATATGCAGGTTGGTGGTAGCTTTGAAAGAACAACATAAACTCGGAATATAAACTCTTCAAGTCCCAATTGGTTCGGAATGTGCTTAATTAGTTTTGCATCTGGTGTAATAGAAATCTATTTTCTGAATGTACTAATGTAGTGTGAACCTGGTAGTATATCATATTAGCAGTTACAAGACTTTGTGCCAGTGGATTCTCTACTAAGCTCACTCAACAGCGA
The DNA here is from genome assembly GCF_002994745.2 of Rosa chinensis. Classification (NCBI taxonomy): domain Eukaryota; kingdom Viridiplantae; phylum Streptophyta; class Magnoliopsida; order Rosales; family Rosaceae; genus Rosa; species Rosa chinensis. Next base: position 19,253,391 of record NC_037094.1, on the reverse strand, counting down.
AAGTAAAGGTTGTTGTTGATGCAACTTCTGCTAGCATCTTCATTGTCATCATAAAGTGTGTTCTTCAAGACTTGGTTGGTTTCAACATTTTACTAAATTTTGTTAGAAAACTAGTTCAGTTGATGTAATGACTTTGTAGGATATATGGATGAATGTATTGGATTTTAACATAAATGAATGTGTTTTGGATGTGATGTCATTTTGAATGTCTATCATACCGTTCAATCCAGCTAAAAACTATTGTCTAATAATTGATCATCACAAAATGCCTAACAAAAACTGTTGTATGAGCCGTCTAACTATAATACGATAAGGACTAAAAGAATGAGAAAGTCATTGTCCAGCAAAACAACAAACAACAGTTTTTTGGAGAAATCTATAGTATCAGTAATGGATGGACAATGGGATTTGCAAGTACATATTGTCTGATTAAGCCTTCAGACAACAGCAAGCATATAAGCCCCTGTTGTCTGGCATAGCCTTCAGACAACAGAAAGCATATAAGCCCCTGTTGTCTGGCATAGCCTTCAGACAACAGCAAGCATATAAGCCCCTGTTGTGTGGCACAACATTCAGACAACAGTAAGTATATAAGCCGCTGTTGTTTTTCTTGGTGTTCAGACAACAGACAGCATAGTAGTCGCTGTTGTAGTAAACTTTATCAGACGACAGTTTTTTGGTATTGTCTGATCCATGTATCAGACGGCATTGAGATAGACAACAGCAAAGTCTATAATCAGACGACAGTGAAAAACTGTCGTCTGATTGAAAAATTGGTGTAGTGAGTTATTATTTTTTGCTTGTGTAGTAGTTGATTTGTTGCTTCGCAGGGAGCTCATGTTGGTGTCTTGGTGGGGGATTACGAACATAATGTTAGTGGAATACACGACCGAGGCCTACTGCATGTTTTTTTTTTTTTTTACTATCTCCTTTGCATGTGACTTGCTAGGTAGCTGGTGCTCTAATGTAGGAATCTGCTATAAATGTTGGCCCTTGTGTAGATAATTGTAATATGCAGGTGCGTAGCGCGTAGAGTTGTGAGTTGGTATAACATTATTTGGTGTTGACTGCAGTGAGTTTCGTATTGCATTTTTTTTTGACACTCTGCTTGTATGCAATGTGTTAGGACATTGGCATTAGTGATTTGGCGAAAGAATCTACTGCGGACGATAGTCTTTGTGAGGATGACCATATTGAGCGGGTGCGTAGTGTTCTAAGTTGTTATTGCATGATTTGGCTCTGACCGCGGTGTGTTTTGGACACAACTTTTAGCCCCCATGATTATGTGGAGTATGGGAAAACAGAGTCCGCATAATCAAGTTTTTGGTTGTGAATTTTGCATGTTGCGTTAGTGTCAAGCTGTGCGTTTCTCAATTTTTTTTTTTTCTTTTGCAGGGCGGATCAGATTTGTTAGGGGTTGGAGGGACATTGTTTGAGCCCCACCTCCCTGAGACAATACCGGGGGACAACGACGTTACTGCGACAATCTTGGTCAGTAGAGGAACTCCACTTTGTGCTTCCTCTTATCGCTCTCTTGCTCCTAACTCAGATAAATCAGGAAATGTGTCGAGGGCTGATTTGGAGATGCGGTTTAGAAAGTTTCTTGCTTGTTTCGACACTGAGGATTGCTTAAGTATTACTATCGATGACATTGCGCGCCCATTGAGTGGCATCAAATCTTCATTTGAGGGTGGGAAAGTCCCCTCGGAGTTCGTGGCTCCACTTACTAAATTTGCTGAAAGGTACGGCGGGGGTGATTTTTCTAGCTTGTTTGTAGATGGAAAAAGTGCCCGTTAGAAACAAAAATTGGTTGAGGAGTTTGGTTCCGTGTTGTACAACATGGAGATTGAAGAAGTGAAAAATGAGGAAACTTTTTTAATTTGGAGGGATGCATGCCGTGACATCATAGATTGGGGGCTTAAGGTCGACTTCATGCTTGATTATTTGAAGCAGGCTGCCAAGGATTTCTTTGGTTATATGCTCAAACCTAGTGGATCAGAAAGTAGTTGCAGGGAGATCATTCAAATGGAGGAAGATGTATCCAAGTTGAGGGAAAAGCTTTCGCATCTTGAACAACAATTAGGAAAGGCGCGAGAAGACTTATGCACCAAGCTTGGTGATGACATTAGCTTAGATAGCAAGTCCTGCATATTAAGATCTTCTTGGGTTGCTCAGAGCCATGCAACTCATGGCCTGTATTAGTTCTGCTTTGTAACATTGTCGACTCCTTCTTTTGTAAGACTTGGAATAGGGATTTTGTCATTGCCAATGTGACTTTGGTCTGATCAACTTGGTTGCTACTTTGTATTTGTCGTGCATAAATGACTTCGCATTTGCTTCCTCTTTTTTTTTTTTTTTCTTTTTTTTTTTCAGGAAAGCAGGATGAGAGAGAGACGTTCTTATTTATAAGTACTTCTCTATTGCTGGAAAGATTACAAGCTTGTGATACCACCATGGGGGTGTGTTTACAAAAAAAAAAAACCTTGGAATTGAAGTACTGGAGAAGCAATTCTTGTAGAAAATAAAACAACTGAAATTACGGGACTAGCAATAGTAGAGTTTCAGTCATTTGTCATTAATGGGACTTGTGGGGGTTCCGTCGGTAATGGAGGCAAGCACGTAATAGCCACTGCTGTGAGATTCTTTGATGATGAATGGCCCTTCCCATTGCGGTGCAAACTTTGAAGGGCCAGAAACTTGCTTTCTCACCCAGTCGACTGTTCTAAGCACAAGGTCACCTTCCTTGAACATCCTTTCTTTGACTGTCCTGTTGTAGGCCTGGGTAACCCTTTTGTGATATGCTGCTATCTTTTCTTCAGCTTGCTGTCTTTACTCATCTGCTGCTTCCAAGTCTATGAGCCGCCAATGGGAGCAAGATTCAGCATCCCATTCCGTGTCATTCACTGTCAGTATTCTGGCTGTCGGGACTGCTAGTTCTACTGGAGAAATGGCTTCTGATCCATACACCAGCGAGTAAGGGGAGAAACCAGTAGCAGTTCTGGGTGAGGTGCGGTAGGCCCATAAGGCATCCGGAAGATGGGTACTCCATCCTTGCTCATATTCGAACACCATTTTGCTCAGAATTCTTAGTAATGTCTTGTTTGTAGCTTCTGCCTGTCCGTTTCCCTGAGGGTAATAAGGAGTGGACTTGCGATGCTTGATCCCATATCCTCTGAGCATTTTGCTGACTTCTTGGTTTACAAAAGGGGTTCCATTGTCTGTGACAATCTTGTAGGGGATCCCATGCCTTCAGACGATGTATTCCCTTATGAAGTTACATACCGCAGTTCCTGTGGCCTTGCGAAGGGGAATAGCTTCCACCCACTTTGTAAATGATTCCGTTGCTGTGATGATCCAAACACACCCATTGGATGCTGGATTGATTTTTCCTACAAAGTCGAGCCCCCAAGTGTGGAAGGGCCAAGGTGTTCGCATGTCTTGAAGAGTGGCTGATGGCTTGTGAGTTTGATTGGCATGTGCTTGGCATGAGTGGCATTTCTTCACCTTTAGGTGGGCGTCTTTTTGCATTGTTGGCCAATGATAGCCAAGACTCAACAGCTGACGGTAAAGCTTTCTTTTCCCTTGATGTTCACCGCATTCTCCTGCATGCATCTCTTCTAACACTTGCTGTGATTCTGCAGCTCCAAGACATCGCAGTGGTTTTCCATTGAATCCTCTTCTATACAAGACTCCCCCATCCATAAAGTACCTCTTCGATGTCCTCATTAACTTGTATCTAAGGTTTGCATCCGTCGGAAGGACTTTGTCAAGCAGGAACTCAAAATATGGGGTTCTCCAATCGTCTGCCGTTGTCGTTATAAGGACTTCCCCTTCTAAGGGTAACACAGAACATTTGGAGCATGCAGCCTGTATTTCAGAAGCTTGTTCTTTCATCTTTGGCCAATAATACCCTTTTCGTTCTAGCCTCCTCTATAGACTTACCACTTGCTCCAATCCGCAGGTAGCCTCGTGTACTTCACTCAATTTCTGCTTGGCTTCTTTTTCACAAATGCACCTGGCTAGAACACCGCTCGAGAGTCGCTTGTACAGCTCCTTATGAAGGAGCATATATTCCTTCACATTCTTCAGATCGTGTCTCTTGCTTCGGCATATTAGGCTGCTTATAATTGGTTTTCGCCAATCATCCTCTTCGGGTAGTTCTGGAAGAGCTAATGCTTCTATGGATGGCTTGCTTTTCCGAGTAACCATGACATTTGGCTGCTCCTTTGTGAACAACAGTTTAGACCCGAGGGTAGCCAAGGCATCTGCGTACCTACTAGTGGATCCGGGTATGTGTTCCAGAGTTGTTTGATCAAACATTCTGATCAGTTTCTGGGCCAAGGTCCTGTATGGTGCTAGGGCTGCTTCCTTTACTGCAAAGTTGCCTCTCATTTGGCTAATAACCAGGTTTGAATCTCCAATGATATTGATATTCCTCATACCCATTTCCACTGCAGTAGACATGCCGATAATAAAAGCTTCATATTCAGCTGTATTATTGGTGCATGGAAAACCCAACTTGAATGACAAAGCTTTGGTGTTGCCTGCAGGGTCTATTAACACGACTCCAGCTCCACCTCCATTACTCGTGGCCGACCCATCAAAGAACAGGGTCCAAGGCTGACGGTCCTCTGTTTCTTCATCGGTGAGCATTCCTACCATTTATGGTAATTCCCCAGGAATGTCTTGCATTAGTGGAATTTCTTTGTTTCTAGGGAATAAAGCAAGCATGTCGACTACTGCTTGTCCCTTAATGGCGCGGGGCATTATGCACTCAATATCAAACTCTGCCAGTTGCAGCAACCACCTAGCCAGCCGGCCAGATAAGATTGGTTTTGTGAGCAGGTACCTTACTGGATCAGTCTTTACCATAAGATAGAGTTTGTGCGCCAGGAAATAATGGCGCAATCTTTGTGCCGCATAGATAAGTGCGAGGCATATCCTCTCAGCCTTGGGATAGCATGCTTCAGCTTCTCCCAACAAGCGACTCACATAGTACACGGCGCATTCTTCTCCATTTTCATCATCTTAGGCAAGTAAAGCCCCCACTGCAGTGTCAGTTGCAGCTAGGTACAGCTTAAGAGGGACACCAGGGATTGGCGCTTTCATAGTTGGCAGCTTGGTGACGAGTTCCTGCACCTTCTCATAGGCCCTTCCCCATTCTTTGCTCCACACAAACTTGATACCTTTCTTGAGTAGAGGAGTGAAGCCTTTTATTACAGCGGCTAAGCCTGGAATGAAACGCCTGATATATGATAGTCTGCCCAGGAAGCTTTTTAATTCTTTCTGGTTTGATGGCGGTGGAGTGGAAGCTATGGTGTTTGCTTTGTCTGGATCAACATCTATTCCTCTGCTATGCACCACAAAGCCGAGAAATTTCCCGATCGTCATTCCAAATGAACACTTCCTAGGATTCATCTTGATGTTGTACAACCTGCATCTTTTTAGCACTTTTCTTAATATACCCCAGTGTTCCTCTCTTGTCTTGCACTTCACCACTAGATCATCAACATAATCTTCAACTTCCTTTCCCATCATGTCGTGGAAAATAGCGGTCATGGCTCGTTGATAGGTCGCGCCGGCATTCTTCAAACCGAACGGCATGACTGTATAGTGGAAATTTCCATATGGGGTACGGAATGCAGTCTTCTCGGCATCTCTAGTGGCCATCTTGATCTAGTTATAGCCGCTAAAGCCATCCATAAAGGACAACATGCCTTTGCCTGAAGTTGAGTCGATGAGCATGTCCATGTTTGGCAGTGGAAACTCATCCTTCGGACAAGCTCTGTTCAAATCCCTGTAGTTGATACAGACTCTGACTTGACCATTTTTCTTTCTTACCGGAACAACATTCGCAAGCCAAGTGGGGTGCTTAATAGGTTTGATGAAACCACAAGCTAGCAGCTTCTCGATCTCTTGCTTGATTTGTGCCTCATCGTTCGGATGGTAATTTCTTCTTGCTTGCACCACTGGTTTGGTTCCTGGTTCCACATTCAATGTATGGCATACAAGGTTTGGGTCCAAACCAGGCATCTCCTCATAATCCCAAGCAAACACATCCTTGAATTCCTTGAGTAATGCCACAAGATGCTCTCTTTCTTGAGGTGATAGGTTCTTGCTAATGAGTATGGGTTTTTGTACCGCAGGGTCATCACTCAGGTTCACAGCTTCCACTTCTTCAGTCACTGCGGTGGACCCATCTTGCATGCATTTCGGGGCCGGCAAAGCTTCTTGAAGGGTAGGAGATTTAGGTGTCATGGATATCCCTTCTTCTGCGCGGCATTTATTCTCCATGACACCTTCCTGTATGGGGCCTTCCTGCGGGTTACAGCCAGGCCCCGCAACCCGTCATAAGTGGTATATGGTGCGCCCGTTGGGCAGTACAACTTTGGAACACCGCGGTGGAGCTTGAGTGCAAGCATTGGCTTCCCTTCCTTGACTTACCACTGCAGAAAGATCTCCATCACTTATATCTCTGATATCTGGCCATGATGGCAGAGGCATGCCTGAAATTTCAGAAGGAACAGATTCCCCATCAGCCGTGAACTCGTTATAGTACTCAGCTTCGATAAAGTGAGCTTCACTCCGATGGAATGGCAACTGATTCCCTGGTATTCTGATAGGCTTGAGGCCAATTCTCCCTTTAACACATTGGTGATAGGTGGATGGTATTAGCCTGTGCTTATTGAGCCATGGTCGTCCCAGCAAAGCATGGTAGCTTGTGTCCACATTCAAGACTTGAAATTTGGTCCAGGACCGGATTGGTCCTACTTTAAGATCCAGCTGTATGTAGCCTATAGACGTCTCATCTGCCTCCGCAAAACCAGATATTCTCATTTCTGTCTTCACAATTCTTGACTGCGGGATGCTTGTGGCTTTAAGGACATAGAGTGGTATGATATTGAGCGAAGATCCCGTGTCAACAAGCGCCCTCCTCACAAACACATCATTGATCTGAGCCTCTAAGTAAAGAGGTCTCCTGTGGTCCGGATATGGTACCTCCATATCTGCGTCAGTGAAGATTATGGCATTGTCATTCTCCAACATAGAAATTGTTCTTCTTGTTTCCGTAGCGAAGCATTGTGGTCCATATTCCTCAGATATGCTCATCAGGGCTTCAGCAGCAGCATCCCTGGCTTGCGGACCATACTCCAACTGATCAAATAGGGATTTGAACTTGGGGTTTTGTTGGAGTACCTGCGTGGCATGGGGCTGGCGATTTTTGTCCAGGTAACGCTCCATCACATCCTCAACTTCAGTTACATAAAACGCTTGACTCGTCTCACCGCGGGAATAGGCCACGCTTGCTGCGTTATAATGATACGTCTGATTTATGTTCCTGTCTTGGGTTGGCCTCGATACCTCGCTCGCTGACGATGTAGCCCAGAAATTTGCTAGCGGTGACTGCAAAGCAACATTTTTCTGGGTTGAGGCGCATACCGTAGGCCAGGAGGATGGTTACTATGATCCTGAGGTTTGCCACATGTCCGCTGGCCTTTATGCTCTTAACTAGCATGTCATCCACATAGACCTCGATAATTTTTCCCAGATGCTCAGCGAACATGGCGTTCATCAACCGCTGATAAGTTGCACCGGCGTTCTTCAGACCAAAAGGCATGACATTGTAGCAGTAGAGGCCTTTGTCGGTGGTGAAGGTGGTGCATTCTTGGTCGCTGGGGTGCATCTTGATCTGATTGTATCCGGAGAAGGCATCCATCATGCTGAGGAGTTCGTGTCCGGCGGTTGCATCGATCAGCTGATCGATACGAGGTAGCGGGAAACTATCCTTTGGGCATGCCTTGTTTAGATTTTTGAAGTCGACGCACATCCGCCACTTGCCGCTGGGCTTTTTCACCATTACCAGATTTGAGATCCACTGAGGGTAGATGACCTGGCGGATGAATCCAATGTCCCGTAGTTTGACGACCTCCTGTCCGATTGCCCGGTATTTTTCCTCATCAAAAGCCCTCCGCTTCTGCTTGATGGGATAGAAGGAAGGTTTGATGGTCAGCTTATGGGTGATTATTTCAGTGGAGATGCCAGGCATGTCCGCATAGGACCATGCAAAGACGGTGGCGTTGTCACGTAGGAATTGAGTGAGTTCTGCCTCTGCTTCTGGGTCTAGCTGTGCGCCTATGCGGACTATCCTTTCGGGATGCTCGTCTGAGATGCAGACGACCTTCAGCGATGTGTCCGGGTTGACCGGCTCCTTCATTACATATTTCTTCTCCTCATCTCTAGGATCCTCAAAGATATTCGGTGGTGGTGGGTCATTACCCACTGTCAGGATTTCATGGCGGCGTGTTGACCGTGCTACAGTTGTTGAATAGCATTCTCGTGCCAGCTGTTGGCTTCCCCTCACGCAGCCTGTGCCGTTGGGCGTGGGGAACTTCATGAGAAGCATGTATCCGGCAATGATGCATTTGAGCTTATTAAGCGCTGGTCGACCAATGATGGCGTTGTACGAACTAAAACAGTCGACAATGATGAACTCCGTGTGTACCTCCGCCATACAGGGACTAGTGCCAATAACTAGTCGCATGTAATCCGACCCCAGTGGTTGTGTGATGTCACCGGAGAAGCTGAGCAGTGGCTCGTGATCCTGGAGTAGTTTTCTGTTCCGCTTGAGATGGTCGTAGCAACCGCTGAAGATGACGTTGACAGCGGACCCGCTATCCACCAAGATTCTCCCCACCGAGAATTTGCCAAGAATGGCATCGACCAAGAATGGGTCGTCATGGGGTAAATGTACTCCGCGCTCCTCCTCCTCTGAAAAGGTAATAGGTTCCCAACCTGATTTCGGTAGTTTGGCGGATCTTTCGTAGCGGATGTTGCAAACTTCCTTTGGGTGGTTGGCGCGTTCATAGCGCTTTCTTGCCCTGTGAGACATGTTGGTGATTGGAGCACCGCCATCGATGGTGTTGATGCGGCCCAAGGTCTCAACGTTGGCAATCACTGGTGGTGGTTGGCGTACCTTGAACTGCTCCAACTTGCCGTCACGGTACAAAGTCTCAATGGCTGTTTTGAGAGCATTGCAGCTGTTTGTATTGTGGCCGCTGTCCACGTGGTATTTGCACCACTTGCCGGTGTTCCTGGGTTTGCCTGTTTTTGGGTACTTTGGAGGGGGTGGCGGTGGGATCTGATCCTTGCACTGATTGTAGATATCTTCATATGAGGCCGTTAGGACCGTGAACACTGCATACCGCTGTGAGGACTCCGTCTGCTTGTTGTTGTTATCCCCATGAGTTGGACGGTTTCCCTTGTAAAAATGCTGCCCCTTCTGCCGCTTGGTTTGGTGGTGGCCCTGCTGCCACTCTCTTTTCTTGTCAGTTGGCGGTGCTGAGGGGGGCTTGTCAGCGGTTTCCTGGTGACTGGAAGATGGTTGTGTTGACCTTGCTGGCGTTGCCGGCGGTGGGGTTTCTCCATATGTAATGAATTCCGCCTGGGCGTGAATGACCGCCTCACTCATGACGTGGTCGTACGTTGCATTGGGATGGTTGTAATTGAGGTGATAGAGGAACGGTCCCTTGAGGAGTCCCTTCCTGAAGGCCGCCGATGCCATAGTCTTGTCTAGGTCGCGGCATTGAGATGCTGCCGCCCGCCACCTTGTGACAAAGGCCTTCAGTGATTCGTCCTCCCCCTGTTTAACGCCGAAAAGCTGACTTGTATTGTGATGTCCGGCGGATAGTAAGATGAAGCGGGAGAGGAAAGCATGCGACAGTGCATGGAATGAGCCGACAGACCCTGGAGGACATTCAAAAAACCAGTTCATTGCCTCGCCGTCCAACGTTTCGCTGAATAAATGGCACAAGGTGGCGTCGTCGAAGCCCTTGTTGTTGGTGACCTTCTTGAAGGTGTCCATGTGGACAAAGGGATCGGTCATTCCGCCGTACTGTGACATCTTTGGGGTTTTTGCATGTGTCGGTCTGACGGCCTGCAGGATCGCGGCGGAAAAGGGGCCGGGTCTGGAAATAAATAGCGGGTTCCGAGTTGACGTCGGGACACCCGTCTTCGCCCGGATCAACCTCTGCTCCAGTTGGTGCATCCTGTCCAATAGCTGGGCGGTTGCGTCGCCGGCGGAATCGGCCTGACTGACCTGTCGAGTTGGCCTGTGCCTAGGCATGGGCGGATCACCCTCAGTCATTGTCCTGGTATTCGAGCGACTGGTGTGCGGAAGTGATTCCGCCACCTGCTCTGACATTAGTTGAGGTATGGGCGGTGGTCCCATTCCTGACAACCCAGGTGGGTTCAGCGGTACATGCATTTGTACGACCGGCCCTGGCGCCACTGTGCCGGCGTTGGGTCGACTACGCCTGGTGCTGCGTGACTGCTCGCTCTGTGCCGGGCGGTCGGTGGCCGCCAAAGTGTTTTTTTAGTTCCTCAAAACGTGTCATGAGCGCGGCCATCTGTCTCTGGGCTTCGGCCTTCTCCCTGCGCTCCTCCTCACGTTCTCTATTTGCCTTATGAAGATCCGCCAGTGCTATCTCGTACATGGTGACGAGATCCTGGCCTGACGGGCGGCTGCTGCCTGGATTTGCCTCATCGCCGGGGTTGGCTGGGGTTGTGAATAGTGCGCGGTTAACGCCGATCGCGGGGTCGGAGGGTTGGGGAATGGCGGGGAGCTCTGCCTGCTCCTCAGCGTTTCCCCCGCTATCGTTAGTCATGGTGATTGTAGCGGGATGACCTTTTGTTCAAAAGTTTCCCACAGACGGCGCCAATGTTAATGTCTAAAAGTCTAGCGGTAGCTGGACCTTAGTTAACGCTGATCCGGTGGGCGGATCGATACTTGTGTTGTTATTGTAGTTCCCGTTACCTGTCAAGTAAAATACAATGGGCGTCAGAGGGAGACCGCGCTGGGCGGTCTTCAACTCTCCGATGCCTAAGTTAGTCAATGTATTTATGTTGACAAAGTAACAGTAGGTAAGTATTGAATGCGTAATTAATGAGGAGAGAGGAGAGAACCTTTTATAGGTGAGGGAGAGACTGATCTTGTCTTTGTTTTCGATGTGGGACTGATATGCTTCAGTTCTCAGTTTCAGAAGCTTCTGACGCTATCTTGGCGTGGCGCGTGGCGGCGCGTCGCCGGCGATCTGGGGATGGTCCAACGCTGAGGTTGTAGCCCGCCTGGCGGTGCGTCTACATGTCATTCCTTTAGTTGGAATTAGTACCTTTGGCGGAACAATGAGCGTGGCTCATTATAGCTAATTATGCTTGCAAATGTACATGTATGTACAATTGGTTATAGCCCCAAGTCCTCTCTTCCAAATGTTGGAAAAATCCTTTCGCATTCATTCGAGTGTGGCCATGGGGCGTTGTAACCCTGAGGCTTAGTGTACCAGCTCCAAGAAAACTGGTCAAAGGTTTGTGGACCTTGGTACTGGCATATTGCATTTTGGTGCTGCCTCACGTCTTCCTCCCTATGATCCTTAGCTGCGGTGATCATAGCGCATGTCTCCTTTCCTCTCCTCCTTGGTAATGGATCTTCATCAATCTTTTGCGCCCTGGTAGACAACTCAAGCGTCCCATCATTTATCTTTTCATGGAGAATTCTTCGCAGGACCTGGCAAGCTGGGCTTGGATGTCCAACAAACTGATGGTAACGACAGTAGCGGGGATCACTTTTTTCTTCCTTCGACGGAGGCTTTTGTGGTCGTGGTAACTTGATGACACCATCGGCAAACATGGAATCTAATATGGCATGGAACTCTTCGTTGCCACAAGGAATAGCCGGGTATGTTTCTCGCTTTCTCTTATAAGAAGACTTATCTTCAATCGCGAGGGTCTGGTGTGCATCCTTCTTGTCAGACCGCCAGCTTTTTTGCGCCTTTACGGACATGCTTGTCTTCTTTGCTGCATCCATTAGTCCAGAAAATTGGCCAATACCAACATTCTCCAGATAGACTCTATATTCTGGCAGCATGTTGCTGACACAAATTTCTACCAGAGATTGCTCTCCTTTCTCATCATAGCAATCAAGAGCCAGGTCCCGAAACCTGCGAACAAAGTCAACAAGGTTTGCGCTTGTCCTTTGGCGAGTGTAGTTGAGTTGTGTAATGGTGACTCTTTCTTCATGCTCGAAGTACTTCTTGCAGAATTTGCTTGCCAGTTCTTCCCAAGTTCTAATAGAGCCTGCAGCAAGTGTAGTGTACCATGTATAAGCACGGTCAGTGAGTGTCTTTGAGAACTCACGAAGCCTGAGGTTATGGTCCCCCGCATGAGGTCCGAGTGCATCGATGAAACGGCTAATGTGCTCTTTGAGACTTCCTTTTCTCCTATCAAAGAGGATAAAAGTTGGGGTTTCATACCCTTTAAGGTAAGGCAAAGAGATTAAGCTTGATGGATAAGGGGGTTGAGGGATGTACTTCCAATCCTCATTTGTGCGCTGTAATTCCTTCTCTAGCATGGCAACTACATCCTCATGTGTAACAAAAGAAGGTCCTTTATGCTCGGATCCTTTAGCTGCTGACTCTTCTTGGGAAACTTTCTCCTTTGTGTCATTTTGTTCATTGACAGGCTTTGGTGCAGAGACTGGGCTCTTCAGTTCCTTCACAGCTTGTATGAGTTCCCTCTGCGTGTCTCCTAACTTAGTGAGGATACGAACAAGGTCCACCATGGTCAGTCCTTCTGTCGCTTTTTCTTGTTCTTCTTGCTGCTGCTCCTCATGATCCTGTTGGGATTGGGGTCTTGCAGTAGACTCACTAGCTGCTTCTTGAGAGCGTGTGCTCTTATTTTTCCTGCTTGTGCGAGATGGAGCCATGATCTGAATCACAACCTAGTCTCCCCAGCAGAGTCGCCAAAATGTGAGGGTTCTTTTTGAATTAAGCGAGACCAGGCCAAAATTAACTCAATAACTTGATGTTAGTGAGAGAATTTTGTGCGTGATTCAGATACTGAATGAGGCTTGCCAGCATGAGGATGGTGTGGGAGCTAGAAACATACTGTGGTGAGAGAATTTGGGGATTGTATCAAATTTAGGTTTCTGGAAGATGAGTTTGGCAGGGAGGCTTGGGAGAAAAGTGCTAGGAACTGGGTTTTGTGTTTAGAGGCCTGGAAGCTTGAAGAATTAGAGGCTTTTTTATGTTTCTAAGTTTTCTGGGTTGTTGCTTGATGATCATTTCAGTTTCAAATATCTCATTTTATAGGCTCGATTGGAGGGGTGTTATGGTGGCTCAAACCCTTTGGTTTTCTGGGTAAGACACTCATCCTTTAGCTCATGCAGGATTTCTGCCTTAAGATTTGGGATATCAGAGCTTACTTGAGATATGGAGTCTTGGAAACAGGGGAGGATTGTTGCAGCCGTGCGCAAAAACTGCAGCAGAAACAGCTGCGGTGACAGGAAATCTGGAACGAGGTTGAAGGGGCAGCTAGGGAGCTGTGAGCTCATCGTTCAAGAGGGAAGGGAATATCTGCCTACCAGTTAGAAAGTTCCCTCATTGCCAACTGACGGGGGGAATCGATATTTCACTTGGATATTTGGGTTGAGTTGCAGCGTATTTAGCAGCTACGGGGAAAGGAAAGGGAGATAGAAGAAAACGGTGAAAGTTGGGCTACCCTATTTCTTTTGGGTTTGGGCTTTTTCTTTGGGCTTTGGGTTTTTAGGAAAAAAGGTTGACCCAAACCTCATTTTCACCAATTCGCTATAAGTTTAAATTACCGGGCTTGGATCTCGAGCCCAAGATCGAGACCACCGATGACGTTAAACTAATAGGCGAGCATTATATGTTTCCGTAACCTTCCACACCATACCCACTTCTGCAAGCCCCAGAAATGCGTGGATGTGGCTTGGGTCCACATCTAGGGTGTGTTTGCTTGGCGGGTTAAAGTCGAGAGATGGGTATAAAATTCCATAGTTTTACGGAATTTTATACAAATTGCATGTTTATGCTAAAATATGTCGTGACGACATATTTATTTTGTCGCGTGATTTTTCGGGTACCAACATTAGCCCCCTTGATTATGTGGGCTGCTTGAAGCATGAAATGGGCCGCATAAATAAAATGAGGAAAAATCAGCCCAAGCTACAATTTCCAAAGTGAGTCAGCGTGAGAGGCCTATTCTATCTCTTTTCTTTTCTTTCTTTTTATTTTGAACAATAACGTGTTAAGATTCCACAGTTTCACCTCCTCTTCCCGCTTAAGGAGTGTTGGACTCTTCGTGCTCTGTCTGAAACTTTGAGCTCGTGTCCCTTGAAGATTCCAGAGATCCCTGAATCTAGTGGGCCTTCGGATTCGAGGTATTCCTTTCCCCTCTTTTGAAACCCTAAAATTCTCCTCCTTGTCTCTTTTCTTTTCCTTCAGCGTGTAACCGTTGCCTTCCTCCTCTTGCTGTAGGGAAATCACGATTCTTTTTTTTTTTTTTGTAGGGATCCATCTCACACCTCTTCCAATTCGCGGATTTGATTGCATGATCCTTTTTATCTAAGGTAATCTCGAACCCTTGGGATTATTGAATCGGGTAAAATTTTTGTTGAATGGCTTATGCATGCAGATGGGTTATGGATGTCTTGTGATGGTTTGAATTAATTTCGGTATCGCGTCGATCTTTATTCTTGTTGCGGCTTGTGTTTGATTCCTTCTTACGGTGATTGACTCTGTTTTCTTCTTCTTCTTCTTCTTTTCCTTTTGTTGCTGTGATTGCTGCTTGTTCATGCCCAGTCTTCCTCTTAGATTGATCTCACTTGAGTTCCCCTATTAATCATATTAACTTGATGAGCTGCGATTTCGTTTCATGGGTAGTGATGCAATGCTGCAGAAGACTTCACAACCGATTTAGAACAACAATTTGTCTTCCCCTCTCCCTTTTTTTTTTTCTTGCGTTTGGTTGCATAGCGTCCCTCTGTTTTCTTTACATGACCTTTACCGGAATCACCGCAGCCGAACTTCTTGTGGGAAGACTTGCAGTCCACCTGCGTCACGAACTTTCTTGTTTCCTTTCTTGGATTTAGCTTCCTTAAGGTCACTGCAGCTAGCTCTTTCTGTAAATACACATGAATAAGTATATTGTGCCTATGGAGCATGTATAAGTATCATACAGAGGTGCACAGTTTTGGTTTTAGCGTTTATGTGTGTCAAATATCGCTTGAAATTGCTAGATAGGTGCACGTGCACTTGGAGTTTTCTTGAAAACGCAGCTCCTCTGTCATTCATCTCTCCTTTTTTTTTTGTTGCTTGCGTATATATGTACGTGCCCGTTGTTCATGTGTTTGAGGTTGACACTATGAAGGGGAAAAGGCATTTGCAGCTTTACCTTAGGATAAGCCTGTGTATGACCTATTTTGAGTAAGGCATGAATATGTCACATCTTGGCTTGGCTTGTGCATTGCTTGACTGCCATAGGTTTTTTTTTTTTTTTTTTTTTTTTTTGGTCTCATCTCGATTTGTCCTCTGCTTCAGATGTTCCTGTTCTTTTTTTTGTTGGGGGGAATAGTTGCATGCATCGGTGTGCAGGGCTGTGTTTGCTTGGTTGTTGTATTTTGCTTGAAAGCGATGCACCGATGATGGATTTATCACAATATATCATAGGGACATGACATATTTTGGCAAGGCATTGCATGCTTTGCTAATTGTGTGATTATGCTTGGCATTCTACCTGCTTGTGGGTGTCAGATAGGGATTACCATGTATTAGAAGACCAATTGCTATTGCTCACAGCTAGTACACCTCGCTCCTTTTTTTTTTTTTTTTGCAGGAGGGCCTCCCTTTTGTTTGCAATGGCACAAGCATCTGAGTCTTCTCAGCCTACAGAACTTCATGACCACCACTTCTCGCTGGAAGATGGTCTCATTCCTGCTTCCACCGCGGGGGCTTGTGAGGGTAGCCCAGATGAGGCATCTCATGAGTTTTCTGGGTGCTTTGTCTCCCCCAAGTTCATATCCAGGTTGCTCATTGAGCGGGGAGAGTACCCTGCAGTGCCTATATGTTTCCGGTATCCTGCAAGGACCCCTGCGGGTTGGCCTGAATGGGTCAGCTTTGAGGTACAGCAGGAAGAGCTTGAAGAGGCCCTTACTGGAGCTAGAGTGAAGATTTCACTGTTTATTTCAGGCTTTTGTGAGGTTTACAAAGATGACATTTGCCTTCGCCATGTGGTGCGAAGATGGAGTCCTGAAACTCACACTTTCATCTGTTCTTGGGGGGAATTTACTCCTTCTTTGGAAGATGTTTGCAATATTATGCGAATCCCTATTGTTGGGGATGGTAATCCTTTCAAGATAGAGCTAAATAAGGCGCAGAAGAAGAAGCTGCAGATTCTGAAAAGGGGTGCTTATGATTCTAAAGAAGTGTTCCGTTTTTGTTACTGGGTGAGACACTTTTGGGGCTCGATGGACGGAGGCAAGTTTAAGCATGGTGCAGGTTTCGAATCCGGCTGCCGGGTGGAAGCCATGTTTGCTTACTGGTTGAGCAGGTTCATTTTCAAAAATTTTCCCTATGAGAATGTGCAGCCGCGAGTCTTCCCGTTGGCCATTATGCTAGCAGCCGGTACTTGTTTTCCGCTCGCTCCTCTCTTCCTTAGTCATCTATATAGGAAACTTGATCAGATTTCAAAGGATGATAAAGAAGGTAAGGGGCAGTATGGCATTGACTCTCTAGTATCTAGTTTTTTTCTTCAAGTATTTGTATGGGAGAGATTCGAAGGTTTGGCTGTGGAACCCGCAACTCCTGAGTCCCTCCACCACCTTGAGGGAGGTAAAAGGGACTTCAATCTAGTAGGATTCCCATTGTGTTGTAGATGGTTCAGAAGGAAGGCCAAGAAGGGTACATTTAGGCCTGTTGTTTTGGACGACATGGGGAAATTCAATTTCAGACCATATTTCGCCGCTCATGGCTTCCAGACATTTCCTTTCTTTTACCCAGAGGGTAACTCATCACAGTTCCTAGAGCCGGTTGAGCTGCTTCTAACCACTAGTGCGCAGTCCATAATAGCATGTGGTGATTTCTTTGACCCCGTGATGGAGAAGTACTCTCCTGACAGAGTTAAGAGGCAATTTGGCATAGACCAGGATGTGCCATCACATCTATCCTATGGTGGACATCGTGGGGATTGCATCATGGGTTTCACTCGGACAGATGGTATTTCCTGCAGGGGTATGCTCTCTGATAGTCTCGGGAAGAAAGGCTGTGTTGGATCCCCTACATCAACATTCTTGAGGTTTTGGGAGTTACAGCGGTGCGAGTTTAGGAGGTTTATTCAAACTGGTGGGAGTAGGTTGCGTCCGAAAGCCACTAGTGAGAACAAGAGACTACTCCACAGTAGCACTGTCATAGGTGTCATGTCTAGACTTAACCTTCCCTATACTGAGGTATACTCGAATGGTATAAAGCGTGTGGTTGGTCACCTCAAGGGTGGTAAAAGTGGAGATGATCCTGAAGTAGAGTTGCCAGCTGCCGGAGTGGAGAAAGGTAGCAAGAGCACTACAAAGGGTAAAGTCAGGGCTTCCGAGGATGGAGGGGAAGGCAGAAGGGAGGTTTGCTGCTTCAAACCTAAGGTAGCCAAAGATCGTATCCCTCCTCCAGTAGTCAAGAGTGCCTTTGGTGTTAAAGTGATACTGCCATCGAGTTCGGCTTGTGAAAAAGGGAAGAAGAGGAAAGCTGCTTCTACCCTGAGACCAAGTGGGGTTATTAAGAGGAAGGTTGTAGATGATGCCTCACCTGCCGTCCTTAGGCGGAGTTCTAGTGTGGCCAACATGAACTTTTGTAAACGTAAACCGTCGTCCAAGGGTGATGTTTATGTTGATCTTAGTGATGGGCCAAGTGTTGACGGGGATGGTAGCCCCCTGAGTGATGAGGAAAATGAGTCTGATACTTATGAGGGAAAGACATGCGATGGTGGTAGCCAGGTATCCTTTTCTGGCACGACATCCTTTCCCTTAATATATATTTGGTTGCATGGCGTGCGATTTACTTGTTATTTTCTTTCCTCATAGTGGAGTCTTTTGAAGATGAGGATGGTTAGGTGAGTTTTAGATGCTTGAGAATTTTGTGTGAGGATACTTACTTCTTTGCATGTTGCACCTCGTTATATGACTTTGGCGTTTGCTTTTGGTATAGTGCCTATGCTTAGATGATAATTTGTTACTTTGCAGGGTAATCCAACTGTAGCTTCGATGGGAGAGGATAGCTGCGGTGATAACCAAGTATGCAATTAAACTTGGGCATCTGTATTCTTGCATGAGTCACTACACCAATTTCGGAATCAGACAACACATATCAGACGACAGCAAACATTTTAACTGTCGTCTGATTTAATCAGACGACAGCAAGAAATATTGTGTCGTCTGAGCTTTCGAATTAGACAACAGTTTTTTCTTGGCTCTTGTGCAATAGCATTTCAGACAATGGTTTATTTTTTTGATGTTGTCTGAATGAATTAATTCAGACAACAGTTATTATGTGATGTTGTCCAAGGTTCATTTATACAATGGTTGATTTTTGCTGTTGTCTGATTATTTTCAGTCACACAACTGTTATTAGGTGTCTGTTGTCTGATATCTTGTAAGTCAATGACTACTGAAAGATGTTGTTTGATTTAAGTGGTTCAGACAATGGTTTTTAATTTGTCTGTTGTTACATGAGTTTCAGACAATGCACTTTATTTGATGTCGTCTGAGTTTTAGATTTTTTTTTTGGATACAATGAATAGCTGACTTTAGTTAGGGTTTGACTTATACTTTTAACACTCATACTCTTTCAACTCGTTCCCTCTCCATTCCATCGAGCAAAAGACCCAGTCCGCCTCCAGCTGAAAATCACTCTCTCTCACTGTCATCCCACTCTTTCAACTCGTTCCCTCTCCATTCCATCGAGCAAAACACCCAGTCCGCCTCCAGCTGAAAATCACTCTCTCTCACTGTCATCCCTCAGTCCCGCTCTCAGCCCAGCCCTCAGCCCCACCCTCAGCCCGCTCTCAGGCTACGAACCCTTCTTTCTCAGCCCCGTCCTCAGCCCGCTCTCAGACCACGAACCCGTCTCTCTCGATCAGCCCCACCCTCAGCCCTCTCTCAGACCACGAACCCGTCTCTACTAAGCAGTTTGAAGGCAGATCCTCTCAAACTTAACCTCCATCAACAACAGCTTCATGGTCTGGAACCCGCCGGAGTTCGTCAGGGATTGTATAGATGATGGGGAAACCATGAGAAAAGAGAAGAAACATTAGTGTGAATCCTGAAATCCTGTTCGCTATCATGTCCCAGTAGGTTGTTAAGAGATTTCAGGCAAATAGGCTTGAAGTGCGAAGTGTTAGATGTGTTTTTTTTTTGGGTTGCCCAAGCTCGATCTGCTCCGACTCATTCACCCTGCTCCCTCTGAACTTTAGGTACTCAACTTTGTTTGATTTTACTCTCTGGGTATTGCTGAATATCCATTTGTGTTATTAAAGTCTGAAGCTTTTGATAAACTTTAGAAGAAAGATTGAAACTTTGGTTGCTGTCATTCAAATTTTGCATATTTTTTAGTTATATGCTTAGCTTTTGATAAACCCATTTGATATATTAAAGAAAGAATGAAATTTTGGCTGCTGTATCATTAACATTTACATATCTGTTTTATAACAGTAGGTGTAATTAGCCTTTTTAGCC
Organism: Rosa chinensis; assembly: GCF_002994745.2. Classification (NCBI taxonomy): domain Eukaryota; kingdom Viridiplantae; phylum Streptophyta; class Magnoliopsida; order Rosales; family Rosaceae; genus Rosa; species Rosa chinensis. The sequence goes on along the minus strand of NC_037094.1, from coordinate 19,233,821 downwards.
TATTGATGAAGTTGAGTCCATCTGAAGCAGAAGAGCTATCTTACCCCCACCCCACCCTTTTTTTTTTTTTCTTTCAGATTTTGCATATTTATTACGGACCTATTGATGAAGGTATTGTTTCCCAGATTTCTATGTTTTTTTCGTTTTTGTTGGGGTTTTTGTTTTCTCTTTTGATTCATGTTATTGACTCTGGGTTTCGGAAATTGGGAATTGAGTTTTATTGTGTTGAGTTTGATTAGCTTTTACGGTTAGGGTCACTGAATTGGGGTTTTTTTTGGGTGATTGAATTTGATTCTGTAATTTCAGAGTTTTGATTCTGAGTTTGTTCTGTTTATGCTTAATTGAAGAGTTGGCTATCTGTCGAGGCCTTTAAGTATTGTAATAGCAATATAATTTTTTTTTTCCAAATGTGGTTCAGTGGTGTGTTCAAATGGTAGAGGAAGAAGAGGAGTAATAGATATGAGTTTGGTTTGGAGAGTAGGGATTGCAGGTTCGGAAATTTGTGTTTTTTGGTGTTGTGTTCTTCTTCTTTTAGTTTTGTTTGTGCTGGGGTTAGAGATATAGGTATTTGAGTGGAATGGTTTTATCAACTAGATAAATTAATCCTTTTTGCTCTGTTTATATGTTTGTGAAGTAAAATTGGTCGCAAGGAAATCCATATTTTCTGGTTGAAGTTGCCTTTTTTTATGATCTGTACTGGACTATGTATTGGAATTATTGTTAACTGAGGCAAATATATATTGTTTGTAGTAATTTCTGTAATTTTTGGTGATTTTTTTTTTCGTGACAGGATTTGCTTAGTTTTGAACTTTGTATGTGGTAATATCTGGGGACTGGGATCTCTTTCATTGCATGTTATGGGGTCTTGGTTTGAATTGAAATTCGTTTTTCGTTTAAGTTTTTGTTGTTGAGTGCCATTAAGGCTTCTGTAATTCCAACTGGTTGTTTTCGAGTTTGGAAATTTACCCAAAGACACTTTGAAGTTTGGGGCATAGAGCATAATCACTCTACCTCTCTAAGAAAAAAAAATTCTTTCAAGTTCGAAAGGTTAAGCATCATGTTTTTTTTTTAACTCAATCTTATTTGGTGGTACATTCAAGTGGTATGGTGCTTGTTCAAGTGGTACATTCATTGAGCTGGAATAATCCCTAGTGTCTGCAGTAATAGGTCATATGATTGTAATTAAATCAATAATTTTGCTTCAATAATGAACTAATGCACGAATCCCTGTTTTGCATTAATCGGTAAGCATTCTTGTACTGTGTGTGTATGGATGGGGCAGCTTTCGCATAAGAGGAAGGTGACAGTTCAGGAGTTCAAGGGGAAACCATTGGTGTCGTTGAGGGAGTTTTTTACTAAAGAAGGCAAGGAGCTCCCTACTTCTAAAGGTATACCCTACTTGATTTTTCTATTATAGCAGATTATATGCTATGCTATAGTGTTCATATATGTGTCTAAAAGTAAGTTGGCTACAAACTTAATTTGACATTGGATGAATTGAAATGGGGATGAAGTTGGTCCATATGGAATTCGATAACATGTGTTCCAGAATGTATGCAGGGTTTGACTCCTATAATGTGTTTGAGAAAATCTAAAAATGGAATACTGTTTTTGGTGGTACTATACTAGTATCTAATATAATAGTTGTAATCTCAACTTTCCCTACTCTTTACCTTACCTGATATTCTTTTTGTTCTCCTAACATTTGCAGGTGGAGTATTATTTCAGTGATCTGAACTTAGCTACTACTGATCATCTTATGAGGTTCATAAACAAAGACCCTGAAGGATTTGGTAATTACTAATCTGTTTGTATTGTTTCTTTCCTTTGAGAACTGTTATGGTTTTAAATGTGTGTGAGAGAGTTAGATTCAGTGTTTGTGGGCTCTGTAATATACTTAATATGATGCTTACCTTTCAAGTTAAAGGGCAAGATTTGCCCCTGCAGAAATACCTAATTTGTTTGTGGTGCTGCAAACCAGTTTTATATGCAAGGATGTATATTGATTTTGCATTGGAATTCAGTGGGTTGAGTTTTCATCACTATTAACTGTTTATTATTCATTCTGATATAGTGCCAATATCTGTTGTTGCATCTTTCAAGAAGATTAAGGCCCTCGTAAGTAGTCATTCCTAGCTTGCAACTGTATTGCGGAACTCCTCAAAGCTTGTGAGTTCACTTATTTGTGCTCTGGCTTCATATTATGTTGTTGTACATAAAGGCTCTTAACTCAAATTCTTTATTCGGTGATCACAGATTCTCAATCTGTTTCATGGATCCTAATAAGTGCATGTTCTTTGACAGTTTGAAGACAATTCGTACTTGCCAACTGCAAACCTCAAATAGTAATTCTTAGCAGATGGCATGCATTTCAGTAACAATGGAATATTGTTTTTGGTGGTACTATACTAGTATAGTTCCTACAATGAATACTGTTTTTGTCAAGCTAAAATCTTGTATGTCTTTTGCAAATGCTTTAAGCCATACTGTTACTTTTGTGTAATTGCATTTACTTAATCCGGACAGATTACCCACCTCAAATTTATATTCCAGTTTTCCACACCATAGAGTTAAAGACCACGAGTTTTACTGAGAGGTATGTTTGATTTATACTTTTGATTTGCTTTCTGGTGTTGATGAAGGTTATACATGTCGGTTTCGTGGTCGTAGTTGAGGACTAGACCTCACATTAATAGTTTTTTTACTTTATTCTCTAGCCAAGTCCAAACTAAACTATTTGATTTGTGCAGAACAAGAACTTTGAATTGATAAAAATAAAAATAAAATAAAAAAATCTATATCAGTATGTGTGGATATGCATTTTAATTGGCTTTTAGTCTTTCTGGAATTGCTTATGCAAACCTGAGATAGTTGGGAGTATAAGCCCAACTATCTCAGGTTTGCAATTGTCGATCACTTCATATTATGGAATTGATATACAGTAAATCAAGAAGCTGCATAAACTATCTGTTAGCTAGAACTTGGACCACTATATTTGAAATTTAGTTTCCAATGAAATGAGATCAGTTTGAAAGAACTTTAATGAAGTTCAACATGAGATCACATTATACGCCTTAAATGGGAATGCATGGTTTGTTTCTTTTGGTTATTATGTTTGACTGAAGTGATGGTGTGTTTGACTGAATTTTTCTCTTGGGCACTATGTTTTATTGAAGATGATAGCATGCTTTGACTTTTTATTATCAGAAAAGATCAGCCAGAGGATGAAAATTCTTCAGGATTTGGTTCCTGGATGTAATAAGGTATTTATGTACGTACGTTACCTCTACTTGGTTTTAGGTCAGTCAAATTACTTAGCACATGTAGGTAGTATTTCCTACAGAATGAAGTATAGGGAATTGAAGATGAATTTGGTATCTTTGGTACTACTTCTGATTACTAGACAACTCTAAAAACATCTCAGTAAATTATCTAGGGCTCTGTATTCTGAGTTTAATTTTGTTTCACTTAGTATGTTTCCTTACATATCCTGGTGTACTTTTTTTGTCTGAGAAGGTTATTGGGAAAGCACTTGTTGTTGATGAGATTATTAATTACATCCAGTCACTGCAGCGCCAAGTCGAGGTATCTATCCCCATCAGGCTCTGTCTATTGCTAACTGGTACATGGTTTTGCTTTAAACTGTTAAACCTGAATCTCTCTGTTAATTTGGATTCTTTAGTTCCTTTCGTTGAACCTTGAAGCAGTCAATTCAAGGGTGAACATGAATCCCGCCATTGAAGTGTTTCCTTCAGAAGATGTAAGTTTACTGCACCTTAATACTTACATAGAGGCCACTGACTTGTGAAGTTTGAAACCATTTTCTGTCTGGAAATCTAGATCATGACCATGTTGGTTCGCACTATAATTCTCAAAAATGCTTTCCTTTCTATTAACACCTTGGCATTTACCCATCTCTATATCCTCGAACCTTCTAGTCTTATTTGGTGGACGTGACATGTTGAGTAATCTTGTTACTGTGAATATTTTTACGTTCTATATGCTGTAAAATTTTCTTACCTTAAAGGTGTTTTTCCTGGTGCACAGCAATTTGATGTAGCTGCGTTGTTATTTGGACCACACACACCAAGGGAGTATGTGCAGGGCTCGCAAGCCGAATGGCTGCATATGCAGGTTGGTGGTAGCTTTGAAAGAACAACATAAACTCGGAATATAAACTCTTCAAGTCCCAATTGGTTCGGAATGTGCTTAATTAGTTTTGCATCTGGTGTAATAGAAATCTATTTTCTGAATGTACTAATGTAGTGTGAACCTGGTAGTATATCATATTAGCAGTTACAAGACTTTGTGCCAGTGGATTCTCTACTAAGCTCACTCAACAGCGAAAGTAAAGGTTGTTGTTGATGCAACTTCTGCTAGCATCTTCATTGTCATCATAAAGTGTGTTCTTCAAGACTTGGTTGGTTTCAACATTTTACTAAATTTTGTTAGAAAACTAGTTCAGTTGATGTAATGACTTTGTAGGATATATGGATGAATGTATTGGATTTTAACATAAATGAATGTGTTTTGGATGTGATGTCATTTTGAATGTCTATCATACCGTTCAATCCAGCTAAAAACTATTGTCTAATAATTGATCATCACAAAATGCCTAACAAAAACTGTTGTATGAGCCGTCTAACTATAATACGATAAGGACTAAAAGAATGAGAAAGTCATTGTCCAGCAAAACAACAAACAACAGTTTTTTGGAGAAATCTATAGTATCAGTAATGGATGGACAATGGGATTTGCAAGTACATATTGTCTGATTAAGCCTTCAGACAACAGCAAGCATATAAGCCCCTGTTGTCTGGCATAGCCTTCAGACAACAGAAAGCATATAAGCCCCTGTTGTCTGGCATAGCCTTCAGACAACAGCAAGCATATAAGCCCCTGTTGTGTGGCACAACATTCAGACAACAGTAAGTATATAAGCCGCTGTTGTTTTTCTTGGTGTTCAGACAACAGACAGCATAGTAGTCGCTGTTGTAGTAAACTTTATCAGACGACAGTTTTTTGGTATTGTCTGATCCATGTATCAGACGGCATTGAGATAGACAACAGCAAAGTCTATAATCAGACGACAGTGAAAAACTGTCGTCTGATTGAAAAATTGGTGTAGTGAGTTATTATTTTTTGCTTGTGTAGTAGTTGATTTGTTGCTTCGCAGGGAGCTCATGTTGGTGTCTTGGTGGGGGATTACGAACATAATGTTAGTGGAATACACGACCGAGGCCTACTGCATGTTTTTTTTTTTTTTTTTACTATCTCCTTTGCATGTGACTTGCTAGGTAGCTGGTGCTCTAATGTAGGAATCTGCTATAAATGTTGGCCCTTGTGTAGATAATTGTAATATGCAGGTGCGTAGCGCGTAGAGTTGTGAGTTGGTATAACATTATTTGGTGTTGACTGCAGTGAGTTTCGTATTGCATTTTTTTTTGACACTCTGCTTGTATGCAATGTGTTAGGACATTGGCATTAGTGATTTGGCGAAAGAATCTACTGCGGACGATAGTCTTTGTGAGGATGACCATATTGAGCGGGTGCGTAGTGTTCTAAGTTGTTATTGCATGATTTGGCTCTGACCGCGGTGTGTTTTGGACACAACTTTTAGCCCCCATGATTATGTGGAGTATGGGAAAACAGAGTCCGCATAATCAAGTTTTTGGTTGTGAATTTTGCATGTTGCGTTAGTGTCAAGCTGTGCGTTTCTCAATTTTTTTTTTTCTTTTGCAGGGCGGATCAGATTTGTTAGGGGTTGGAGGGACATTGTTTGAGCCCCACCTCCCTGAGACAATACCGGGGACAACGACGTTACTGCGACAATCTTGGTCAGTAGAGGAACTCCACTTTGTGCTTCCTCTTATCGCTCTCTTGCTCCTAACTCAGATAAATCAGGAAATGTGTCGAGGGCTGATTTGGAGATGCGGTTTAGAAAGTTTCTTGCTTGTTTCGACACTGAGGATTGCTTAAGTATTACTATCGATGACATTGCGCGCCCATTGAGTGGCATCAAATCTTCATTTGAGGGTGGGAAAGTCCCCTCGGAGTTCGTGGCTCCACTTACTAAATTTGCTGAAAGGTACGGCGGGGGTGATTTTTCTAGCTTGTTTGTAGATGGAAAAAGTGCCCGTTAGAAACAAAAATTGGTTGAGGAGTTTGGTTCCGTGTTGTACAACATGGAGATTGAAGAAGTGAAAAATGAGGAAACTTTTTTAATTTGGAGGGATGCATGCCGTGACATCATAGATTGGGGGCTTAAGGTCGACTTCATGCTTGATTATTTGAAGCAGGCTGCCAAGGATTTCTTTGGTTATATGCTCAAACCTAGTGGATCAGAAAGTAGTTGCAGGGAGATCATTCAAATGGAGGAAGATGTATCCAAGTTGAGGGAAAAGCTTTCGCATCTTGAACAACAATTAGGAAAGGCGCGAGAAGACTTATGCACCAAGCTTGGTGATGACATTAGCTTAGATAGCAAGTCCTGCATATTAAGATCTTCTTGGGTTGCTCAGAGCCATGCAACTCATGGCCTGTATTAGTTCTGCTTTGTAACATTGTCGACTCCTTCTTTTGTAAGACTTGGAATAGGGATTTTGTCATTGCCAATGTGACTTTGGTCTGATCAACTTGGTTGCTACTTTGTATTTGTCGTGCATAAATGACTTCGCATTTGCTTCCTCTTTTTTTTTTTTTTCTTTTTTTTTTTTCAGGAAAGCAGGATGAGAGAGAGACGTTCTTATTTATAAGTACTTCTCTATTGCTGGAAAGATTACAAGCTTGTGATACCACCATGGGGGTGTGTTTACAAAAAAAAAAAACCTTGGAATTGAAGTACTGGAGAAGCAATTCTTGTAGAAAATAAAACAACTGAAATTACGGGACTAGCAATAGTAGAGTTTCAGTCATTTGTCATTAATGGGACTTGTGGGGTTCCGTCGGTAATGGAGGCAAGCACGTAATAGCCACTGCTGTGAGATTCTTTGATGATGAATGGCCCTTCCCATTGCGGTGCAAACTTTGAAGGGCCAGAAACTTGCTTTCTCACCCAGTCGACTGTTCTAAGCACAAGGTCACCTTCCTTGAACATCCTTTCTTTGACTGTCCTGTTGTAGGCCTGGGTAACCCTTTTGTGATATGCTGCTATCTTTTCTTCAGCTTGCTGTCTTTACTCATCTGCTGCTTCCAAGTCTATGAGCCGCCAATGGGAGCAAGATTCAGCATCCCATTCCGTGTCATTCACTGTCAGTATTCTGGCTGTCGGGACTGCTAGTTCTACTGGAGAAATGGCTTCTGATCCATACACCAGCGAGTAAGGGGAGAAACCAGTAGCAGTTCTGGGTGAGGTGCGGTAGGCCCATAAGGCATCCGGAAGATGGGTACTCCATCCTTGCTCATATTCGAACACCATTTTGCTCAGAATTCTTAGTAATGTCTTGTTTGTAGCTTCTGCCTGTCCGTTTCCCTGAGGGTAATAAGGAGTGGACTTGCGATGCTTGATCCCATATCCTCTGAGCATTTTGCTGACTTCTTGGTTTACAAAAGGGGTTCCATTGTCTGTGACAATCTTGTAGGGATCCCATGCCTTCAGACGATGTATTCCCTTATGAAGTTACATACCGCAGTTCCTGTGGCCTTGCGAAGGGGAATAGCTTCCACCCACTTTGTAAATGATTCCGTTGCTGTGATGATCCAAACACACCCATTGGATGCTGGATTGATTTTTCCTACAAAGTCGAGCCCCCAAGTGTGGAAGGGCCAAGGTGTTCGCATGTCTTGAAGAGTGGCTGATGGCTTGTGAGTTTGATTGGCATGTGCTTGGCATGAGTGGCATTTCTTCACCTTTAGGTGGGCGTCTTTTTGCATTGTTGGCCAATGATAGCCAAGACTCAACAGCTGACGGTAAAGCTTTCTTTTCCCTTGATGTTCACCGCATTCTCCTGCATGCATCTCTTCTAACACTTGCTGTGATTCTGCAGCTCCAAGACATCGCAGTGGTTTTCCATTGAATCCTCTTCTATACAAGACTCCCCCATCCATAAAGTACCTCTTCGATGTCCTCATTAACTTGTATCTAAGGTTTGCATCCGTCGGAAGGACTTTGTCAAGCAGGAACTCAAAATATGGGGTTCTCCAATCGTCTGCCGTTGTCGTTATAAGGACTTCCCCTTCTAAGGGTAACACAGAACATTTGGAGCATGCAGCCTGTATTTCAGAAGCTTGTTCTTTCATCTTTGGCCAATAATACCCTTTTCGTTCTAGCCTCCTCTATAGACTTACCACTTGCTCCAATCCGCAGGTAGCCTCGTGTACTTCACTCAATTTCTGCTTGGCTTCTTTTTCACAAATGCACCTGGCTAGAACACCGCTCGAGAGTCGCTTGTACAGCTCCTTATGAAGGAGCATATATTCCTTCACATTCTTCAGATCGTGTCTCTTGCTTCGGCATATTAGGCTGCTTATAATTGGTTTTCGCCAATCATCCTCTTCGGGTAGTTCTGGAAGAGCTAATGCTTCTATGGATGGCTTGCTTTTCCGAGTAACCATGACATTTGGCTGCTCCTTTGTGAACAACAGTTTAGACCCGAGGGTAGCCAAGGCATCTGCGTACCTACTAGTGGATCCGGGTATGTGTTCCAGAGTTGTTTGATCAAACATTCTGATCAGTTTCTGGGCCAAGGTCCTGTATGGTGCTAGGGCTGCTTCCTTTACTGCAAAGTTGCCTCTCATTTGGCTAATAACCAGGTTTGAATCTCCAATGATATTGATATTCCTCATACCCATTTCCACTGCAGTAGACATGCCGATAATAAAAGCTTCATATTCAGCTGTATTATTGGTGCATGGAAAACCCAACTTGAATGACAAAGCTTTGGTGTTGCCTGCAGGGTCTATTAACACGACTCCAGCTCCACCTCCATTACTCGTGGCCGACCCATCAAAGAACAGGGTCCAAGGCTGACGGTCCTCTGTTTCTTCATCGGTGAGCATTCCTACCATTTATGGTAATTCCCCAGGAATGTCTTGCATTAGTGGAATTTCTTTGTTTCTAGGGAATAAAGCAAGCATGTCGACTACTGCTTGTCCCTTAATGGCGCGGGGCATTATGCACTCAATATCAAACTCTGCCAGTTGCAGCAACCACCTAGCCAGCCGGCCAGATAAGATTGGTTTTGTGAGCAGGTACCTTACTGGATCAGTCTTTACCATAAGATAGAGTTTGTGCGCCAGGAAATAATGGCGCAATCTTTGTGCCGCATAGATAAGTGCGAGGCAGATCCTCTCAGCCTTGGGATAGCATGCTTCAGCTTCTCCCAACAAGCGACTCACATAGTACACGGCGCATTCTTCTCCATTTTCATCATCTTAGGCAAGTAAAGCCCCCACTGCAGTGTCAGTTGCAGCTAGGTACAGCTTAAGAGGGACACCAGGGATTGGCGCTTTCATAGTTGGCAGCTTGGTGACGAGTTCCTGCACCTTCTCATAGGCCCTTCCCCATTCTTTGCTCCACACAAACTTGATACCTTTCTTGAGTAGAGGAGTGAAGCCTTTTATTACAGCGGCTAAGCCTGGAATGAAACGCCTGATATATGATAGTCTGCCCAGGAAGCTTTTAATTCTTTCTGGTTTGATGGCGGTGGAGTGGAAGCTATGGTGTTTGCTTTGTCTGGATCAACATCTATTCCTCTGCTATGCACCACAAAGCCGAGAAATTTCCCGATCGTCATTCCAAATGAACACTTCCTAGGATTCATCTTGATGTTGTACAACCTGCATCTTTTTAGCACTTTTCTTAATATACCCCAGTGTTCCTCTCTTGTCTTGGACTTCACCACTAGATCATCAACATAATCTTCAACTTCCTTTCCCATCATGTCGTGGAAAATAGCGGTCATGGCTCGTTGATAGGTCGCGCCGGCATTCTTCAAACCGAACGGCATGACTGTATAGTGGAAATTCCATATGGGGTACGGAATGCAGTCTTCTCGGCATCTCTAGTGGCCATCTTGATCTAGTTATAGCCGCTAAAGCCATCCATAAAGGACAACATGCCTTTGCCTGAAGTTGAGTCGATGAGCATGTCCATGTTTGGCAGTGGAAACTCATCCTTCGGACAAGCTCTGTTCAAATCCCTGTAGTTGATACAGACTCTGACTTGACCATTTTTCTTTCTTACCGGAACAACATTCGCAAGCCAAGTGGGGTGCTTAATAGGTTTGATGAAACCACAAGCTAGCAGCTTCTCGATCTCTTGCTTGATTTGTGCCTCATCGTTCGGATGGTAATTTCTTCTTGCTTGCACCACTGGTTTGGTTCCTGGTTCCACATTCAATGTATGGCATACAAGGTTTGGGTCCAAACCAGGCATCTCCTCATAATCCCAAGCAAACACATCCTTGAATTCCTTGAGTAATGCCACAAGATGCTCTCTTTCTTGAGGTGATAGGTTCTTGCTAATGAGTATGGGTTTTTGTACCGCAGGGTCATCACTCAGGTTCACAGCTTCCACTTCTTCAGTCACTGCGGTGGACCCATCTTGCATGCATTTCGGGGCCGGCAAAGCTTCTTGAAGGGTAGGAGATTTAGGTGTCATGGATATCCCTTCTTCTGCGCGGCATTTATTCTCCATGACACCTTCCTGTATGGGGCCTTCCTGCGGGTTACAGCCAGGCCCCGCAACCCGTCATAAGTGGTATATGGTGCGCCCGTTGGGCAGTACAACTTTGGAACACCGCGGTGGAGCTTGAGTGCAAGCATTGGCTTCCCTTCCTTGACTTACCACTGCAGAAAGATCTCCATCACTTATATCTCTGATATCTGGCCATGATGGCAGAGGCATGCCTGAAATTTCAGAAGGAACAGATTCCCCATCAGCCGTGAACTCGTTATAGTACTCAGCTTCGATAAAGTGAGCTTCACTCCGATGGAATGGCAACTGATTCCCTGGTATTCTGATAGGCTTGAGGCCAATTCTCCCTTTAACACATTGGTGATAGGTGGATGGTATTAGCCTGTGCTTATTGAGCCATGGTCGTCCCAGCAAAGCATGGTAGCTTGTGTCCACATTCAAGACTTGAAATTTGGTCCAGGACCGGATTGGTCCTACTTTAAGATCCAGCTGTATGTAGCCTATAGACGTCTCATCTGCCTCCGCAAAACCAGATATTCTCATTTCTGTCTTCACAATTCTTGACTGCGGGATGCTTGTGGCTTTAAGGACATAGAGTGGTATGATATTGAGCGAAGATCCCGTGTCAACAAGCGCCCTCCTCACAAACACATCATTGATCTGAGCCTCTAAGTAAAGAGGTCTCCTGTGGTCCGGATATGGTACCTCCATATCTGCGTCAGTGAAGATTATGGCATTGTCATTCTCCAACATAGAAATTGTTCTTCTTGTTTCCGTAGCGAAGCATTGTGGTCCATATTCCTCAGATATGCTCATCAGGGCTTCAGCAGCAGCATCCCTGGCTTGCGGACCATACTCCAACTGATCAAATAGGGATTTGAACTTGGGGTTTTGTTGGAGTACCTGCGTGGCATGGGGCTGGCGATTTTTGTCCAGGTAACGCTCCATCACATCCTCAACTTCAGTTACATAAAACGCTTGACTCGTCTCACCGCGGGAATAGGCCACGCTTGCTGCGTTATAATGATACGTCTGATTTATGTTCCTGTCTTGGGTTGGCCTCGATACCTCGCTCGCTGACGATGTAGCCCAGAAATTTGCTAGCGGTGACTGCAAAGAAACATTTTTCTGGGTTGAGGCGCATACCGTAGGCCAGGAGGATGGTTACTATGATCCTGAGGTTTGCCACATGTCCGCTGGCCTTTATGCTCTTAACTAGCATGTCATCCACATAGACCTCGATAATTTTTCCCAGATGCTCAGCGAACATGGCGTTCATCAACCGCTGATAAGTTGCACCGGCGTTCTTCAGACCAAAAGGCATGACATTGTAGCAGTAGAGGCCTTTGTCGGTGGTGAAGGTGGTGCATTCTTGGTCGCTGGGGTGCATCTTGATCTGATTGTATCCGGAGAAGGCATCCATCATGCTGAGGAGTTCGTGTCCGGCGGTTGCATCGATCAGCTGATCGATACGAGGTAGCGGGAAACTATCCTTTGGGCATGCCTTGTTTAGATTTTTGAAGTCGACGCACATCCGCCACTTGCCGCTGGGCTTTTTCACCATTACCAGATTTGAGATCCACTGAGGGTAGATGACCTGGCGGATGAATCCAATGTCCCGTAGTTTGACGACCTCCTGTCCGATTGCCCGGTATTTTTCCTCATCAAAAGCCCTCCGCTTCTGCTTGATGGGATAGAAGGAAGGTTTGATGGTCAGCTTATGGGTGATTATTTCAGTGGAGATGCCAGGCATGTCCGCATAGGACCATGCAAAGACGGTGGCGTTGTCACGTAGGAATTGAGTGAGTTCTGCCTCTGCTTCTGGGTCTAGCTGTGCGCCTATGCGGACTATCCTTTCGGGATGCTCGTCTGAGATGCAGACGACCTTCAGCGATGTGTCCGGGTTGACCGGCTCCTTCATTACATATTTCTTCTCCTCATCTCTAGGATCCTCAAAGATATTCGGTGGTGGTGGGTCATTACCCACTGTCAGGATTTCATGGCGGCGTGTTGACCGTGCTACAGTTGTTGAATAGCATTCTCGTGCCAGCTGTTGGCTTCCCCTCACGCAGCCTGTGCCGTTGGGCGTGGGGAACTTCATGAGAAGCATGTATCCGGCAATGATGCATTTGAGCTTATTAAGCGCTGGTCGACCAATGATGGCGTTGTACGAACTAAAACAGTCGACAATGATGAACTCCGTGTGTACCTCCGCCATACAGGGACTAGTGCCAATAACTAGTCGCATGTAATCCGACCCCAGTGGTTGTGTGATGTCACCGGAGAAGCTGAGCAGTGGCTCGTGATCCTGGAGTAGTTTTCTGTTCCGCTTGAGATGGTCGTAGCAACCGCTGAAGATGACGTTGACAGCGGACCCGCTATCCACCAAGATTCTCCCCACCGAGAATTTGCCAAGAATGGCATCGACCAAGAATGGGTCGTCATGGGGTAAATGTACTCCGCGCTCCTCCTCCTCTGAAAAGGTAATAGGTTCCCAACCTGATTTCGGTAGTTTGGCGGATCTTTCGTAGCGGATGTTGCAAACTTCCTTTGGGTGGTTGGCGCGTTCATAGCGCTTTCTTGCCCTGTGAGACATGTTGGTGATTGGAGCACCGCCATCGATGGTGTTGATGCGGCCCAAGGTCTCAACGTTGGCAATCACTGGTGGTGGTTGGCGTACCTTGAACTGCTCCAACTTGCCGTCACGGTACAAAGTCTCAATGGCTGTTTTGAGAGCATTGCAGCTGTTTGTATTGTGGCCGCTGTCCACGTGGTATTTGCACCACTTGCCGGTGTTCCTGGGTTTGCCTGTTTTTGGGTACTTTGGAGGGGGTGGCGGTGGGATCTGATCCTTGCACTGATTGTAGATATCTTCATATGAGGCCGTTAGGACCGTGAACACTGCATACCGCTGTGAGGACTCCGTCTGCTTGTTGTTGTTATCCCCATGAGTTGGACGGTTTCCCTTGTAAAAATGCTGCCCCTTCTGCCGCTTGGTTTGGTGGTGGCCCTGCTGCCACTCTCTTTTCTTGTCAGTTGGCGGTGCTGAGGGGGCTTGTCAGCGGTTTCCTGGTGACTGGAAGATGGTTGTGTTGACCTTGCTGGCGTTGCCGGCGGTGGGGTTTCTCCATATGTAATGAATTCCGCCTGGGCGTGAATGACCGCCTCACTCATGACGTGGTCGTACGTTGCATTGGGATGGTTGTAATTGAGGTGATAGAGGAACGGTCCCTTGAGGAGTCCCTTCCTGAAGGCCGCCGATGCCATAGTCTTGTCTAGGTCGCGGCATTGAGATGCTGCCGCCCGCCACCTTGTGACAAAGGCCTTCAGTGATTCGTCCTCCCCCTGTTTAACGCCGAAAAGCTGACTTGTATTGTGATGTCCGGCGGATAGTAAGATGAAGCGGGAGAGGAAAGCATGCGACAGTGCATGGAATGAGCCGACAGACCCTGGAGGACATTCAAAAAACCAGTTCATTGCCTCGCCGTCCAACGTTTCGCTGAATAAATGGCACAAGGTGGCGTCGTCGAAGCCCTTGTTGTTGGTGACCTTCTTGAAGGTGTCCATGTGGACAAAGGGATCGGTCATTCCGCCGTACTGTGACATCTTTGGGGTTTTTGCATGTGTCGGTCTGACGGCCTGCAGGATCGCGGCGGAAAAGGGGCCGGGTCTGGAAATAAATAGCGGGTTCCGAGTTGACGTCGGGACACCCGTCTTCGCCCGGATCAACCTCTGCTCCAGTTGGTGCATCCTGTCCAATAGCTGGGCGGTTGCGTCGCCGGCGGAATCGGCCTGACTGACCTGTCGAGTTGGCCTGTGCCTAGGCATGGGCGGATCACCCTCAGTCATTGTCCTGGTATTCGAGCGACTGGTGTGCGGAAGTGATTCCGCCACCTGCTCTGACATTAGTTGAGGTATGGGCGGTGGTCCCATTCCTGACAACCCAGGTGGGTTCAGCGGTACATGCATTTGTACGACCGGCCCTGGCGCCACTGTGCCGGCGTTGGGTCGACTACGCCTGGTGCTGCGTGACTGCTCGCTCTGTGCCGGGCGGTCGGTGGCCGCCAAAGTGTTTTTTTAGTTCCTCAAAACGTGTCATGAGCGCGGCCATCTGTCTCTGGGCTTCGGCCTTCTCCCTGCGCTCCTCCTCACGTTCTCTATTTGCCTTATGAAGATCCGCCAGTGCTATCTCGTACATGGTGACGAGATCCTGGCCTGACGGGCGGCTGCTGCCTGGATTTGCCTCATCGCCGGGGTTGGCTGGGGTTGTGAATAGTGCGCGGTTAACGCCGATCGCGGGGTCGGAGGGTTGGGGAATGGCGGGGAGCTCTGCCTGCTCCTCAGCGTTTCCCCCGCTATCGTTAGTCATGGTGATTGTAGCGGGATGACCTTTTGTTCAAAAGTTTCCCACAGACGGCGCCAATGTTAATGTCTAAAAGTCTAGCGGTAGCTGGACCTTAGTTAACGCTGATCCGGTGGGCGGATCGATACTTGTGTTGTTATTGTAGTTCCCGTTACCTGTCAAGTAAAATACAATGGGCGTCAGAGGGAGACCGCGCTGGGCGGTCTTCAACTCTCCGATGCCTAAGTTAGTCAATGTATTTATGTTGACAAAGTAACAGTAGGTAAGTATTGAATGCGTAATTAATGAGGAGAGAGGAGAGAACCTTTTATAGGTGAGGGAGAGACTGATCTTGTCTTTGTTTTCGATGTGGGACTGATATGCTTCAGTTCTCAGTTTCAGAAGCTTCTGACGCTATCTTGGCGTGGCGCGTGGCGGCGCGTCGCCGGCGATCTGGGGATGGTCCAACGCTGAGGTTGTAGCCCGCCTGGCGGTGCGTCTACATGTCATTCCTTTAGTTGGAATTAGTACCTTTGGCGGAACAATGAGCGTGGCTCATTATAGCTAATTATGCTTGCAAATGTACATGTATGTACAATTGGTTATAGCCCCCAAGTCCTCTCTTCCAAATGTTGGAAAAATCCTTTCGCATTCATTCGAGTGTGGCCATGGGGCGTTGTAACCCTGAGGCTTAGTGTACCAGCTCCAAGAAAACTGGTCAAAGGTTTGTGGACCTTGGTACTGGCATATTGCATTTTGGTGCTGCCTCACGTCTTCCTCCCTATGATCCTTAGCTGCGGTGATCATAGCGCATGTCTCCTTTCCTCTCCTCCTTGGTAATGGATCTTCATCAATCTTTTGCGCCCTGGTAGACAACTCAAGCGTCCCATCATTTATCTTTTCATGGAGAATTCTTCGCAGGACCTGGCAAGCTGGGCTTGGATGTCCAACAAACTGATGGTAACGACAGTAGCGGGGATCACTTTTTTCTTCCTTCGACGGAGGCTTTTGTGGTCGTGGTAACTTGATGACACCATCGGCAAACATGGAATCTAATATGGCATGGAACTCTTCGTTGCCACAAGGAATAGCCGGGTATGTTTCTCGCTTTCTCTTATAAGAAGACTTATCTTCAATCGCGAGGGTCTGGTGTGCATCCTTCTTGTCAGACCGCCAGCTTTTTTGCGCCTTTACGGACATGCTTGTCTTCTTTGCTGCATCCATTAGTCCAGAAAATTGGCCAATACCAACATTCTCCAGATAGACTCTATATTCTGGCAGCATGTTGCTGACACAAATTTCTACCAGAGATTGCTCTCCTTTCTCATCATAGCAATCAAGAGCCAGGTCCCGAAACCTGCGAACAAAGTCAACAAGGTTTGCGCTTGTCCTTTGGCGAGTGTAGTTGAGTTGTGTAATGGTGACTCTTTCTTCATGCTCGAAGTACTTCTTGCAGAATTTGCTTGCCAGTTCTTCCCAAGTTCTAATAGAGCCTGCAGCAAGTGTAGTGTACCATGTATAAGCACGGTCAGTGAGTGTCTTTGAGAACTCACGAAGCCTGAGGTTATGGTCCCCCGCATGAGGTCCGAGTGCATCGATGAAACGGCTAATGTGCTCTTTGAGACTTCCTTTTCTCCTATCAAAGAGGATAAAAGTTGGGGTTTCATACCCTTTAAGGTAAGGCAAAGAGATTAAGCTTGATGGATAAGGGGGTTGAGGGATGTACTTCCAATCCTCATTTGTGCGCTGTAATTCCTTCTCTAGCATGGCAACTACATCCTCATGTGTAACAAAAGAAGGTCCTTTATGCTCGGATCCTTTAGCTGCTGACTCTTCTTGGGAAACTTTCTCCTTTGTGTCATTTTGTTCATTGACAGGCTTTGGTGCAGAGACTGGGCTCTTCAGTTCCTTCACAGCTTGTATGAGTTCCCTCTGCGTGTCTCCTAACTTAGTGAGGATACGAACAAGGTCCACCATGGTCAGTCCTTCTGTCGCTTTTTCTTGTTCTTCTTGCTGCTGCTCCTCATGATCCTGTTGGGATTGGGGTCTTGCAGTAGACTCACTAGCTGCTTCTTGAGAGCGTGTGCTCTTATTTTTCCTGCTTGTGCGAGATGGAGCCATGATCTGAATCACAACCTAGTCTCCCCAGCAGAGTCGCCAAAATGTGAGGGTTCTTTTTGAATTAAGCGAGACCAGGCCAAAATTAACTCAATAACTTGATGTTAGTGAGAGAATTTTGTGCGTGATTCAGATACTGAATGAGGCTTGCCAGCATGAGGATGGTGTGGGAGCTAGAAACATACTGTGGTGAGAGAATTTGGGGATTGTATCAAATTTAGGTTTCTGGAAGATGAGTTTGGCAGGGAGGCTTGGGAGAAAAGTGCTAGGAACTGGGTTTTGTGTTTAGAGGCCTGGAAGCTTGAAGAATTAGAGGCTTTTTTATGTTTCTAAGTTTTCTGGGTTGTTGCTTGATGATCATTTCAGTTTCAAATATCTCATTTTATAGGCTCGATTGGAGGGGTGTTATGGTGGCTCAAACCCTTTGGTTTTCTGGGTAAGACACTCATCCTTTAGCTCATGCAGGATTTCTGCCTTAAGATTTGGGATATCAGAGCTTACTTGAGATATGGAGTCTTGGAAACAGGGGAGGATTGTTGCAGCCGTGCGCAAAAACTGCAGCAGAAACAGCTGCGGTGACAGGAAATCTGGAACGAGGTTGAAGGGGCAGCTAGGGAGCTGTGAGCTCATCGTTCAAGAGGGAAGGGAATATCTGCCTACCAGTTAGAAAGTTCCCTCATTGCCAACTGACGGGGGGGAATCGATATTTCACTTGGATATTTGGGTTGAGTTGCAGCGTATTTAGCAGCTACGGGGAAAGGAAAGGGAGATAGAAGAAAACGGTGAAAGTTGGGCTACCCTATTTCTTTTGGGTTTGGGCTTTTTCTTTGGGCTTTGGGTTTTTAGGAAAAAAGGTTGACCCAAACCTCATTTTCACCAATTCGCTATAAGTTTAAATTACCGGGCTTGGATCTCGAGCCCAAGATCGAGACCACCGATGACGTTAAACTAATAGGCGAGCATTATATGTTTCCGTAACCTTCCACACCATACCCACTTCTGCAAGCCCCAGAAATGCGTGGATGTGGCTTGGGTCCACATCTAGGGTGTGTTTGCTTGGCGGGTTAAAGTCGAGAGATGGGTATAAAATTCCATAGTTTTACGGAATTTTATACAAATTGCGTGTTTATGCTAAAATATGTCGTGACGACATATTTATTTTGTCGCGTGATTTTTCGGGTACCAACACTGGTTGAGACTTGAGAATGAGTTTCTTGTTTTGGTAAATTTAAAATTATATTAACCAGAAGAAATTTAGACAAGTATAGCTTTCTCTAAACAGATAATCACTAAAACCCTTAAACTAGGAACTAATTAACAACATCAGCCTTGAGGAGAGTATATATGGTTATGCGAGGAATTATGTGGTTCAGCCCATCAAATAGGCTCCCTCTTCTGATCAGACCGCCTTTCATTGCGAAACATAAAATTCTAGTGTCTCTTAAATGCTATATATAATGATCCAATATTCATACTAGAAACTCCACGTGAGACGAACATGAATCTTTATAAAATTTAGGGTTATTATCACAAATGGTACCTGAACTTATCCTCTATTTTATCGATGGTACCTGAACTTCAATTTTGATCACAATCAGTACCCGGACTTTTCGATTTCATTTTAAATGGTACCTAAGGCCACCTTCGGTCACTATTCCGGCCAAAAAAACTCAAATCTAAAAAAATAAAAAACAAAAAAACAAGTTCAAGGCAAGTCTATTACCAAAAAATCATCACTATATATGATCGCAACCCTTGAAATCATCACTATGATTGCCTCCCATGCCGTTTTTAGTCGGAATAGTGACCGGAGGTGGCTCTAGATACCATTTAAAATGAAATCGAAAAGTTCGGGTACTAGTTGTGATCAAAATTGAAGTTCAGGTACCATCGATAAGATTGAGGTATAGTTCAGGTACCATTTGTGATAATAACCCTAAAATTTATATCAAGGTTTGGCCCATGTTTCATTATAGACTCCTAAATTTTCAAATCACTCGATCTTTCTTTCTTCTTTTAATATGAAATTTACACTCTCAAAAATTATAAAATGGAGAGTGCGCTCTTTCACTCCCATTTTCTTTTTAGCAACTTTCTATATAGTAATCGAAAAGGAAGGAAAAAAATACTTGCTTATAAGAAAAACATATCAACAAATAATGCAGAAAGACTAAATAGAGAAGACCTCTTGCACTCTACTGCGTGTGCAGGAAGGTTAGTCATGAGTTAAAAGTCTGCATATGCATAATCAATGTTGAATCCCCTAATTAAGTTGAAGCAACAGGTGAGCAAACAGGCAAATCACTCTCAACATTAGGCGGCGTCCGGAGTATGGGGTTGCTCTGAAAGAAATTCACAGGCTTCAAATCAAAGCTAGATGACACCGTCGGCATTATAGGAAAGTCTTCTTGGCATGGCATGTGATGAAACCCTAATGTGTACCAAACCACAATGTCTTTATTCTCAATTTCTCGATCCCTACAAAATCAACAAAAACATCCAGCTAGTAAATCTAATGGTTTAATTCTAGATTTCCATTGTCAAAGATGTAATGTATCCACGATGAAGGCAGTAATTTCAGCACAAAACATCGAACAATCGAAGGTATTCTTAACAAAAATGATGCAAATTAGTCTTACTTGTCAGACCACATGGCCAAAGTATCTTCTCCATGGCTTTGGTAAGCAAACAACCCACCTGCCCACTGCTCACTCCGATTGTATTGAGTGACCCAGATTTGGTTATTCGTAAAAGCAGCCCTCTTTTGGGGAGGGTCTTCAGGATCAAGCAAACTAGCAGCAGTGGCACCAGGAACCACCTTATACCCGACAGGGTTCCCAACCCGGGTCTGTTTCGACGGGTTGATCACATGGAACTCCGACGGGTCATAGAGTCTTAGCTTGACTTGTGCATCCTTCTCCGTTTTGGCCACAGTTCTAGTTGCTTTCAAGAAGCTTTTCCTTGGGGACTCATCAGGAGAGGTTTGCTGCCTTTGGAGATTCACTTTAACAAAGGAATTTTCAGAACCGTCTACATCCATATCAAGATGAAATGTTATGTAATGGTCATGAATAACTCCAACAACGTTTTCAGATAACAGAGTGCCGTGGAGATTGTCTTGGTCAAAGACCTGGTTCATGTTCTCATAGGGTGTGCCTTTCACCATCAAAATGCCACTAAGTCCAACCTGTATCATCTTGCAACTCAATATCAATTTGGCTTGTAATTTAGATAATTCCCGTACAGATTATTTACCGAAGGCAATGGTACAAATGATTACTGAGCGTCAGTAACATTATTTGTGAAATTGGTACTGAGCTTCAGTAACTTTTCCGTATTACACTCATTTCCTTAATTAATGAATGTCGTCCATCATTAGCAAGCAATAATCTTATGAACAGAAAATAACATACAATTAGGGTTTCTCATATATCTTGCATGGGATTGATATATTTTCCAACTATATAATTAGTACGATTAATTATAAGCTGAGGTGCAGTTAGCATATTAATAAATTAATTATTCATTTTGTATTAGAAAAAGTACACATCACCACTGACCTTTACTCTGATTAATCCGTCTGTTTGGAACTCCCAGTCCACGATATAGTCATAGTTACCAACTGACGCTGCCATTCTAACCACTAGTGTCACCTTTGGCCTCACTTCTCTCACCTGCCAAAATCATTTAAATTAGGGAATACATCTCCAACGTAGGAAATGAGATAAATGATGAGACAATTGCCTTCACGGACTGAAGCACATTGGACAACACTCTCGATCGTTAATGTATTTGGGACCTATTTCTGGGTCCAAAATCCAAATGCACCACATATGGAGGGAGTGCACTCTGAAATCTACCATCGTTAGTACCTAATTAATAAAGATGTGGGTCTAAAAATTACTTGGGACTCAAGTACTTTACCTCCATCCCCGTTATCGGACTCTCCGTGTGGCGCCACCCGATATCCCCGCCATAGCTCTCGAACACGCAGATCATGTTTGATCGGACGTACGGCGTTCCATTGGATGTGGCAAACACACCATCAATGTAGTAGGCGTTACGGGGGCAATCATTAAGCGGGTCGAGCGGCATGGCCTGTAAACCGAACCCGTATTCGCCCGCATCCATATAAGTCTTGAAGTACCATGCATCCGTGGGGTCCATGTAAGGCACAAACAGCTCCGACGGAAACCCTTTGTACATCACGTCCCTTTGGTCACCGGTATCTGGGTCACGGACCCTAGCTTCAGATATGATCACGCCGGCTCTGGCGTCGGCTTTTACATGAAATTCCCAATTTGCCCATTTTACTAAGTGACCGTCCTCCACGGTAAAACTTGGACCTTCTCGTTGCTCAATGGAAATGGGATTCACTAGCTTGATCACTCGACTGACCTCCTGGCTGGCGGAGTATCTATAGTCTGTGTTGGCGGCCTTCGGTATCGGAATGTTCCCGCCCTTGTCGGAAATCTCCACCACTTGTTCGGCGTCCAAGTCAACGAGAACGGTCAACCCTTCGATTGGCCTCATGTAAAAGTTCACAGTGTCCTTCGTGGAGAAGCACTGTACCTTAATCAACCTCCTCCTGTTCTCCTCGTACTCATCGAACCACCCCGACGATATCGGCAAACACGCAAGGTCCGCCAGATCAACACCGCGCTGGATGATCGTGCGGTTGAACTTGGCGTTCGAAAGTGGGACCCAGATCGCGGCGGTTATTTCCTCCATGGTCAGCATCGGATAGCCGAAGTGGGTTCCGGTCTGCTGTACGGACACCTCGCTCGTGGCCAGGTCAACGGTCAGCACGTGCGCCTTCCCGGAGGCACGTGCGATGACGGAGGCCTTTCTGGGTAGCAGCGGGTCGCCCTTTTTCCATCGGAGGACGAAAGGCTTGTCGGGCTCTTCGAGCTCGATGGAGTGGAGCGCGTAGGCTGAGGAGGACTTGAAGAGCGCGTGGGAGGAGAGGATGGTTCGGATTTTGTTGAGTTCTTGGACTGTGAGGGGATCGAGAGGGTGGTGGGGAATGTCGGAGGCGTGGTTGTGGCTGCGGTGGTTTTTGTTTTTGAGGAGGTTGCTGGACGGTTTGGACTGAGAGCGGTTTTTGGAGGTGCACCATGCTGAGTTGGTGGTGCAGTCGAGAAGGTCAGTCGTGTAGGGAGGCGCGTAAGGGAGGTGACCCCAAGTGAAGAGGAGGACAAATCCGATGCAGAGCGAAAGAAAGAAAAGGCTGAAGAAGTTTCGGGTTTCCATGAGATTGTGAGAAGATAGACTGATAAAATACTTTTTTTTTTTTTATATGATTGACTGATATAGTAC
The DNA here is from genome assembly GCF_002994745.2 of Rosa chinensis. Classification (NCBI taxonomy): domain Eukaryota; kingdom Viridiplantae; phylum Streptophyta; class Magnoliopsida; order Rosales; family Rosaceae; genus Rosa; species Rosa chinensis. The sequence goes on along the minus strand of NC_037094.1, from coordinate 19,211,406 downwards.
TTGGACACTTGGTTAGTTCCGTTGTACATATATTACACCGACGGGTAAAATCTTTATACGGTACCTTTTTTTTTTTTTAAGAGAATCAAAATATTTCACTCCTGCTATCATGGTGACTCGAACTCATGACTTCGTACATAGGTAGTGGGTACTCTAACCACTGAGCTTACACCACTTCGTATATATGGTACCTGATGATTTATCACGAAATGCACTTTTTGGTACTTACAAATTTTTAGGGAGTCTAGTGGTACCTGTATTATCCCTCCGTTAACCATTTTAGTACTTCCGTCAATTATTCCGTTAAAGTATGGGTAAAATCGTAAAACACCTATTTTTCATATTTCTTTTACAAATTTTTTATTAGACTAGGTTAAAGGAAAGACCTAGAATTGAATTGAGTGAATATCTAGATTTACCTACCATCTCTATTGATTAATCCTATTAATTGTTCGAGAAAAAAGTTATCTCCAAATTAGTATATATTAACTTTTCATAAAATAAAATAAAAAACTAAACAAAAATAAAAGTACTTAAATTAATTGACCCAAGTATCCCAATTAGGACTGTCAATGGGTCGTGTCGGGTTTGGTTCATTTCGGGTCAAGGTATATGTCGTGTCAGAAGAGACAAATCCAAACCCAACCCATTTATTAATCGTGTCAAAAATTCAAACTCGAACTCAACCTATTTATTAAACGGTTTACTCATTTCCAACCCGCTTAACCCATTTAATACATAGGTCGTGTCAAGTTGAACAAAATGACTCATTTAATGATTAATACTGTGACCCATTTAACTAAAAAAAACAGAAATTGATTAAATTCACTAAAAACTCCATAAGACGAAGAATATAAATAATTATATATAATTCATAAATAATTAAATCTAATAATGATGAAACAAAAGATTTCAAATTGTCCAATCTTAAGATCAAATACTCCCAACATCCAAAATTTCAAGAAGAAGTATAACATAATCAGGTTATACGGGTTCACTTCGTGTTGTGGGTTGACCCGTGACCGACCCATTTATTAAATGAATCATGACAGGTTGACCCGCTGCCGACCCGCTTTTTAATCGTGCGGGTTTAACCCGCTTTATTTCGTGCGGGTTTCGAGTCGTGTTATTGGGTCGTGTCGAAATTGACAGCCCTAATCCCAATAACAATGAAGAATAAATTGGGTATTATTTATCTTTTTTTTATATGTTAAAATATTTTTTAATTATAAATATTCAATAAATTAAATTCTATAATTCTAATTATGAATGAAAATACTATTTTACTCTTATTATTTTACTCACATGAGTGTCACATGCCGCCAAGTAGGCATTTTTAACTGAATAATGAACGAAAGTACTATAAGCGGCTAATGGAGGGATAGTACAGGTACCACTGGACTCCCTGAAAATTTGTTGGTTCCAAAAAGTGCATTTCGTGATAGTTCGGATACTATATGAGGATTTTACCCTTACACTAACGAGCGGACCAAAAATGGCACAGCGTTTTGTATTTTTGAGAGTTTCAATTATTAATTTTTTTTTTATTTGGCAATTTGTGCGTTAGAAATAGAACAAAATAAAGCTGTTTGTTTTCTTGTGCGTAAGGCGGTAAGCTTTCAGAAGCGAGACATTATAGTTATACCCAGACTGCACCATAATTGGAGACCGACCTAGTTATTTTCTTTTTTCTTTTTATATGGTCTACAAAATATCTCATTAAGCAAAGCAAACAGTACATAAAACAAGAATGAAGCAAAATACATCCAAACACCAAAAAACAACATACACTAGATTGGGGAACGCTATGCAACTTGATCACAAGTATTTGGCACTACGTGGAAACACCTCAGAGCCCCAACGTAGTCAAATATTAATTTTTTTTACTTCGGCTTTCAAGTACCATGAGAATTTATATTATAATTAAATTCATTTTATCCCTCTAAACTTTGGGCCTAAAATCAGTCTGGTCCTTAAACTTTTTTTATTTTATTTAGACTGGTCCTTATACTCTTAAACAACATCACCCGAGTCTAAATTTTGAATCCGGATCCAAAAATTACTTCACTTGCTGAGTTAAAGCCGACATAGAGGCCCACACTTCATCTTTTTAAACCCTGAAGGAAGGCAGAATGGACATTTCTAATTTAATATATATAATTTCTAATTTCTAATCTCTCTCTCTCTCTCTCTCTCTCTCTCTCTCTCTCTCTCTCTCTCTCTCTCTCTCTCTGCCTTTGAGAATCGATCACAAAACCAAGAAGCTGAGGTTGAATTTGAGGAAGGCGGAGGCGGTGGTGGTCATCTCTCATGTCTGGGCTTCAGAGCCTAGAAACACAAATCATCAAAACCTAATCGAATTCAAAAAATAATTACATAGACATGTAGAGCGTGATGAGAGGATGAGTTTCCATACCATAAACACCCCAAACGGTGGTTGGAGTTACGGGAAAAAGATGAACAATAGCCGGAGCTGCAAAAGCTTTCGACATTCGATTCTTCCTCCACAATGGACAAATGGATGAACTACGACCTCAAACTTAATGGCAACATTGAAACGAAGAATATGGTGCAGGTGAGCCGGTTGGAGGAGGTCGAAGGACGAAGTTCCGGTTGGATCTTCCTTCCAGGTAGATGGCGCCTCTTTCGCAGTCTGCCATATCCAAACACACAAATTTTGTTAACAAATGGAAAAGATTGAAGATTGAATAGATTGAAGGAGGAGAAATTACAGGGTTCAAGCTGGAGCTGCTCGAGGACGACATCAATGGCGCCGTCATAGGAAGAAGGTGAAGGTGAAAGACCGATATAGAGGAGAGAGAGAGAGAGAGAGAGAGAGAGAGAGAGAGAGAGAGAGAGAGAGAGAGAGAGAGAGAGAGAGAGAGAGAGAGAGAGAGAGAGAATAGAAATTATATTAAATTAGAAATGTCGAATCTGCCCTCCATCAGGTTTTAAAAAGCTGAAATGTGGGCCCCCATGTCAGCTACAACTCAGCAAGTGACGTCATTTTTAGATTTTTAGACCCGAATTCAAAATTTGGACTCAGGTGAGAGTACAAGGACCAGTCTGATTAAAAACAAAGTTTAAAGACCAAACTGATTTTAGACCTAAAATTCAGGGGGTAAACTGAATTTTTTCCTTTATATTAACATTCAAGACATCAAACATCTACATCCAAGTTTTCGCAAGTCATTTCTTAAGGAAAACTACAGAAAAATACCCGAACTTTGGAGGTCATTTCAAATAAATACCTCATCTATAAAATCTTCCAAATAAATACCCGAGCTATTATTAATCTTTCAAAATCTCAATTCCGTTAGACATTCCGTTAAATGCCTATATGACATGTTTGACTATTTCAATTCCTATTGATTGAAATGACCTCTAAAGTTCGGGTATTTTCTGTTTCAAATAAAGTCCATATTTTTTCTCCTGTATCTAGAGTGCATGTAAAATAATTTAAAAATTCATTGTATTAAGTACATGTTTATCCAATCAAATGAAACCCAAACTTATTGTATTAAGTACATGGTTATCCAGTCAAATGAAATATAAACTTATTCACGGAGCTTCTTTAGTAAATTTTTTTTCTTAGTTTCTTAGCGTGATTAGTTTTATCTTGGGCTTTCAGCTGTCTCCAAGTTAGTATTCAGCACATCTGTTCAAAAAAGTTAGTATTCAGTTGTGACGTCCCGAACCCGAATTTACCAGTTTACAAGTTTTTCGATGGGTAAACGACATTTACATTTACTTTTTGGCTCCGTTTCGACATTTTAGGGGGCCCTAAAAGTTGACTTTTTGTTCGGGTCAAAATTTGGGAAAATGTTCTTCATGGAAGTCGTAGAGGACGTTAAACTGAGCGCATGCATATGTGGTGCGTAAAAATCGGAGTTCGTATGTGAAAGTTACAAGCGAAATAGTAAAGTTACTGTTCATTGATAGAAAGTATAAATTTGAATTTTTACTGTTGGGGCCGGTAATTTTTCTTTTCTCCCTCTCTCCTCCTCCCCGCGTCTCTCTCCCTCTTCTCTGCAACTCCGGCCACCTCTTGATTCCGGCCACCTGGGAACGAACAAGTGCCACTGCTGGACTCCTCTACTCCTACCCAACCTCCCCACGGCGATAACTCACGGCGGTTTGGACAGAAAACGAAGAATCAAGCCCGGAAACTTTACTGTAGCAGTTTGAGTCAACGCCGATTTCTCTCGATTTCGGCCATCTCCGGCCACCAAACCGGCGTCGAAGGTTCGGTTTTTGCCAAGGATCATTTTCCCCCTAGCCTTGAACCACAATTTGCAGTGTAGAGGAAGAATCGACGATTGGAAGATTACGGTCACTATTCACAATTTGAGTTCAAGCTTCTCCTTAATTGTTGAGGTACTTCCGCTCATTTTCTAACTTGGTTACAGTTGAAAGAATTATTGGGTCCGTTGAGTAGGTGCTGCTGCCAAAGTTTGGTGGCCATCGGAGCTGGTGGCGGTGGCGGCGGCGCCGCCACTGTGGGCGGCGGTAGCGGCGGCTAGGGTAGCTTTTTAATTTCAATTTCTGTCTAGTTAAATTCTATAATTATCATAGAGCTTGTATGTGAAGTTTGGTGAATTTTGGAGAAGCTTGGAATTAATTATGAATTTTTGAAGTTTAGGGTTTCGATTATCGAATTAAGAGAATCCGACCGTCGGATATCTCTCGGCTCTGCCTTGGAACCTTTAAATTAACGAATTGGTATTAGTGGTATAATTTGGGTTGCATCCAAGGAGAAGTGGAGATGTAATTATGAGGAATTGATTTTAGGAATCGTATTAATTTGTCGAATAACTATTCACGAAATATAATTGTGTACAGGGCGATGTACCGAGCTATTGCTCGACGAAGGAACTCGTATGCATGGTCGCCAAAATAGTACTGTGAGTGGACATTTGTTTTTAAATTAATTCTGCATGCAGTATTATTATTATTTTCTTCCAATTGAGATTTAATTATGTTTTGAATATTTGAGATTTAGTTTATCGAGATTTATTTATGGATTACGAGATTAGTATTGAAATTCCTTCCCGAGGGCTTTTAGTAGATTTTTGAGATAGTCATTCATGAGTTATTGAGTTGGGAAATGATTTTCGGGAAGTGACTGATTCGGAAAAATATTATGAGAATTATTGTTTTCGAATATCAGTTTTTATGAAGATATACGAGTGCGAGGGATTTAGCAAATATTTGAGCATGATTGATTTATCGAGATTTATTGGGTTTTGAATTCCGCACTTATCAGACTTGGGTTAGATGGAGCTTTCTTTCCGAAAGCAATTATTGAATTATAGAGTATGTGATTATGCTTTCGAGGATTTGTTGAGATATCAAGGATTGAGTTAGTGAGTTATTACTGAGTTATGCTTTCGGTGAATTATTATTGATTTATTGAGGTAATATCGAGTTTCTTTCCGAAAGCAAGTGATTGAAGGAGGTTATGTTCAGTTCTTGAGGAGGCTATTCAGTTTATTAAGGAGGCCAGTTTTGGCGCATGCGTATCTTACCTAGTTGGCAGTCCCTTCTAGGTAATAGTCTGGTTGGCAGTCCCTTCCAGATGACATGAGGTAGCTAGTCGGCAGTCCCGTCTACTACTTGTGGTTAGTCGGCAGTCCCGTCTACTACATGTGGCTAGTTGGCAGTCCCATCTATCCACCGCCTCCTATCCCGGTTGGCAGTCCCTTCTGATGAGTCATCTGGGTGGCAGTCCCTCCTAGATGGCATGAGATGACTAGACAGCAGTCCTTTCTAGTCATCAAACGAGCCTCATGAAAAGGATGTTTTTATAAGGATTGAGGATGAGATTTTAAGAGGTTTCAAGATGTTCTTGTTACGTGAATGAGATTTCAGTAAAGAGGATGATTAAGAGTGTTTTCAAGATTGTTAGTGCATGCGAGGTTTTAGAGAATAACTTGGGAAAGCATTAAGTTTTACTTATTCATTTGAAATTACTTATTTTTCGTCCACTCACTCTAACAGATTTTAAATGTTTTCCCCTGGGCCCTTCGGTTTTAAATGCCCAGTTTGCAGGCCAGTTTAGCTTGAGGTCGAGCGTACTTGGGGTTGAGGCATAGCTGTCATAGCTTCCGCATTATAAAAGCATCGGTCATTTATCTTGCTTTCTATTCTCTTGTTCGCCTGTATATTAGATTGCTCTGATAACCTATGAGATTAATATTCTTAAATTCAGAATTGTTTATGAAATGAGATATGTGAGATGCTGTGATATAGGGAGCAGGGTGGCTCCAGGAGAATAAGGATGGATGTTTTAGAGGTGTGGATGTTTTTCTACAGGTTTTGGGTTGTCCATTTTTAGGGGAAGTTCTGTCAAATTTTTGGTAGAATTTCTTCTAAAGTGGGCCCCGCAGGGCCTCTTCGGATTTCAGGGTGAAAACCGGGCGGGTCCTGTCATCAGCACTGATAACAATAGAATGCGGTCATGAGCAATAGGAAAAGGCTAAAATACACTTTAGTGACTTTACATACTTGGTTTTTTTTTTTATAATTCAATTAACGGTTTTTTTTTTTTTTGTTCACTCTAGTGAACTTTTTTTTTTAAATTTAAAATAAAGGATTAGGCGATATTAGCACCTCGTTAGCTGTCTTTGCGCAGAGCGCCTACCCTCCCCTTAAAGGGGAAGGGACCACTACACCTGGAAACCCACCGCTTGTCCCTCTATTTTAGTTTATTGAACAAGAAAGAAAAAATTACAATAGGGGAGAAGGGGACATATACCAAAACCCCTCCCAAAGACCAAAAAAGAACAACCCGAAACATGCCAAAACTAGAATAGCAGCTGGCAATAAGAGAATAGCAGTGAAAGCTTCCTTTGACGTTGGTCCATAGATTTAAAACCTGGAGAAAGCCACTGATCATTCAAAAACTGAAGCGATAGTTGGGAAAACCAGTTAAATCACGGGAACAGGCTGCCATTGCACAAGGAGGACACGAATCCCACCAATGAACTCCCACATTATCCACACCAAAATTAGCTAAGCAATCAGCAACACTATTACCTTCCCGAAAAATATGTGAAACTTTTACATTCATAGCAGCAAGAGTAGCTCGACAATTAAACCAATCAGTAGTAAGACGCCATGGCACGTCCATGTTAAGAGATGAAAGAAAGTGAATCACTAAAGTAGAATCACTTTCAATCCAAATCGAATGCCAACCTTTCTGTGAGGCCAGTTGAATTGCATGAATGACTGCAAGCAACTCAACTTCCAAAGCAGTAGTGACACCAAGATTACCCGCAAAACAACAAAGAACCAGACCCAAATGATCCCGGAAAATGCCCCCAAAACCTGCCAAACCAGGAGAACCACGAGCTGCACCATCTGTGTTGATCTTGATTTGATGAATAGAGGGAACATGCCACATAACTTCAACAATTGATTTGATGAATTCAATTAACGGTTGTTTTAACGGAATATGTAACGGAATTGAGATTTTATAGGATTAATAATAGCTCGAGTATTTATTTGAAATATTTTATAGATGTGGTATTTATTTGAAATGACCTCCAAAATTCGGATATTTTTTTGTGGTTTTCCCCATTTCTTATATATTATGTTTTTCGACAAGTAAATATGGTAGTGAACAAGCTGGTTAAGTTGGTTTCAAAATAGTATATGCATAATAACTTTCCTCTTTGTATGTCTCAAGAACTTTTAGTTGATGTTTTTCTTTAGATAGAACTTTTAGTTGATGTTTTACAAGGGGGAGGATTCAATACACTGACGTGCACTTGCATCGATATAAATGGATGGTTAGATTATATTAAGGGTTGATATTTATCCGTCTGTTTGGATATAATCTTAGGTTATTAATAAAAATATTTACCCTTATATTAAATATAATCTTAGGTTATTAATAAAAATATTTATTATAAATATCAAGGATGGATATTTATTATAAATATTAAGGATTATTTACACCGTCGGTGCATAGAATAATTTTCAGTTTTACAAAGGGCCAAGATCTTAATTGGAATCTTTGAGTCAGTTTCCACCAGCTAGATTCTTTTTGCAAAGTAAAGATTCCACTAGTTCAATGAGTTCGATCATCAATACATATACAAGTAGCTAAAGCTAATTAATTACTTGCTGACCCTCTTTCATTTTTTTGGGTCACCTCGCTATTCTTTCAACTTGTTATTCCATATCAACTACCCAAGCATAGAAAACTCAAATTCAACCCGCTGATCACCGGAAATAGCTTATGCAAAGCCAACGTCCGTGTATTCAAATTCTATCTGAAAACATGGAATACGTCCTCTAAGCAGCAGTAGCAGCCTCGCAAACAGGCAGATCCGTCTCAACATTAGGCGGAGTCCGAAGTATGGGGTTGCTCTCAAAGAAATTTACAGGCTTTAGATCAAAGCTAGCTGACACTGTAGGCATTATGGGGAAGTCTTCTTGACATGGTATGTGATGAAACCCTAATGTATACCAAACTACAATGTCCTTATTCTCAATTTCTCGATCCCTACAAATTAATTCAATCAAGCCGATTAGTAAATTTGTTTTAGTATCACTTTGATTTGTAAAAAATGAATTATGTAATCAGTAAATATGGTACACATAAAGTTGTATGACTTACCTGTTAGACCACACAGCTAGGGTATCTTCACCTTGGCTCTGGTAGACGAACAACCCGCCCGCCCACTGCTCGCTTCTGTTGTATTGGGTAACCCATATTTGATTGTTTGTGAAAGCACCCCTCTTTTGGGGAGGATCATCAAGATCAAGCAAGCTAGCAGCAGTGCCACCGGGAACCACCTTATACCCAACAGGGTTCCCAACTCGGGTCTTTTTCGACGGGTTGATCACATGGAACTCGGACGGGTCATAAAGTTTTAGCTTAACTTGTGCATCCTTCTCCGTTTTAGCCACATTTCTAGTAGCTTTCAAGAAGCTTTTCCTTGGTGACTCACTAGGAGAGTTTTGCTCTCTTTGGAGATTCACTTTCACAAAGGAATTATCAAAGCCGTCCACGTCCATATCAAGATGAAATGTGATGTAATGATCATGAATAACTCCTATAACGTTTTCAGATAGAAGTGTGCCATAGAGACTTTCTTGGCCAGAGACTTGGTTCACGTTCTGATAGGGTGTGCCTTTCACCATCAAAATGCCGCTAAGTCCAACCTGTGGATTTTTCAGAGATATTATCGAATACTAATTGCCATTGATCTTACATTTAGATGACAGTCAATATCCGCAATTTGAAATTTAGGTTGTTTTGCTAGTAGTCTATACTGAGTTCTTTATGTGATATTGAATTTATCTAATGAAATAGTTTATTTAATAAATAAAAGACATTAAAAAAAAAATTGCATGGAGTTAAAGAAAAGGTTAATAGGAACCAACCATTTAAATAAGATAAGAAGTATGTGTATATATATTTGAGTAATAAACGAGCAAACAAGATTAATCATTATATAGTCAACAAGACCTTAGATGGTTAAATTGTTGAAAGCCCATAAATACCCTTTATCTAATATGAAAACTACTTTATTTTTCAAGGACATAATGGTACTACAATAAAAAAAATTGCTAATAATAACTACATATTTTCAGGTTTATAATATTGTTTTTTTTTTTTACAAGAAATATAGATGTTAACCTTGCGATAACTAGAAACTGATTAAATTGACGTACTCGTTTATATAAAGTAAATTGATCATCACTAACCTTAATTCTTATTAGTCCATCTGTTTGGAACTCCCAGTCCACAATATAATCGTAGTTGGCAACTGATGCTGCCATTCTAACTACTAATGTCACTTTTGGCCTTACTTCTCTAATCTGTAAAAAATCAGACATTTGAATCAAGAAATTTATAGATCAATAATAAATCCACACACAATGGATTTGGTGTGGTGCATATGTGCAATAATGGGTAATTGTCCTAGCTAGTTTACTCTCCACAATCTATTAAGAGATCGATGTGAACGAAATGTTTTCTATAATGAATATGACTAGAAATGTCACATTATTCGACCCAAGTTCCTTACCTCCATGCCCGTTATGGGACTCTCCGTGTGGCGCCACCCGATATCACCTGCATAGCTCTCGAAAATGCAAACCATATTCGATCGGACATAAGGTGTTCCGTCGGCCGCTGCAAACACCCCATCCATATAATGGGCGTTACGCGGGCAATCATTAAGGGGTTCGAGAGGCATGGCTTGCAATCCAAACCCATATTCGCCCGCATCCATATAAGTCTTGAAGTACCAAGCATCGGTAGGGTCCATGTAAGGCACAAACAACTCCGAAGTGAACCCTTTGTACATGACATCCCTCAATTCTCCGGTATCGGGGTCTCGGACCTTGGCCCGAGACACGATCACCCCGGCCCTGGCGTCGGGCTTCACATGAAATTCCCAATTTGCCCACTTGACCAAGTGGTCATCCTCTACTGTAAAACTCGGACCCTGGGGTTGCTCTATTGATATTGGCTTTAGTAGCTTGATCACCTGGTTTTGCTTCTGAGCCGCGTACCTATAGTCCGTGTTGGCGGCAGTTGGTATAGGAATGTTCGCGCCCTTATCTGAAATCTCTACCACTTGTTTAGTGTCCAAGTCAAGAAGCACGGTCAACCCTTCGATTGGCCTCATGTAGAAGTTCACCGTATCTTTCATGGAGTAGCACTGCACCTTAATCAGCCTCCTGTTCTCCTCCGTTTTACCGTACCATCCCAGCGAAATCGGCAGGCAAGCCAGGTCCGTCAGATCAACCCCTCGCTCGATGATCGTCCGGTTGAACGTCGCGTCCGCCAGCGGGGCCCACGTGGCCGTGGTCATGTCCTCCAGCGTCATCGTAGGATAACCGGAATGGGGACCGGTCTGATGCACGGTGACCTCGCTGGTGGTCAAGTCGACGGTCAGCACGTGCGACTCGCCTTTCACACGCGCGACGACGGATGCCTTCCTCGGAAACAGCGGGTCGCCCTCTTTCCATTTCAGGACGAGAGGCTTCTCCGGCTCCTCCAGCTCGATGGAGTGGAGCGCGTAGCCAGCGGAGGTTGAGAAGATCGGGTGGGAGGAGATGATGGTTCTGATTTTGTTGATCTCTTGAACCGTGAGCGGGTCTAGCGGGTGATGGGGCGTGTCGGAGGCGTGGTTGCGGTGGCGCGCTGGGTTGTTGTGGCGGTTTTTGAGGTGGCTTGGTTGCTTGGATTGGAAGCGGTTCTTGGAGGTGCACCATGCAGAGTTGGTGGTGCAGTCAAGGAGGTCCGGTCCGGAAGGGAAGTGAGACCAAGTGAAGAGGAGGACAAGTCCGGCGCAGATAGAGAGAGAGCAGAAGCGGAAGAAGTTTGGGGTTTCCATATCGTTGAGGTCACCGTTTCAGAGTTTCGACTGTGTTTCTGAGTGTATCGTAAATGACGAAGGTTAAGGGTTTGTGCGTATCATATAATATAGGGAGGGAGAGATAAGGGTGACAAGAGAAAGATTCCAAACAACAGGCAGAACCATTACCATACATATTAAAAAGTACTAGAGGGCGACACATGTGCCTGATGACCTAACCTATACCTTTATCTTTCATGGATGCCACTGGCGACTCTAGAGATTTTGACGACGATATCTACTATTGTTGTCCTTGTTACATAAATCAGGTGCACAGAATACCCAAATGGGAGAAGAACCTTGTTTAATTAAAGCTAAAAATGATTAATGTTATGTACTTATGTTGTAATTTATTTGAATATTAGTTATTGATTGATTCTTATTAATTGTGATCGATATAAATATTAATATGGATTATTTATATTTCCTACCATTTATTTGATGAGAAATTTTAAATACACACCTCAAACTACTTAATACACATCCATATTATTTTATATTTCAAATCAGATTTTATAGGTAGATTAAATTACCAAAATAGACATATATATATTAGAAAATAATAATAATAATAATCATATATTCCTTATATGATTCTATAATTATAAACACAATAAATTTTTATACATGCAACCTCATTTAAAACAATAATAAAGTTAGAAACCAACTAATTTAAATTTTCCTTAAATAAATTGTAATTAAATGGAGTGAGAAACCATATCGTTTACAAAATCAATGGCATTAAATGTTTTAAAACAAATCGCTTTACTCCCACTTTTAGTTTTTTTTTCTTTTCTAAAAGTTATGATTAGTCAATTTATTATATAATATAAAAAAATCACATGTATAAAATTTTGTAATTGTTAATTTGTTTGACCATCCAATGACAATTTCATAGTTCCGCCATTGTGGATAAACTACTGATACAGTCTTGGTTGAATGTTCGACTCAAAATTTTATACTTGATCAATATGGTGTTTGGAGCATGAGAACTTAAATAATACAAAACATATTTCTAAGCATCTATTTGAAGGGAACAATAATAATTCCTTATGGATTTCTCAATAACTAACACAAGTAATTAATATGGTCAATTATAAAAATACTAATATGTTAATATATACTAAATTACTAATCAAATTAAATAGTAGCCTTAATGTAGTTAAATAATAGTGTATTTCATGGTTTTTTGGGTTAAGGATATTTTAGGTAATTTGGGTTGTGTATTTAGTTTTTTTTTTAATAATGGAAATCCATTGATAATAATAACTCATGCCAAGAAGGCCATTACATACCCATCCGCTGACACATAACAATGGCCAGACAAGAATTCGTGGAGGAGCCACAGTGGTACATAGGATAGACCTAGTAATATTCGAATTTATCGCTCACTTATTTAAAGTGGGCCTATAACTATGAACTAATCTTGCATAGTAATAGGCTAGTTAAAAAACAAAACTAATTAAAGAATGGGTACAAAGACCCAATGCTCATGCCGGATCCAAGAGATCCTAGCCCAAAACTTGATTTCAGAACTAGCAGCCCAAGAAGCCCCAGGACCCACCAGCATGCTTCCCTCTCCACCATAATCGCCGGCAGAAGTCCAACCCGCCATGATGTGGGCATCCCCATCGGGAAGACACCATTGTCCGGCACGATGCATGGTGTTCCACCACCAGTCCGACGGGATGCAAAATTGCTTGTCTCCAGACCCTCAGATCGAGGCCTGACGCCTCTAGTCTCTGCCCTTGCAAATCGGAGCAGAATTTTTCGCACATCCATCAAACAACTTGACTTCAACGCCTCCAGCGGCCAAGATCAACCCGACGACGATGAAGCATGGTGACGATCCCCAGACTTTGGATTGCACCATCGAGCAGCTATGCTTCTTGACGAAGGTAACCTGATTGTAAAAACCTCTCTACCATAGTATAGGCCACCGCCACCATCCAGTTCAGAGATCTGAAAATCGAGCCTCCACTAATCAGGCCACCACGACGATTGCAGGCAGCCTTCCCAAGAGGACGGTTCAAGTCTTGACAAAACAAGGATAGTCGACGGGAGAAAGAGGATCGAACCCAAAGGTCTGAGGTTTGAAGGATGGTTTGGACCGTTGTAGGCGTCTCCACGGTCTAGGCATAATAGAACGATCCTGCCTCCATGGTCATTGATAACAGCAGCAGATCTCGACAGGGGTAGGTGAACCCGAAGACTAGAAGGCTCAAAAGTTCTGGGGGAAACTGACCCAAATGCCTTGGGGTTGGAAGCCGGCCAGAGCGGCTCTGCTTATTGCTTACCTGGGGAGGCGGCACTAGAGTTAGCGCGAGAGGGAGCACTGCTAGGGTTTTCATCTCCATCTCTTTTTCTTCCATTTTGTAATCGTGTTGAATTGAGTTGTGTATTTAGTAAAATATTAGAATGAGTAATTAAATGGTTGGTGTATTGAGTAAGGAGTGTGTATTAAGTAATTAGGAGTGTGTATTTAAAACTTCTCTTATTTTGATTCACAGTTAAGTTTGCAATCATATATATTGGTCTATACTTTGCATGTTAATTGCATCAGTTATCTTTAGATTTCAAAATGTTTAGCATTTTTATTGGTTTTGGGGAAACTGTTTTTAAAGGATTTGATTTCCGTCGGTTTTGATTTTTGTTGATCAATGCCAGCTACGATATGTTGATTTTCTTTACGTTGGGTAAGACTATGGTATGTTCTCATATATAAAATATTTTTACAACTTTGAAGACTCATTTTATCACTTTAAGGACTCATGTGATAACTAAAAAAATTTACCAAAGACTTATGTTATCACTTTGAGAACTAGTATTACTATTTTAAGGACTCATTTTACAACTTTAAGGCAATTGTATGCATGTCATACATTAATACATTGTATAATTTCCCCTTGACATTTATACAAACTTAATTGTTGTCATCACATCTTTATTGCAGCAGATCATTCCTACAACACTACGTATAAACTCGTACATCTCTAGCTCAATGTACAACACAAAGATTTTCTCTGCTATATATTTCTAGTGTTATGATGATTGTATTCTTCAGTTTGCTCTTTAATTATACAGTTTCAACAAAAGAAAGATTCAAGTTGTTCAATAGAATCCAAAATATTGTAAGTGTACACTTATAAGATCAAGGTTGTTATATCTTAAAGAGTAGGTTGTCATCACCTGTTACACGGAGACATAGTTTTGAAGTGACAGAATTCTACTCATACATCTCGTTTAGTTCGCCGATTTGTGGGTTTGGGAAAAGAAACTTATTCATTTCTTATGTTTGGTAAGCATAGAGAAAGGATCAAGTTTCCCACACGGAATAGAAAAAATTTGGGAAAGTGAATCGTCTCATACCCCAAAGAGATTTATTTTCTCCCGCTCTTTATTTTGAGTAATTTTGTATTGTTTTTTACACTAAATTATAAAGTTTTCAGACAACTTTCTCAACGTTACCAAACAATGAAATACAAAATTTATAGTGATTTTAATTTTTCATTTTGTGAGAGATAAAAGAATTATGTTTCTTTGCACGAACTGACGAACCAAACGGAACATTGAAGACAACGTCACACATCATAATAGATTAACAATGTCACGGGTCTTACTTGTTGAAACATATTATATTATTTGATCATAAAACCAATGAGATTCGGATATTCTGCACTCTGCAGATTCATTCAATTTGGTATATTCTTAGAAAATGACTTCGATACTCAGGAAACAAGTCGTTAACAAAAATTCAAAATCATATGGAGTCGGAGTCGAGGGAAAAGACAAAAGACGCTGAGCAATCACATGCCCACGCACAACCCAATAAATTAATGATAGAGTGCTGTGAATTGAGGGAGAAATATCACTTTGGTCATCGAATTATGGCTTGCTCGACACTTTGGTCATCCAACTTTTAAAAACTTCATTTTGGTCATCGAACTATCTCACTGTATATCACTTTGGTCATTCTGTCAGTTTTCTCTGTTAACTCCAGGGGTATTTTGGAGATGAAATGTTTTACCCGCCATTTTTATAACTTAATCCAATTTTCCCCGCCTAAACATAAAACTTTATCCAATTTTGCCAACTTTTCGCTCCTTTTATTCATGCATTCATCATCAGTAATCAAAGCATAAAACAGAGAAAAATAATCGAGTAAGAGAATGATTCAAAGTGAGGGAATATAAGAGGAAGAAAAATATTGTTTTAATAAATCGAGGAATTATAAGAGGGAAAAGTTGGCAAAATTGGATGAAGTTTTTATGTTTAGGCGGGAAAAGTTGGATTAAGTTACAAAAATGGCGAGTAAATCTTTAAATCTCCAAAATACTCTTGGAGTTAACAGAGAAAACAGACGGAATGACCAAAGTGATATGCGATGATATAGTTCGATGACCAAAATGAAGTTTTTAAAAGTTGGATGACCAAAGTGTCGAGCGAGCCATAGTTCGATGACCAAAGTGATATTTCTGCCGTGAATTGAAGATACTTTCAGTTTACAATATTTAAGGAGATGGAGTGGATGTGGTGGATCAAATTGATCAATCAATAATTTGCTTTGCTTTGCTTTGCTTTGTTGCAAAAGACTTTTAAAGTTTCGTCTGATTTGTTCTTTTGTAAGTGCACATATTAAAGAGTTGGGGTTTGTTTGTTTTTGGTTCTTAATGGAGGTATTAATCCATGAGATAGAGACATGTTTAGCCTTTAGAGGGCTTGTTACAGGTCCGTGACTAGGCGCAAAACAGACCCAAAAATAGTAGTCGATCCAATTACTGTGTCATATACGTACATTAGATGGTACCTTTTGTACTAAGTTTTTAGATCATACTAGCAATAGTGCCCGCGCTTTGCTGCGGGATGTGAATTACAACCATGAAATGTACTTAAGTTTAGGCAACTTTGTTTCTAAACTAAAGGCTTTCCTTTAATCCATTATGCCTTTTTCTACTCCCTCTTGTTCATCATCTTCAATTGTTAGTATAAAACTAAACATAAAAGGACAGCAAATATACGACAAAACAATACAATATCATCACTTTTCAATATCGATAGCAGCTGTTGACAAATTGGCTTAGTTTAACTTAATTACAGTAGCTGCCAGACAATCTTCTAAAAAATAGTTGTTCTAGTTCCTCTAAGAATATATGCACAAAAGGTGTTAGCCAAAAGAAGAGAGAATCCTATTCATGCTAACACTAAAACAATTCATTAGTGTTTGCTTTTTGCTTTTCACTTTTCACCTAAATATCTCTGAGAGTAAGACAACCTCTTCATCATTTGATGCTTCAAGAATTTGACGCCTTAGAAAAGAGTTAACCTGTAGTCAACTTACACAATGTTAAGAGACTATTAAAATAGAACTGCTGCAAGGACAAACCTACATGATGTTAGAAACTACTAAAATAGAACTATAGTGGGTGAAGCGATAAGTCATTTCATATTTTAAATATAGTTCTTGGTACAAATTTATTGAGAGAATGACCTTGTGAAAAATGATCGATGCATCAAAAGAAATATGACAACAAATAAAGCAAGTTAAAAACCTGTATACATAACCAATTCAAGCATAACATAAAATTTATAAGTAAATGGCTTGATATCTAAGCTTGTTTTGTTCAGTTTGTATGAATAGTACCACAACTATTTCAAGGGATGAAGCAAAAACAACCAGGAAATCATCAATCATATTAGATCAGAATTCAAGGGAACAAAAGACAAACTATATTTATTGATTAAACCTAAATGCAAAAACTAAGATTTTCTGATAATCTAATAAAGGTGGCCATATGTTAAAAATGATCTGATATAATGTGATAACAATTAGAAACTTTACTTTATCCAAAGCATTAACAATGTGCTTTCTTTATTCAATTCGGTTTTTATTTGAATCATCGGTATGCATACAAACGACGAAGCCATTAAATTTGATTTGATATTCATAACAGAAACTGATTCAAGAGCTTAACTGTAGCTCCAAATTTATCATATGAAATTCTGACCTACTCCCTTGTTTTTGGAACATGAAAATCTGAGAAGAAATTTGATAGTACACAGAAATGGAACAGATCAAAGTAATTGAAATGTGAACAAATCGAACACAATGACTAAAATTCAGAAAAAATTGCCTACTATATACAGTCTAGAATGGAAAAAGAGAAGGCCTCAGCGGTTGGTTTAGGCCTCAACTTTACATTTATTTTATCTGATATAACTATTTA
This sequence comes from Rosa chinensis, assembly GCF_002994745.2. Lineage (NCBI taxonomy): Eukaryota > Viridiplantae > Streptophyta > Magnoliopsida > Rosales > Rosaceae > Rosa > Rosa chinensis. Next base: position 19,193,801 of record NC_037094.1, on the reverse strand, counting down.
GTGATCTCTGAAAGTTGAGTCCAAATGCTCAAAATTTTATAATCTACTTTTCCAGATTTCTGTTAGAGGTGCCATGTAGTTTTGGTTGGTTTAATATTACAACCACTGCCTATAATTATCAAGATGCTATGGCTAATTTTTATGATTGCAATGTCATCTAAAAAAAAAAATTGTCCCATGTATCTATAGAATCTGTTATGTTTTTATCTATCATTAGTCAATATGCATATTATCTTTGCAGTATTGATTCCTTGCTTTGTTTTTTTTTCTCTACTTATTGTTGAGTTTAAACTGTGTCTATTTGAAGTCTAACGCTAGAGCCCAATCACAACAAACACAATTTTCAGCTAATCAATTAAACAAAAATAAATACAATCAAATACCACACCTATTCTGTTTGTTTCAACCCAAATCTTCTAGTCATAAACTCGAACCACTCAAAACGCAAAGCACTGGATACAAAACAAAAAGAAACAACACCGATTATAATAGCTAGAAAACTGGAAAAAAAAAAAAAAGCATAACCAATTCAAGAAAATCAGCTTAGAGTGTGTTGGTACCAAATTGAAATCCCACCAAGCTTTCACGATCGTTGACGTTGATGGCAAAATTTGATCACACAGAACAGCAAAGCTGAAGCTCGATTCGCCTATATACTGACAGGATATAGCAGCTAGCGCATGTCTTCTCTTCCTCACAGCAAAATACCCAAAGACCCATAAAAATTCAAAACCGCCGACAACAAAAGACCTAATCAAAAACCAAACCACACAAAAACTAACAAAAGCAATAGCAGTAGAAATGAGAAAACTTACGAACCTGCACCCACTGAAGCTACAAATTCGATCTTTTTTCTTTGGGAAAATGATCATTTACCCGATTTTAGGCTAAAAATTGCCCACTTGCTCCACCAACTATTTTTTAACCCCATTTACCCAAAACACTCTAAGGGATTATTTCCCCTTTACCCAATTAATTCTTTTTTCTTTTTTTTTGAGACTTTTTTGCCCTCTCCTTCTTTCTCACTTAGAGAGAGAAGTCATCTTCCACCTTGCTGTGCTCCGGTGACCAGTGGCCGGCCCGGTCTCCGGCGACCGGACTCCGGCGAACGGTGACCGGATTCCGGCGACCGGTGACAGATTCAGGAAACCGGTAACCGAAATCCGGCGACAGATGACCGGAATCCGGAATCCGGCTATTATTGCCCCCAGTAATCATATTACTGCCCCCCAGTAATCATATTATTGCCTCCCAAAAATCATATTATTGCCGTCCAGTGAATTGTATGAACTCCCAAAACCAAAATGAATACACTACAGGAACAATAGATCAATTTATAATCATATTACTGCCCCCCAGTAATCATATTATTGCCCCCAATACAAAGTCCAATGTTTCTACTGCCTCCTAATAGACCACCAAAAATGCACCTTTTTGTAGGATTCACAAATAATTTGACTTTAATACACAGAAAACAACAGGTAACTTATCAAAACACCACACTATAGTGATCCCTGTCCCTCGTATCAAAGTCTACTGGGGGCCAATAATGTGTCTACTGCCCCCCAGTAGACCATCAAAATTATAAAAATAAAAAAAAAAAATCCCGACATCCTACCCACCAGATCGTCCTTCGTCTCCGCCAGCCCATAAGTAACTGCAGCACCGCCTCCCCTTCACCGGAGTCATCTGCAGCACCGATCCCAACCGCCTGCATTCCGGCTTCCGATCCAGCCTCCTCACCGGAGCCTCCCAGCCTTTGATCTAGCTTCTAAGACCTTGGCGCTGACGTGGCGGGCGAGGTCGCGGATCTTGGAGGGTGAAGGTGAATAGGAGGACGGAGATGGTGAATCGGAATCTGGCTGGGGAGAACGAGTTGGTGAAGAGGAAGAAGCAGTGAGTTGGAGTAGGAGGAAGGCGACGAAGAAGAAGCGGAGGTCGCAGACTCAGAGATCGCCGACGACAGTGGCCGGTGGGTCCGATTCGAATTCCGGCGAGGGCTTTCCAGAAGCAAGGGGAGGAGAGAGGTTGATGGGAGTCGAGAGAGAGAGAGAGAGAGTATGAGGGCAATATTGTCCATAGATGTTAGATTGGGTAAATGGGGTTAAATAACTCTTGGTGGAGTAAGTGGGCAATTTTTTGTCTAAAATTGGGTAAGTGGTCACGGCCCCTTTTTCTTTTTCTTCGTTTTTGTTTTTGGTTTGACCACAACCCTTCTATCGGCCAAAAACACAGATCTGCGGTCTGACCACCACCCTTCTATAGCGGAAAAAGACAGACTGCAATAATCCAGGAAAAAAAAAGGGTAAAATCGTCCTTTCACAAAAACAGTGCCACAATGCCGCTTCTAGCAAATTGACTAATGCGCGGGTTTTTTGTTTTTTCAAGTTTCATATGTAATAGATGAATACTCACAATTTAAAAAATATCAACGCTACTTAGAATATGATTTATTTTGTTGTTAATAATAGATTAGCAACAAATGAGATACAACAAAAAATAAATTTTTTCCATGATTTATAGAAATTTACAAATACAAAACCGAATTGTTCTCTCACAAAAAAAAAAAAAAAGACCTGAAAGGATATGGGCATATTGCAGAATTGTAAAAAATAAAAAATAAAAAAAGGCAGGATTGTACTTTCAGTAAAAAGCAGGGGGTAAAATCGTATTTTCAGTGAACAGTACTATGAACAGTATTCCTCTAGCAGCTTTAGTATATGTATAATTGACCTACGGACTTAAAATGATAACATATTGTTTATAGATCAAATGTAAAAAGTAAAAATTTGGATTAGTTTTATCAAATTTTAATCATGTTCAAATAGTGTCATTTATAGTGTTAGCTTCAAATTGTGTTATTTATAGTGTTAGCTTCTAATCTGTAAATATTTCATGCTTCTTGGTAAATACTTTAATTATTTTCTCATATACTGTTGAAATTACATTTGTGAGTTGAATTCAATTGGATTAGAAACTACCGTTGGATTCATATATAGAAGTCATCCACATTCTCTTCACATCCACATCCACATCCACATTCTATTAAGTAGCTGGGGAAGATCTTGCAACTGATTATGTACAACTCATAAAGAGACTAGCTTCGTTTTTGTGGATGTGGCTCGTATGTATGATATTGGTTGATAGTTGATATATACCAACAGAAGCTTGGGCCCGTCACCATCTAACTCTCCTCTGTGGGAAACTTGGGCAACCTAGTAGATATGATCGAAAAGCCTAAACTAACTTGTTAATTTCTGTGTAAGTGGTTCCAAGTTTTTAACTCGATTCCACGACATATAATAAAAAAGGACCCTCACATAGTTCATAACGGGTTTTGTTTGCTTGCCTAGCTTGTTGTCCTTGCATTACTAGAAGAAGTAGTCATTCAACATAAATGAGGATTCAGACAGAGCAATCCGTATTAGAAACTTTGCAATATATTGAAAACTATGTTCACATAATTTTTCCTGTGAAACATAGTGTAAAAGTAGAACCACAAAAATTTATAAATTTACTTTTTTAAGGAGGAGAACAAATTTTGATTGATCATGCAAACTACCAAGTACAAACTCAGTAACAACGTTACTCAAAGCTGGGGGAATGGAACCTTCCCAAACAAAGTGAAAATCTGATGCTAAAGCAGCTTTTGTTAAGTTATGAGCTGCCAAGTACCAACATAAGACAATGTAGAAGAAGGAAAAGAAGACAATAAAAATCTAATATATCCTCCATCAATCTTCCCAATTCAAAGACGTCCTCATTTCCATTTGCATGGACCTTTGGACCCCAAGCACAACAGTCAAGCAATCAGACTCAACAATAACAGGGGTGAAGTGAAACTCCTCCACCAAACTGCAAGTTGCCCTCACAACCAGTGCCTCCAACACTGCTACAGATTACACAAAAGCACATCGATCACAAGCTTCTCCAACAACCAAACCAGTTCTATCACACACCAGTACACCCCAATTCCCCATCCGTATTGACCTTAAACCAACCAACACTACTAGCAAAATAACAACACACACGGATTTACTGTAGTTAAAAGCCACAGATATCCGTGTGAAATAGAAATACTGACAGAAATCCGTGTGAAATGAGCATAATGGGGCTCACAATAATTTATACAATAACAATATCAACGGATATCCGTGTGAATAAACAACAGTCACAGATATCTGTGTAAAAACTAAAACATTTTCACACGGATATCTGTGTGAAAAACAATTCACACGGATTTCTGTATGTATTATAAATTAGTTTATTTTGAAATCATTAATTTTTTATGTTATGTGAATTATGGAGGGACGGATTTCCGTTACAATAAGTATTTGATACAGATTTCTGTGTGAAATGAGTAATACACACGGATTTCCGTGTGAAAATGTTGAAACAGTAATCCGTGTGAAAAAGCCAAAAAGGAGACTACACACAGAAATCCGTGTGCATAAACAATAGTAACTGATGTCTGTGTAAAAACTAAAACATTTTCACACGGATATCTGTGTGAAAAACAATTCACACGGATTTCTGTATGTATTATAAATTAGTTTATTTTGAAATCATTAATTTTTTATGTTATGTGAATTATGGAGGGACGGATTTCCGTTACAATAAGTATTTGATACAGATTTCTGTGTGAAATGAGTAATACACACGGATTTCCGTGTGAAAATTTTGACACAGTAATCCGTGTGAAAAAGGAGAATACACAGAAATCCGTGTGAATAAATAACAGTAACTGATGTCTGTGTAAAAACTAAAACCTTTTCACACGGATATCCGTGTGAAAATAACAATTAGCTACAAAATTCCGTGTGAAAAAGTATAGGTGTATATAAGGTTGACCATTTATTTGATATCGAAATAACGGCGGATTGAGTTAATTTTTTTTATACAATACCTATTAATACACTATAAATAGATGGGTAATGTCAATTTATTGAATTTCAATTTTGATTTATTGGTTCGCACAAATATTCTTATATGTCTACTAATGTGGTATAACTAGTTTATTAGTTGTAATGAAAAGTATACCTTCCATGAGCAACAATGTTGAGGAAATTGAATTTATCAAAATCGACCGTTAGATGTTGTCATGATTAGAATAAATAGTTATGGACAAAATTTCAGCAATTTTTGTTATCATTTAGGTCGCGATCTACTAGATCAACCATGAACCCTAAATACCACATAAAACTAATATGCTCATAACCGCTCATTCGCAACTTATTTTTTCGATCTGTCAGCTCTCATACTCTCATGAATATGAGGTATACCAAATAATGTAAAAATTTTGCAAAATTTATCTCCTCGTGGTTTAACTCCCCTTAGGGAAGTTTCGGTGTATATAAGGTTAACCACTTTATTTGATATTGAAATAATGGCTTTAATTTTAGTTAATTTTTTTACACCATACTTATTAATACGCTATAAATAGATGGGTAATGTCAAATTTATCAATTTTCAATTTTTATTTTTTGGATTGCACAAAATTCTTATATATCTACTAATGTGGTATAACTAGTTTATTAGTTATAATGAAAAGTATACCTTCTATAAGCAACAATGCGTAGGAAATATACTTTATCAAAATCGACCGTAGGATGTTATCATGATAAGAATAAATGGTTGTGTTCAAAATTTCAGCTATTTTCCTCGTCGTTTGAGTTTCGATCTAATAGGTCAACCCTAAACTTTAAATACTACATAAAACTAATATGCTCATAACCGCTCACTCGTAACTTATTTTTTTTATCTGTAAACTCTCATGCTCTCATGGGTAGAAGCTATATCAACTAATGTAAAAATTTCTGAAATTTTATCTCCTCAAGGGTCGGCTCCCCTTAGGGAAGTAGAAGCGTTTAAAGGGTTGACTGGTTTTTGGTACAGACATCTGTGTGAAATGAGTAACACACACGGATATCTGTGTGAAATGTTAACACAGAAATCCGTGTGAAAAACTATATTAGCTACAGAATTCCGTGTGAAAAACTATATTATCTACAGAATTCCGTTACAATAAGTTTTTAATACAGAATTCTATGTGAAATAAGCAACACACAAATATCTGTGTGAAATGTAGACACAGATATATGTGTGAAAAGAAAAATTAGCTACTAAATTCTGTGTGAAAAAATAGAATAGAGACTGAATTATGTGTAAACAATAATTAACAGATATATATAAGTGGTAAATATAAATGTATCTCACACGGATTTTCGTGGCAAATTTTTTCCCGCTCACTTTTTTGGAACAAATTCAATTTCCCTCCCATAGTAGTATTACACACGGATTTCCGTGGATTACTAAGGTACATACACACGGATATCAGTGGTAAAGGTAAATGTATTTCACACGGATTTCCGTGGAAATTCCTCTTATAACCAGCAAATTGATCCAAATCCGAAGCTATTGAGTTAATGAAGTAAATTTACACGGATATCTGTAACAAATGTAAATGTATTTCACACGGATATCTGTGTGAAATATTATAAACACACAGATTTCCGTGCATCACTGCTGCTTAACACCAGATTGGGTAAAAATTCAAAGCCTCCTCCGAATCGAATTCTCCTCTGTCTCCCTCTCTCATCTCCTCCACCCACTGCCCTCTCCCCTACCCTCTTCTCCGCCTCCCCCTCTCTCTGCTCCTCCACCCCCAGCTCCCCCTCTCTCTGTGAATTTTGAGAAATCGGACGGTTTGTGTGTCTAGGTTTCAATGGCGTATTTCCAGAACGATGACCTCGAGTACTTCGTCAACGACTACTACGGCGACGTCATTGAGTTCAGGGGCGGATCCAGCCACAGGCTTGGTAGGGCTCAACTCCGCCGTCTCTGACTCTCTCCGTCCCCGACCTAATACTGTTATTTTGTCTAATTTCACTAATACTGTTATTGTGACTTGTTTGTGCAGAACGTTATGGATCGAAGTTGACACCTGAGGAGCTCCTGGAGTTTGATTTTCCTCTCAATTTGTTTCAGTTCTAATATGAACTTATCTTGTATGTATATGTTAATTGAGTTTCAGTTCTAATCTGAGCCTCTACAAATAATAGCTAGTCTCCCTCTGTATATATATAGGATCAATTGTTTGAACCTTTGGAAATGCACAAAATCCAATTGAGTTTCATTTTCATGAGGGTCAGATCTTGCTGGCCACTTTTTCACACTTTCAGTAAAGTTGGATGATAGGAGGATTATAGGAGTTTTAAACGTTGGTTGATATTATGTAACTATAGATGCGTTTGTTTTTGTGATATTGTAGAGGTAGAAGTGTCCTGCTTTTACTTGTTATCTCATATGTCTCGGTAACTTATAAAGTTCATGTTTGAATGCAGGACAAAGTTCATGACCTTCCTGGTGATGATTTTGGAGTCTATTAAGGGGTAGATACAGGTTGCTTTCTTGTGCTTGTGTTTCCTTTCGATTTATCTGCCCTTTGAAAATTGCCAAATTTTTCCACCAACCAATTGGGGCTTTATGTTTCCTATTCCATTTTGTTGTATGATTCATTGCAATGCATAGATTATGTGTTATGAAAGAAATGGATGATTGCCTGGAACACTACAAGAGCTATTAAATAGTGTTTGTTTGCACTTACTTTTATTTGCCAAAAGCTGGTATATGGATATGAAAGTATGTCGTTCGTACTCGGTTTTTCCATTTATGTGGCATTGCCCAATTGTCTTCCTGTACTACCTCTGTATGAGTTTCAATGCCATCTATTGCCTTTATTTTACTTAAATTTGTTTTCTTCTCATGCTACTTTCCGAGGCATACGCTCTCTTATTACTGATGATTCCTTCCTAATTCTTGAAGGTGTATTGTGCAGGCAGTGCCTCTTCAGTTCTTGCATGCTCTACTGGCTTATCTTGGTGATTCTGTTAGTTATGAAAGTGCATCATCCGGTCTCATTACGAAAACGCGATGACCTCCTCCGACCTCCTCCTCCTCTACTGAAAACAGTGTGAGAACGAAATTGTTAATGCCCGATTCTCTCATTACGAGTTTGCCTTACTATATTAGTTAGTGCCTTCATAGTTGGTTAACATTTTGACTTGAAAACAGTGAAGTGACAATGATTTATTCAAAACTCTCAGACGCATGTATGGAACTTTTGTTTAGTTTTGGTTGCCTGAGATTACTTCTAATTCATCTTTAATTTGACTGTATGCTAGTGTTGGCATTACTTGAGTAAAGAGTGATTGTTGCCTTCATTCTCAAATCATGGTCGAATTGTCAACTCTATGAACTGTAGCATACCATTTAATAGCTATTAAATAGCTTCTGAGACTTCTTTAGTATGATGAGTCCTTGATCTTTGTTCTGATTTTCTTTTTTCAAGTCTCTTGTGAACCGTGGTATTCTTTTTTAAGTAATGGGCTTTTTGTTGTCAAGCAAGGATTTGATAAGTGACATTCATCAAATGCAGAAGTACTTCTCCTTTCACTGCCTTAACTCGTGGCACTGTGAGGAAATGGCCAACCTCTTTAAGCAGATGTGCTACCTGGTGCACAAAGTTTCAGAGATGATTCCTTTAGAACAGAGTAGGAGCTTTGGGCAATAATCTCTTCAAATGTACAATTGGGATGGATGAAAAGGCCTAACCTTGGATCGGATTTTGGGGTTAAACTGTGAAATATGTAGTTTTGATTTTCTTTCTTTATGTAATTTTGTGTGAATTGTGGAGTTTCATATATTTGTGCATTTGTGAAATGTAAAGAATATCTTGTTATGAATGTAAAGTTTTAATATTTTCGATTGAGTTGTGGATTTGTTCATTTTATTGTAAATATTTGTGGTATATTTATTGCAGAATTTTTTTTTTTTAATATGCTGTTACTTTTACACACAGAAATCAGTGAGAGTTGGGGTATAAGAATTTCACACGGAAATCCGTGGCAATAGTTATAAGTTTTGACACAGAAATCAGTGTGAGTTATATCTCGCACAGTAATCCGTGTGAAATACAGTTTACACATTTGCCACAGAAATCCGTGTGAAATAGAGTTGTTCACACGGATTGCGTTCCATTCCGGTAATTTAGATTTATGGAATTATAGTGGGGCCCACGTTAGTATTTCACACGGACAACATAATCCGTGTGAGATGAGCATTACCCCCCCTCCAAACCACACGGTAACACCAATCTGTGCGTGTACTGTGTGTAAAGGCTATCACACACTGATATCCGTGTGTAAAAGTCTTATTACCCACAGATTAAAATCCGTGGGTAATTGTTGTTTTGCTAGTAGTGCAACCTGTGGAGGCTGCCACGCCCTAACACTCCTAGTGGCATTCACATGCATAGGTCTAAATGCCTTGAAAGCCGTGAAGAGAAGATTCAATTGAAAAAGAATCTGATTCATAGAAAGATATTTATGTTTATACCTAGTATTGGCCTATCGATCATATCGTGGCCGTTTAATTAATGAAAAGATTGAGATAATTATGGGTAATTTTTAATTACTATTTTGATGATAATTATCTTGATTTGGAAGATAAGTGTTCATTAAAAGATTTGATCTCTTTGGTAATGCATGGGTGGTATTCACAACGAGTAAGGAGAGCAGCTTATGAAGTGGGACTTAAAAGATAAGTTTTCATTTGATCAAACAAAGCTGCTAGGTTGTTGTGTCAAACCGTCCAAATCAATTAATGTAATCATGCAATAATACTTGTTGAATTGGAGTAGGATTTTGTTGCATGACTGTGGTACAATGCGAAACTAATTGCATGATTAACATTGATAAGTCATACATACTAGCTGATGACGTGAGACCTTGATATACATCATGTGTATCAATTACTTAACATGCATTAGGAGTCCTAATAAGATTGAAGCAATCAATTTGAGTTCAAGAGAAAGACCACCTCGGCTTGATTATCAATGACCTCTATATAAAGAAGCCTTGATAGAAGATAGAGGACACACACACATCTTCAGTCAAACTCCATCATGAGTTTCCTTTTATTTTTCTTAGCTTTAGATTAGTTTCATTGTCTTTTCAATTCTTTAGTTGTTGGCTCTACTAGTTCAAGTCATTTCCCTTCGTTTTTCTTGTAATCTAGTATCGATATTTCAATTGTTTCCTTTGTTACTTTTTTTATAATAGACTTAATATAGTTGCTAGTTTTATTCTTCAAGCCATTTATTATTTTCTTTTTCTGCTCTTTACTTTATCACTATTTACTTTCCTGTGATTTACTTTATTGCTCTTTACCTTTCTCCACTTAATCTAGAGTTTACTTCCTTACTCTTTTACTATCGTGTTTATGCTTTTGCAGTAAGAGTAGTTTAATGTAATTGTTCAGTTACTAATCACTATTTCACTATTTGCTTCATCCATTGAACAACCTGAAAGTCCTTGTCTCCAAGGCATCGAACCCTCAGCCAAGATTATTGTTCATTCCTCGGCTTTTAATTGCTTGATAATCAGAATCACACGCACTACATCTACAATTACACATTTGGTCATTTGGCCGTATGCTGGCACGCCCCGCAATCTATTCATCGAGAAGGACGTTTGTTCCTTGATCTCTCGGTTATCTAAGCTAAGGTGATTTTCAGAGGCAACAATTTATCAGATCAAACCCAACAATTTATTTCTTTCCAAACAATCTTCAAAGACCAACATAAAATCACCAATTCCAACTTCAGACAACTACCAATCAAATTACACGCGAAGCTGCAATCACTACTTATATGAGCAACACGCGAAGTTGCAATCACTACTGATATGAGCAATAAACTCATCTCCACTATCACAAAAACAACCCCCCTCTCCAACAAAGATTCTTTTAGATGTAAGGTTATCAATAGTTGGGAGAATAGTGCATTCCCAACTGACTTCCATAAAAGTTAAGAGTCCGCTAAACTAGATGCAGCAGTAGCATGTATATGGTCAAACGTCGAGCTGTAAGCACTCTTTATAGTTGTAAAAACACCCTTTGAATTGAAATGCCAAATCATCATGTCATCCACATGCCTCCTATTGAGAATTTGAAAGGTATAGAAAGAACAAGTGCAGCATCCTCAATATCCCATGCAAACTCCAGTTTTGGACAACAACTCCGAAACCAAATGAATATCATCCCTTCTTCTCATAATGGTTGGTCAATCGGGCAACTTGGCCTTTTTTGGATCCAGGTCAATGGTGGGCTTTTCTGATGGTGGCACTACACTAGAGGAGTGGAGGTCTGGATGTTTCGTTGGCGGCGGTGGCATGGAAGCCTTCTCAGGCTTTGGGGTGTTGGGTGGGCGACGAACGGCTAATGGCTGGATTGCAACGACGGAGATCTGCCATGGTATGCGGTTGGACTCTGGTTTTGGGGCATATTTGGGCCAGGTTTTTTTTTACAATAAGACTTCACCTTTGTTGGTGGGTTCAGTAGCCTTCGGCATTGCTAGGCACTCTGTGTGTTTTTTGTTAGGGATATCTTCACAAATGGTGTATGAACTTTAGGCCATTCTACATTTTGGTGTACCAACTTTCAAAACTATCAGAATGGTGTATCAAGTTTGCTCCAATCTTTCATTTTGGTGTAAGCCGTTAAATTTTCCGTTATCTTTGCAAAAAAAAAAAATATTCCGTTATCTTTGCTTTAGCTTTGTCAGTTTTTTTTTTTTTTTGTAAAGATAACGGAAAATTTAACGGCGTACACCAAAATGAAAGATTGGAGCAAACTTGATACACTATTCTGATAGTTTTGAAAGTTGGTACACCAAAATGTAGAATGACCTAAAGTTCATACACCATTTGTGATATTTTCCCTTTTTGTTATACCTTGATCTTTGTAATGTTACATGTGTCGCAAGTTTAGTCCAGTGGCCATTACGAAAGTATACCAATTGTGGTCTTAGTTGATTGATTGGATAATTGGATTATGTAACTTCATTTCGGTCAAGGTTTAGTTAGTTTAGGCTAGCAGTTATTTTCTTAAATGTGCAAAGGCAGTTTTAGAATGAGTATTATTTGCTAGAGATTGTTTCCCAGTTAGGCCGAAAATGCAAAAGCATCGTTTATAGTCCTTCGAGAGCTTAAGCTATGGTGTATGTAATATCCTAGCAATGACTTTATAAAATCGTGTGAATATTAATGAATATTCATATCTCTAAAAAAAATTAATGATAACAGGAATTAGGTGATTTAGATGAAACTTCCCAGAGGTGAAAAGTAATGAAAAAGAAAACAAAGTTCACAAGATTGGCGGTGAATATGAACATGTGAGTAATTATAGTATTGAGTAATTTCCCACAAGATGTGAATGTGACTTTACAAAAGCAAAAGACAAAGCTAAATGCCACTGTTGGTTCATGCATGACTTGTATTACAGCTTTAAAATTTATAGTGCTCCCTTTTTTCTATCTTTACCAGATTTTGGTACTGCTATTTTAGAATCCGATCTCAATTATTTATATATGTTTCTCGTCACTCAATATATAGGTAATTCATCATATCGAGCTGTATTTGATCCTATTCTAAATTTTTGAACTCTTTCGGTAGGTATGATTGAAATAACATTTGTTAGCAATTCAAAAATTGATCTTTACGAATTTAGCGTTGTGTGTAAAATAATTAGTTATGAAATAACAAACAATCTTATAACTCAACGTACAATATATAGCAATACTTAAAAGATCTATAATTTCATCAAATATTTTACTTCACAACCAAACTATAAAATAAATGTCGTAATATGTAAGACTTCATTTCCATTACATCAACTCAGATTGATATGAACGAGCTAGATTTCAAGATTTTAAAATGTAAGTGTTCGTGATATTGTAGAGAACAAACTGTTTGAGTGATTGCACATGTCTTCAACTATAATCTTCATGATGAGTTTTTTGCAGTAAAGTGAATTAGGTGAGGTCTTGTTCTTCTTCTGTGTGATTCATCAATTAAATTACAAAACATGACAACCTAACTTAAATTACAAAACAAGACATCTCAATTGTGTTTATAAGACTTGGCTTGCCTTCTTTCCAAGTTTCATCCCATTCATGCTTAATAAGAGAGTACGTACTACTATTAATGGTGCACAAGTAAATGGCAGACATCAATTTAGAGCTTGACTTTGGTGACAACTTTCACTCATAATTATCAATATAATTTAATTTTATTAGGTAAACTCTAAAGATTCATATACCCACAATAAATAATTAGGTCTAAACAAAATTACCATTTATTGCTAGAACTCCAGCCATGATTTCACCAAGTGATCATGTAATTTTCATACAAATGCTAACGAAGAATTAATTACGGATTAAGATAGGAGCAATTATTATTAACATTATTTCACAATATGGTGAGAACACGTACTATATAAAAAAAATAATAAATAAAACTTTTTGCCCCCGTAAAAACTAGTTAAATGATATTGAATAGAATTTATGTGTGAAGCTGTAATAACCAATTTAACAAAAATTCAAGTAGCAAGATGAGTAAGTAATTAAACATATGTACGTTGGTACATCATGCCGGTTTTTACATGAGTTGGAGAAGTTTTTCTTGTTTTTGTGATTTGCATGCTTCCAACTAATATTATGAAGTGGCTGAACATTACATGCATGAACTGAATTATGACTTAGTCTCCTAACATGTTAAACATGGTTTTGAGATATTCCTATTTTGCCAATCTTTTTAGTTTTAAGCTAATAATTAAAAACAAAATTTTTAATATAATTTGTGAGAAAAATTCTTGTGATGTTCTGCGATTCGGGTCATAAAGATACAAAATTTGAATTAAACTAGGGATAGTAACAATATCACACCTCATTAAATTTGTAATCTTTTTTCAAAATTTTATTTATACTCTGTAAGATTTATCTCCAAAGAAAAGCATTCAACAGTTCATGATAAGCTCATAATAAAGAAGAACCAAGAGAAAAAAAATGAAAAAGACACTTTATCTAGATGAGTAATGGGGTCAAAGGCAGGTCAAAAAGTCCAAAACGCACCGAACCAATCTGCAGAATACCCGGCATATCCTCCTCCTTTCTTCTTCTTTATTTGGCAAATTTCCGTGCCAGATTTCCAGACTCTTTCCCAGTAGCCAACCACGCCCTTTATAAAACCCTCCTCCCTCTGCAGCCAAGAAAACCCAATTTTCCATTCTCCCATTCAAACCCAGAACCAGAAACCCCTCATTTCCCCCAAACCCTAATTTCAAAAACCTGGAAAAAAGTTAGGGTTTTGCGTATTGGGGGATTCATCAATGTCACAGCTGAAGCCAATTTCACACCTTGATGACATACCCTCGACGCCCGGCAAGTTCAAGCTCGAGAAATCCCAGCCCTACATTCAACGCCTCAGGTTCCACGCGTCGCTCTCCAAGCTCACCCTCTGGTCCTCCTTCTTCCTCGTCTTCATTCTCTTCTACTACGTCCTCTCCTCGCCCTCGCCGTCTCTCCCTTCCCGGCGCTCCCTCAACGACTCCTGGGGCGGCCCCGATTGGGAGAAACGCGTCACCCGCTCCGCCAAGACCTCGGCCCATGGGCTCACCGTCCTCGTCACCGGCGCCGCCGGCTTCGTCGGGACCCACGTCTCCATGGCCCTGAAGCGCCGCGGCGACGGCGTCTTGGGAATCGATAACTTCAACCACTACTACGACCCTCGCCTGAAGCGCGATCGCCAGAAGCTTCTGGAAAGGAACGGCGTCTTCGTCGTGGAAGGGGACATAAACGACGCGTCGTTGCTGAGGAAGCTGTTCGACGTCGTGCCGTTTACTCACGTAATGCACCTGGCGGCTCAGGCCGGGGTTCGGTACGCAATGCAGAACCCGGGGTCGTATGTTCACAGCAACATTGCTGGGTTTGTGAATCTTCTAGAAGTCTGTAAATCGGTGAATCCGCAGCCGGCGATTGTGTGGGCCTCGTCCAGTTCGGTTTATGGGCTCAATTCGAAGGTGCCCTTTTCGGAGAAGGACAGGACTGACCAGCCGGCGAGTCTTTATGCTGCTACAAAGAAGGCTGGAGAGGAGATCGCTCATACTTATAACCACATTTACGGGCTTTCGATTACCGGGTTGAGGTTTTTCACTGTTTACGGGCCGTGGGGGAGGCCTGACATGGCTTACTTCTTTTTTACTAAGGATATTTTGAAAGGGAAGCCGATTACGATCTTTGAAGCTCCTGGTCATGGCTCTGTGGCCAGAGATTTTACCTACATTGATGATATTGTGAAGGGTTGTGTGGCGTCATTGGATACAGCGAAGAAGAGTACAGGGAGTGGTGGGAAGAAGAAGGGTCCTGCGCAGTTGAGGGTGTTCAATTTGGGGAACACGTCGCCTGTGCCGGTGAGTAACCTTGTGAGCATTTTGGAGAAGCATTTGAAGGTTAAGGCGAAAAGGAAGGTGTTGCCAATGCCGAGGAATGGGGATGTGAAGTTTACGCATGCCAATATAAGCTTAGCACACAAGGAGCTCAGGTACGAGCCTAGCACAGATTTGCAGACGGGGCTGAAGAAGTTTGTGAAGTGGTACCTCAGTTATTATCAGGGGTCTAAGAAGAGGATTAGTACCTGGTGATATTTCTGTCTCATGTTGTGCTTTTGAGTCACTGTAATTGTTGTTATCATTGATTTTATATTTGTCTCCAACCGTTTTGCACACTTGGCACAATTGAGTTGTCACAATAGTGAGTGATACAGAAGATGGATATTTTGGTTTGTTGGTTGAGGGCTTTCCGCTGCAGGCATACTTGAGTTGTACCAAGAACAAATACTGGAGGCATCTTAAATGCTTTTCCACATGCTGCTTCCTTTTTCCTTTAGGATGTTCATTTTTAGTGTTTGCTGTACAGCACTTGACTCATAGAACAAAGGAATTTGCTGATTGGTGGACTTAATTTTTATTTTTAAATAATTCCAATAAAATGACATTGTGCATTGGATAATTTGAGATGTTCATATTAGTTCTCGACTTATGTAATTCACCTCCAGTACTTCTCTTTGGAGTTGGTTATTTCAACATGTGTTGTGGTTATGCTTTGGAAATAATGATTTTCAATTGCTACTGTTGTGTTCTTGCATGTAATGATGCATACTGCCTTTATATGTACATACTAATGAAATTGGTGTACTTGGAGTTTTACAATGATGTTATATTTACCTTTGGCATGGACGTACTTTTGATTCTTTGGCTATGCTAGAGCTCATGCAAATGTGGTTTTCTGTACTGGGCCCTTTGGTGTCATTCATGTTGTAATGTCGCTAGTCTATAGAAAAATGGTTAGCATTTCTCTCTGCACAGCTCGTTTTGCTACTTCATAGCAGTATTGGCTTTGTGTCTGTTTTAGCAGTTTGGGTGCAGTTTTGTTTCACTCTTGTTGAACACATTTCATTGTGCCCTAGCCCGGATTTTTTCTTCTTCTATTGTTTAGTTATCTGTATGATGCTCCTGCCACTTGATTATATTCAACTCCTAAATCCTGATCATAGTTTACTAGAAATTGTGAAGTTTATAAGTATTGTTTCAGAAGTATAGGCAGTCTTTTTTTCAAGTTTTCAACCAGATGATGTTATTTGATGTCTACAGATTTCTTCTTTCCTCTTTTATTCATTTTTTCACGTAATTTTTTCTTTTTTATAATTTTGGGAAGGAGGGGTTTGAATTAGGAACCTCTTATGTAGAGGAGAGGCATGACTAACGACTAAACTATGCTTATGCCATCTTTCTTTAAGTAAGTTTGATCAAAGTGGCAAATATGATCTTGGAAGATTTAAGATAGATTATCGTATGTGCCACAGACTTCCATAGTAAGAAAATGTATTGGATATCTATCATTCTCATGGATTGGTCAGCATATTGTTTATCTGTTGCATTGATGCTGCTCACTTTTACAGTTTTACTAGGACAATATCGCACCTTTTTTGCACATTTGGAGCTCATTCATGTTGTTCTTTTCTTATGCCTGCATAGTACACCAGAATCTGTGAACTAGTGTTTGTCTGTGGCTTCTGAAAGGTTTAATTGATTGACTGTAATTCCAGAATGACTAGGTTTCTTTCAAATACCTGTTGAAGGTTGCACTGTTTATCCTATATGCTGTTCTTTGAAGTTGCAGATAACTAACCCTAGAAATTGTTTACATCACCGGGTTTAACAACCGTGTGTCTATCTCATAAATCCCGCACCTAGCACTCGATGAAAGAGATTGTACATAATAATTTTTCTGAGTTAGCTGAGTTTATGCTCTTGGCTGCTAATCTGACTATCAGACAGTGAAGTTGAGAAAGGCTGCATGAGTCTCTAAACACTATCTGGAAACTTGTGCTCATGGCTATGTATGTGAAATGGATTAATATGCAAATGAGGCTTTTTTGGTAAATAAATGCCTCCCTTTCTATATTCAACACACCTCCAGAAATGTTGCCAGCTAGGCAGAGATGCACATTTTACTTCGTGGCCAAGATCGTGTAATAATTATAATATGATTTGTGAGCTGTGTAATAACAAGTTTGTGTTAATTAATTATAATGCAGAAAATCCTGTAATCATTTGTTTAACCGCCAAAAATGTTGCCCAGATAGGCAGAGATGCACATTTTACTTCGTGGCCAAGATAGTGTGATAAATACAATATGATTTGTGAGCTGTTTACTAACAAGTTTGTGTTAATTGATGATAATACAGAAAATCCTGTAATAATTTGTTTAACGGACGGGTTGGCATTTAATTCGTTAGATAAGCTTAACCAATTAATATAAAACTGTAATGATCGAGTTGGTAGAGCCTCCAGATGTGGAATCCCCACACCTAGATTTGAATCCTGCCGATGCTCAGAGATTGTGCAGTACAGAAAAATCTACCATCAAAAGTGTCACTGGAGTGCAAGTAACAATAACGATGGCAAATCACATTCTCTATCTTGCTTTCTTCTGGGGAATCGGAAAGCTAAATTCAATGGTGTTTGATATTGTTGGCAAAACTCCGAGAAAGAAGAAAGAAAAATGGTTTCCAATACACTTATATCCATTCACGTTTCTAGATGACAATTTCATTCTAAAATTTGGCAACAAGTGTTGATCCCCCTTCAAGCGAAAGACAAACAGAAAGATCCAATTTTCCCTCTATTTATTTTGAGCAAGAATCATTTTCCAACGCTTGCCTTGTCAGACACGGAAAGGAAATGTCTTCACATTCCCGAGTTATAGTTCATCTCCAATTCGCTAGCAAACAAGTCCTGTACAGAAGGCTGCAATGTGCATCAATAAATACAATGGATTCAAATCAATCAACTGAGACAAAAATGGAAAACCGTTCTGGAAAAAGCCGAGTAGATTGATGAACATGTCAAAATATAGTACACCATTTGTTTCTAAGAATGGATATGATGTCCTGGAAACAAACATGTCATTTAGGGCATTCCGAGTCTTTCATCTTCTCCTCAAAGTCAACTCCCAGTTTTACGCAGCAAAGGGCATTTACTCTTCAAGATAGATGGATTGATGGCACAGCAGATGTACGTCTGGTGGAAGCAATGAAATTCAAACACTCAAATCAAATGCTCCTTCGATCCCTTGATATGAACTACCAATTTCTAAGAAACAACCCCTTCTCCACTCTGTCAAATACCTTATAAACAGAAAGTTCAGAAATATAGCCCTGCAAAAATTTGCAAACTCTATCTCCTTTTTGCTGCAACTCTCGTACTCAGAATCTCTCAATCCTCTATCACTGCTACAAGCTAACAGAAATCAACACTATGAAGTATGAATGCCAAAACCTTCTACCAATAAGACCAAGAAAATCAGATCCATACAGCCTCTGAATATGAGTTTGAAGTTCTCCAATGATACAATGCAGTGAAGCACCATGAACCATAAATAGCTTATCTTAGCATCCAATGCCATGATGCAAATTTGCTTGCACCTTCTGGCTGTGCTATACTATACAGAAAGTAGGGAAATAGTACACATTCGCTCCATGGTATCTGATCTGAAGTAAGAAGTGTACTTCAATCGCACACCTTCTGGAAGTGGTTCACTGTACAGAGCAAGACTTTTCACGGGGATCTTTTTATGGCTTTCATTTCTAATTTCTTCTTCCACATGCTCAACATAACTTCTCGGTCCTCCCTCTAAGCCAGCCTTAGACCGTGGTCCATATCAATTGGATCAATACACTTCCAATACCTGGGTGACCCTCAATGATACTATCCTTCTACTTGCAAGCTGGTCACTGGTAGTTAAAAAGATTTTTTCCATTTAGAATCATCTCATAATTTATTTGTTCAAGAACAATGAACAAAGAACACTGACACAAAAATAAATCGCATGACTCTCCAAATGAGAAGAGGAGCCCTCATTTTCCTCATTCAACCAGATTTACATGATATTTTATCTAAATGTATTTTTTAAGGCATGAGTTATAATCCTTTGTCCAAGTTATCAGTGATATGTTGCATGGAATAACAGCAGAAATGAGCTGAATACTTTTTACCATTTGCTTGCAGAATTTATAATCCAGGCCAGCTATTTACTGTCAAAAATAGAACATGAACTATCCAAGAATATATAAGTCAACCTTACCAAAGCACAATCTCAATCTCAGTAACATAATCACCATCAACCAGAAACAGTTATTGACATAATTGTTAGGAAATGGCACCAGCATAGAAGTCAAGCTCCCACCATTTGCCGGTATCATCATTCCGCAAACAATTGTAGTTCATCCCACCAACAATACTTCCAATTTCCTCATCCATACTCTCACCATTAACTTCACCATCCAAGTTATGAAATGGCATCAGCATCAGAGTCAAGGTCCCACCATTTGCCAGTATCATCATTCCGCAAACAATTGTCATTCATCCCACCAACAATACTTCCAATTTCCTCATCCATACTCTCACCATCAACTTCACCATCCAAGTTATGAAATGGCATCAGCATCAGAGTCAAGCTCCCACCATTTGCCGGTATCATCGCTCCGCAAACAATTGTCATTCATCCCACCAACAATACTTCCAATTTCCTCATCCTCACACTCACCATCAACTCCACCATCCAAGCTATGCACCCTCCTATCCTCATCTGGCTTGTATTTCCACTCCAATCTCTTCAATATATCACGGTCTTTCCACTTCCCCACAACCGCCACAGCCTCCTTCTTAGCCTTCCCCAACAAAATCTCCCTCCAAGAAAACCCTGAATCCGCAGCCCTCTTCAGAGCCCCATCACCTAAATCCCCCACAGCAACCGTCTTCACACATCTCCTCCTCGCCTCCATCACAACATCCACAAAATCCGAATCATCCGAAACAAGCACCAAACACTCAAACCTCCTCTGATCCATCATCTCCAAAATGTCATTTCTCAATGCAACAAATCCAGCCTGTGGCTTATCAGCCAAACTCCGAACCCAAAACCCCGCCCGCTTCATCTCACTAACCAAACAATTCCCTTCCTTTGGTATCATCACATCCCTCACAGCATTCTTATACTTCTCCATCTTCATTGAATACTTCCCCACCAATTTCACCCTCCTACTCCCTCTCGCCGACTCAATTTGACTCAACCTCTTCATGTGTTCCCTCTCATGCAGCTTAAAATGATTCATAAGCTTCTCTTTAGTATAAAACCTCCTCCCACATACCCGACAAATGTTGGGCTCATCCCTAATCACTACCCTATTCCTCTCTTTCCTTATCTTCCCCACAACTTGAGGAACACTATTAAACGCGTGGCGGTTGGCGTATGCGATCATATGCCTGACGAGCCCAAACGACGAAGCCGCCGTCTTGAGCCTGCCGGCGGCCTCGAACGGCGTGACTGATTTTGGGGGTTTGGTTTCTAAATCCCAGAAAATTGCAACGCTGGTTTGGGAAATCTTGGGTGGTGCCAAATATGGAGAATTGAAAGGTGGGTTCGATTGAAAATGACAATGTCTAATGAACAGCGTAAAAGGGTTTAGGGTTTCTGACCTTTTGGATTGAATTGGGAAGGAAAAGTTGCGAAATTTGAGATGTATAACCATCGCTACAGGTTGCCCACTTTGATTTGCGATGAACTTGCAGAAAGAATCAAGAACCCACTAACAGATGAATTGAGAAAATAAAAGGAATATACAGGCTTTGTGAAATTTTTCTGGAAATGAGAGGCTTTGTGAACTTGAAAGTTAGAGGTCCAGCGAGCACCGAAAGAAATTGGGACGTTACCCAGCGGTGCTGGGTTTTTAAAGGGCTTTTTCCTACCATCTTATTCTTTTTCCGGTCATTTGTTTTTTTTTTTTCCTTCTTTTTATTAATTTTTCAATGACCATTTGTTGGATTGGGAATTTGCCTCTTGGTTTGGTCTGAATTGCGGCATGGCTAAGGGCTATAGTGTAGATCAAGTGTATGACGTTTCTAATTGAGTCACATAATTTATTCAAACAGAAGTGCTCACATAGTCAGTAACTGACCAAGATCTTTTATCAGCGTTGTACCTATTCTTACTCATGTTGTACTATTATTTTTGATGATCGGAGCATGTTTCTTCTCTGAGTTTTGTTAGCTTAGGCTTTCTAACATAATTAGTATAATTACTATAATCTGCCCTTTATCTTATGCAAAAGGAAAAAGAAGTTTTCATACCTCTTTCAAGACAAGGTAGTACAACGTACAAAGCTCCATACCTTGGATTTATGACAATCAGGACCTACTCTTTTTGTATCGGTTGTGTTGGACAATAGTCAAAATTACATAGATAATGACTCTTATTTTAATTTTTAAAATCTTATTAAGCCAATTCTCCTTTAAATGATTAAATTTTTAAACTTCATATTATGCCCATAATTTATTAATATGCCGAAGAACAACATTTTTATTAAAAGAGGATAAAATTGATATTAGCTATAAAACTAAAAACAATTACCCACTATCCATATCTTTTCTTTTTAATTTTTCAATTTTTATTCATTTTTCACAAATTTTTAAAAATAAAAAGTTAAATGACACGCACAGAATGTATGTTAAGAGGCTAGTAGATATGACATCATATTCGGTCTTCGTTACTGTATTATTTCCTTCCACATCATTCATATAACATAGTCCAAACCATTCATCTCTATAATAAACAAACAAAAATTAAGCAAATTCAACATCTTTTTACTTTATTTAATTACAAACTCAATAATTTCAAATATTTCTCGTATAAACATTGAGGGAGAAGCTAGCAATTTTAAAAAAGAAAAACCACCAAGAACAAGGAAATCATCTTCTACAATGCACCATTGGACGCACCAAACAATCAAAACAATCAATAATTCCAGCCTCAGCCTACCATCATGACTCTGACGAGCAGTTGAAGATCATCGAACCACTGGACTGTCACCAGTGGGGTCCAGCCACGTGTCCTCCATCTTTCACCCTCCTACAGGTCAAATCCCCAAATTAAATTCTAAGAAATTCGAAACTACAACGAGGACGAGAGCAACCAAAGTACCAAACCAACCAACCAGACAGAGAGAGAGAGAGAGAGAGAGTCTGATCGATCGATCAGGATCGAATAATGGGTCTTGCTTTGTGATATGGGAGGCTTTGGGTTTGGGCTCACATAGATACTAGCAATGAAAGGCGTCTACTCGGCGCCCGGAGATTACATCTACTTCAAGTCCCAGGTCCCTCTTCACAAGATCCCAGTATGTTCTTCAAACCTCCACTTCTCGATCACCCTTTTCATTTTTCTCCGCATCTTTATGTAAAGGTTGACTTTTAGCTTCATTTTCATATTGGGTTTTGCTATTACTGTCTTAGTCCCACTTTCTGCAATCAAGTTTATGTTTTTCTTGTAATTGTCAGAACTATGTGACATGGGTTTGCGTCAAGTTTGTGTTAAGGTTTTAATTCTGTCGAATTGTGGGGTTTTGAAGTGGAAAGTTTTCTCCTTTTTTTTTTATTTTATCTGTAGAGCTTTTTGCTTATTGAATTATTGGTGTGTTCAATTTTGGTGGTGACTTGATGTGTTGGTTTTGTATTGAATTACTGTGTGTATCTGCAGATTGGCACAAAGCAGTGGCGATACTATGATTTTGGTCCGAAAGCAGTAACTCCGCTTATATGTCTTCCTGGAACAGCAGGGACAGCAGATGTCTGTTACAAGCAGATCATGGCATTGTCCATGAAGGTATACGTCGTCTATTATGATGTCTTCATTGTATCTGTCACATAAGTCTTTACAAAGCATATTTGACTTTGATTTTCTTTTCTTCATTAAAAGAGGCACTTAGATTTTCATTTTGTTCTCAAGTACTCATCGACCAGAATGCATGTTTCACACTTCATGTACGAGTTGTGTTTTGGGTTAAACGTTCAATCCGTGCATATATGGCACTAGAAGCATAATTTTTCCCAGGAGTCGCATCCACAAATGAATAGAAAGTAGAACAAACAGGCTCATATATATCTAGAGTTGTTTGGCAATCAATGTCTCAGCTGAGATATATCCACTATCAGATCATAACAGTAGTGTGGTTGAATATATCATTAACTGTCCCTAATCTACCGACCTATAATTTTTGTACGGTACTCTCTGATGATATGTTTTGCCTATACAGTATGTATTATTCGAATTTGTCTTGTTGGTTACTACGTACTTTGTTGCCTTCTATGGATGAAATTACTTCTGCTAGAACTCAGGCCTTGTTTTCGGTGTCTCTTCTATTCAGCTCGTGTGTTTGTTCTATTTTCCACCATATATTATAAAGTATGACTATTCTAGCTAGTTCCTTTTGTTTCCTTGTGTAGCTGAGTTCCTTGTACAACTAGAGTAGCTAGTTCCTTTTAATTTTGCTGTCTCACTATACTTTCTGTGTACTCTGCTTTTCCCCTTATAAGAACATTGATCTTTACCTGTAAAAACAAAAACTATCTGTATTTAATCCCCCTCCCCACTGCTTTGTCTATATGCATGGTGTAGCTAGTAAACATTCTCAAGCTCCATATAATGAATCTTTACATCTGTATAAACTTTTTATGTTTTGGGTCCAATTATGCAGGGTTACAGGGTCATTTCTGTTGATATTCCACGTGTATGGAATCATCAAGAATGGATTCAAGCATTTGAAAAGTTCTTGGATGCTATTGATGTTCATCATGTAAGCACTGTGTTTACTTTTAGCGCACTTAAATTCTGCCAAATTTTCCATCTCCTGTCAGTGTAATTTTGTCTGATATCACTGATATCTTCAATTTGGTTACACTAAGAAAATGTCTGACTTTCTTGATTCAAAAATAGCTTCCGCATCTTGTCAATAAGTACTTTTGGATTATATGAATGATTCCAGACTGATAAAGTACTAAGGAGATCTCTGATTGGTAGCTTGTGGAGGGTTGGTAGATTATGACTTTGGGTGTCAGCTAACAATGTCTTGGTTTCTAGGCCAAATAACATCATTCTTTAGTAAATATCATCCACTAACATTTTAAAGCTTAAACAAAATGATTTATCCAGATTAATGCATTACTTCAATTTATATAAGATGGGAAGCATGTTTGATAATACCATTGACTGTAATCAACTGATCTCGTAAAGTAGATCACTTGGATCACTAGAGAAATTTGTAAGATTGACCATTGAAAAAAAAAGTGATGCACTGTATATTGGATGCTTATCTAAATGGGTAAAATGTGATTGGGGAAAGTTAAAAGATGCTGTGCATGACAATGTAGTGTGTTTACTTGAAGAACTTTACTTTATGACAGTGCATATATTCTTGATACATTTCTTGAGCCAAGTGTGAAATTTGATGTGGCATTAGTTGATGTTAACTCAGCTTAGGTCGACTGATCAATCCTATTCCAACTTCTAACAGATACATCTCTATGGTACATCCCTTGGGGGCTTTTTGGCTCAACTTTTTGCTCAGCATCGTCCAAGACGGGTTCGATCGTTGATACTATCAAATACCTTTCTGGACACACGCGACTTCTCTGCAGCAATGCCATGGGCTCCCATGTGTGTATTTCATATTTGAACTTTTTACATTAATCAGTATAGGTGGAGATAAGTACTTTTGCTGTGTTCCAATACTGGAACGGTGGTAGGGCAATATACATCCTGATAACTTGTTAAGGCTATGAGGAATCCAAAAATTGCTATTAATTTGTAATTTTTTTTATCAGTGGTCACACAATAGGTTGAACGTTAAGCTTTATGTTTATGATTTAGTGTTCCATACTCCGGTTCTTTATTAGTCATCAGACCCTGGGATGACCTGGCAAGGGTGGTAGTGGTGCGCGAAGTGTGGTTTGGCATTTAGAAGTTCATTTTCTTGTTTTAAAGTGTTCATTTTCTAGTCATAATTCTTCAAAATTGAATACGAAATGATCCTGTGGTTTTAGATTTAAGGTTAGTTTTCTATTTTAGGAACAGTAAAAACTTTCCTAGCACTATCTTCTCTAGTTAGATTCATCAATTTCAATACAAAAGATTCCTTGATTATACAATTTGATTCTCTTCAAACAAATTTTTAATTTTATTTTACTAAATAAATTTGCGGTTTGCTTGTTAAATGTGTTGTTACTTGTTAGGCATGCCAATTCTCACATTCTTTCTGGATGTGCAAGCCATGATGACCTGGCTCTCTGTACCACTACCACTTGGATAATATGTATCTAGCAACTTACTGTGGACTTTATTTTTGTAGAAATGCAACCAGATTCTTTTCTTTTAGTGAAGAGGGTAGAGTGCGTTGGAGACTTGGGGGACCGGGAATTTCTGATCTTTTACCTTTTAACTTATCCCTGCTTTCATGGACTAATTTGCATTTCACCTTAAAAGGAAATTGATGGAAGGGATTGATTTGATTGAAACTATCTATATACCTACTCTAATGGATGGTTTTACTGAGTTTTGAATAAATCATACCGGGAAGCTTTATATAACTTGCCTGATTATAGTATTGTATTATGCAGTGTTAGTTGGACCCCCTCTTTTTTGCTGAAAAGATACGTCTTATCAGGAATTCATGATGGCCCCCACGAGCCATTTATTGCAGATTCAGTGGACTTTGTTGTTTCTCAGGTAGAGAGGCTTTCTCATCTTGTTCATTATGGCTGTCCATATTAGTCCTAAATGCAATCTGATCTGGATTCTTCTGTAAATTTCAGTTTTTCTCACAGTAGTTCTTTATAAAGATAGCTTTTCCTCTAGTGTCAGGCTGTCTGCTCAGCAATTCTCTTTGTTAACTTAGTTGGCCTTGATTCAATAGACAGAGAAAATGCTGAGATAACAATAGAACTGAACAATCTTGTGCTAGGCTTTGGATTTAAGCTCCACTTTGGTTTTTGATTAAATTCTTGACACTCTGTAGGCAGATTAGGTGGTTTTATTGCACCCAAATCACACTCAACTCCGTAAATAATTCAGAAACTTTCAGTTTGCCCTCATTAATTTTTAGTATTTTATTTGATCGAATTTTATATGAACATATATGAAAAGAAGCTAGAAAACTACACTGATGTTAGCTATGTCCCTGGTTTCTGTTAATTATTTTAAGTGTTGCTCTATATAATAATCAAATAAACCCTAAAATTGACATTATGAAATATGTTTGGTGAAAGTTAAAGTTGCAAAGACAATTTCACTACAAAATTTTGTTTGAAAAGGTATCTCAATATTCAGCATCCACCATTTGTCCTGCTTAATAGATGATAGCTCCTGATGAAAGCTTATAAATATCATAAAAAATGTATAATGAGTGTGATGATTTTTTAAAGTTTGATATCTTTAGTTTTGTGCTATGAAAGGTCTAATTTATGCATTTTCAAAAAATAAAAGAAGTTTTACATGTGATTATGTGGTTGAAAGTCAATATCGGGGATGTTATTCTAATTGCCCAAAGAAGATTATAGAAGCTGAAGTTTTGTTAAGCTGTTTAATTTATGACTAAACTAATTTTAAATCAGGTTGAAACACTCTCAAGGGAAGACCTGGCCTCCAGGTTGACTTTAACAGCTGATGCTGCACAAGTTGGACCTCTTTTGCTCACAGACTCATTCATCACTATAATGGATGTATGTTATCTGGATCTATGTTGCCACATATGAATGCATTTATGAATCTTGTTTCTAGAAAAAGTTATTGTTTACGTATTGTATCCCTTTGATTTTTAACTGATTCAAAATTTTGTTCTCTTTTTGCTACGATTCTAAAATTTTGTATAAATTCCTATTCTTTCCCCTCCTACTTTTTTAATTTTTTTACTTTTTTTGTATACTGGGAGTAGCCTAACAAATTCACCAGAAAACCTACTCCAGCCCTATTTACTTGTGATAGAAACTTTTTCATACCAAGTTGTTAGCAAGTTTGTCATGGTAAATACATATCTCAACATGCTGCTAAGCCTGCTCAGTTAAGTAGTTAGCATGGAAACAAATCATTAAATAAATGTTGCTACCATCTGTGCAACAATCTCGTTATATTTGATCTTTGGACTTCATCCTGATTATATGAACATAAAGAAACCAGCTGTGCATATCACGTTAGTGGTTAAATACGAATCTTTATGGCTGCAATTTCAGCTTTGCATGCATGTTTATATGCTGAATCCCTTCTGTGACTTTCTTGCATTAATGGTGTAACTATTAAATGGTTATCTTTTATCTAGCTTGCTTGACAAGTTTATAAGTTCAAGCTGACAGCTGAAACTTTTTGTTCCTTCCTATAAATGAAGACAAATGACTACAGTGCGATTCCTCAACAACTCAAAGATCAACTGAGTGAAAGGTACCCTGAAGCAAGGCGTGCACAATTAAAGACGGGGGGAGATTTTCCATTTCTTTCACGCCCAGATGAAGTCAACTTACATCTTCAGGTAAAGAATTTCCATGTTGTTTGTACAAGTCTCTTGCTTATATAAGTCTCGCTTTTTGTTGATTACTTTTAACTATTTATCAATATTACCCTAATTTATACTGATGTCTTTGACATGGACAGCTACACCTAAGACGAGTTGGTGTGGAAGCTCGACCTGACTTGGTTCCGGGCATCTCGAAGGGAGGTAGTGGTGGTGGGACCTCCAGTGAAGAGAATGAGAAAAAAGATAAGGACAAAAAAGATCCGGATGATCCATCCAAGGATGATCAGGGAAATTCAGAAAGTTCTAATGAAGAAAGTCAGATCCCACCACCCCCAGAAAGTTCAGAATCTCATAGCTTAGACGACCAGCTTGTCAACAATGCAAAGTTTTGCCCCTTGAGTAATGAAGACGTGGCCGTTTCCTTGCTTTCTGAATTCTTTAAGCAACAACACACTGTACCTCCTGAAATAGTTATGCGATTATGGGAAACGTTTGCAATTTATTTGCTTTCTTTATGTGTGGGATCGTTGTACATTAGTTTGAACTGTAATCAGAAGCTTAGACTAGTCTTGTAAATTGGAACATCTTGACATTGTTGCCGTTACTTGTTTGTGTAATTGTTCGAGATCAGTTTGGTCTCACTGATGTTGTCGCATTTCTTCTTTTACACAAGTATTTCTTTGAATGCTCCACTGCATATAAGATCCAGAAGCTATAATTTGCCGAGGAGCAGACCTTTGAGGACAAGTTCCAGCAAGGTGTCCAAATTGTTTACATATTTGACAAATTTTATCAGAACACACACTTGGAGAGTCACTAGATCTTGCTTGAGGAACTTGATTATTGTGCACAAATAGATCACTCCTCCCACCATCAGAATTGTACCTATTTCTCTGTCCATAGACACCATTATTCTTATCTTGACCACAATGATTTTGACATGAAAAAGTATCATGTGGTTCAATAAGTCCTACATCGTATTGGATACTACCATTAGGTTGAATGAATCCTGTGTTGACTTGTGACTGAACCAAACCATTATTATAAGGAGAATAACCAACATTTTGAGGTTGAACATTGAACATGTATGGTGAAGTAAGAAGCAATCTGCTGTCTCAAGGTCATCAACATAGGCAGAGTACAGAAGCATGGCTGATACCACCTCTGAGATTAAATGGTTGTCTCATCTACTGAGTAATCTGCATACAACTCTCTCTGATGTGCCTACTTTATACTGTGACAATATATCAGCTCTTGCACTAGCTACAAATCCAGTATATCACTCCAAGCTTAAGCATATTGAAGTGGACCTTCACTTTACAAGAAATCAAGTCAAAGCTGGATCACTCAAGCTTCAATTTGTCACTTCCAGAGAGCAACCTGCAGATTTGTTTACCAAGGGACTCTGTGCTCCTCAACACAACTAATTCTGCAGCAACTTGATGCTTCTATCCCCTCATCAAGTTGAGGGAGGGTGTTAGGATTGTGTTTTTTAGCTAATTGCTTTAGTTAATTTCTACTGCTTTGTAATAAGCAATTAGGGTAATTAGCTTATGTTAATTACGTTTAGCTGCATGCTTTAGTTCATTTCATCTTCTCTTGGTTCTTTAGTATGAGGGAAAATTTACAAATAAGTACCTTGGAGAGAAATGATCGTGGCACAAGATTCATACATGTCAAGCTATCTGTCGAATTAGGGGTAGCAAGAAAGGTGTAAATATATTGTTTATTTGCTTTCCCTCTACGAACTGAACTACAAATGAATGAGATATGCCTCCCAAGGCGATGAGTAGAACGCAAGTCTGTGCAGCCAGAGTTGTTTCCGTGGTTAACTGATAATTTCCAAACGGTGAGGCTTCATGGTCACTCCATTGCGGCTCTGGTTAATCTTTCGTTCTTTGTTTATTTGTTTCATGGAAGCAGAAAGTCTCTTCTTTATTTTCTCAACTTTTAAACTGGGTTTTGGGGCCAGAGCTACTTATTGCCCCATGCCTTTTGATGATTCACAGCCAGCACTCAACTCCTGGCATTTGAGCTGGGATGGTCTTAAAGCCTCTAATATTTGTGCATCGATGTTCAAACAGTATTCAACGTACTGCAGAGTTTCAAGATATGGATGAGACTTGCTGTCTGAGTGATGTATAAAGTTGAACCACATATGACCATATAAGGAAGCTCCATATACCTCATTCTCTTGTAGTTTTGTTCAGGGTTAGGGCAGCGTTTTGAAATGTAAAGCAATTCAACATGATTAGCAACAACAACCAAAATGAGGCAATTCTTTGAGATATGACTTTGACAGACTGACAATTTCTTCAGACTATAACTTCAAATGTACAACAGGGGCTTGATGCTCTCAGTATGTAAAGTGCAGTTAGCCTATTATCCGATTTCCAAGTTTGAATTCCCCCTCTAATCTCAAACAGTAGTGTACTCATATCACATCCCCCTCTTCAGTTCAAGTACACCATACCTAAAATTGACATTCAATGCATGCGGTATACAACATTTTACACCCTAGCACTTAATCGACACGTTAAGCTTCAAAATTTCAATTCAAGATCTTACAACCTCTGCCTAACACCTGACCTACCCATGACTCAACTCCAGGTCCTCTGGTGAACATAATCTTTTCCACTGTCAGTGTCCATAACAGGCAATAAACACTAGATTGAAGGCTTTTAGGGCCTGCAATTGGTTCACAAATGAGAAGAGCAGGAATCGGAAAGGAATTGAAGGCTGATTAACGGAAGTTGCAGACTGATTCTCCTCCCGTGTTTGGTGAGTGCAAACTTGGGAAAAAGAAACCTACTGCCACGAAAAGCAGATGCCCCAAAAAGAAGGAAATTGAAACCCCTCGGGGTTCGCTTTTCACTTCCATTGGGTAATTGAATCCTTTCCATTTTGCGAAATAAACAGGGACATGCATCAGTCTATCAACTACTAGATGGATGATCCAATATCCAAACCAATGCCATCTTCACAAGGAAAAACTTTATAGCATAGTGAACAATAACTCCAGAATAACCAAAGAACAAACATGCCTACTGAATCACACTAGTCCAGAAATGAAATCCTCGAAACCCAATATACTGTCTTATTCTTTCATCATTCTCTACCCTATAACACTCCACATGCATTAAATCAATCCAGCATTGCGAATCGCTACCATTTATGCCTAATGCAAACTACATGCATTACCAGTAAATGATCTGCAAATTTAACCAAAACACCAACAAGAACAAAAAGCAATCGACAATTATACTCCATCAAATCCAGATTAGATTCCATAAAGCCATCAATACACAATTCAATTCATCACAAACAAAAAAACCGAAAACAAACCCTAAACATTTCCACAACATTCAGAAACAAACGCACACATCACTTAGCAGAGAGAGACACTAAAACCAAGATTCGATTCGTGAAAAGATCCTCACTTGGCGACCATTCTGGCGATGAAGTCCTCGTATTTGATCTTGCCATCTTTGCCCACATCGACCTCCCGGATCCACTCGTCGAACTCCGACGGCTCCAATTTCTCGCCGATGCTGGTGAGGATGTGCCGGAGCTCCGAGACGGAGACGAAGCCGGTGGCGTCCTTGTCCAGGACCTTGAAGGCGTCGCGGAGCTGGCGATCGAAGGGCTCCGGCTTCATGTGCTTCCCCATCAGCTCCAGGAAGCGTTTGAAGTCGAAGGGGGCGGTCAGCTTCTCCTCGGCGACTATGGATTTGAGTTGGGCCTGGGTCGGGTTGCCGCCCAGGGACCGCATTAGGATCCCCAATTCCGACGGGGCGATCTTGCCGTCGTTGTCCGTGTCGAAGAGCGTGAAGGCCTCCTTCATCGAGTTGACTTGATCGTCGCTCAGATCCTTCCCCATTTTTCCAAGCTTTTCCGATTCGGGTTTTCGGGTTTTCGGGTTCGGGTCGTTTCTCTTTCTCCCTCCTCTCTCTGTTTCAGTCTCTCTCTCTCTCTCTCTCTGAAAATCAAATGAGAATGGCAGGAAGCCTCTTTTTGGGGATTTTGAACAGGGAACCGAAAATTATTGAGAGACCGCTTCCAACGGCGTCGTTTCGACCAGGACGGACCAATTACCATTACGTCGTTCACCGTTTTCCAACGATGAATTACTTTAACACCATCATGTTTTACCTTTTTTATTTATTTTTTATTATACCATCATATAAATGTGTGGAAAAGAAAACAAACAAAAATAACTATTAAATAAACTCGAGCACAGTTCCTTTCCTGTTTGATCAAAGTTGAACGCTAAATACTTGAGAGGGGGACAGATAACTCTGCACTGAAATCTTTTGAGTTATTTGTAGAGTGAAATCGCTCACCATTAACGTCATCACCATAATTCATCTCGCAATAAATATGTATGACTTGAATGTTAGCTGTCAACTTCTTAATATCTTAAACAGTTAATAGTATAATCAGTCAAGGATTATTTTCTTTTTGGCAAAGTTCTGGCAAGGAATTGAGCAAACAATGTTGATACTGTCAATCAATTATTTTGAACTCCTACCTACAAAAACTTGAGGAATATGGCCACATCTTACTGCAACTAACCCTTCAATCTTTAGTGGTTCATCATTAATAGTCAAAGTTTACTAATTTCATCTGAAATATTTGTTAAGTATGATTATTTTCATATTTCTCCTATGTCATCATGGTAATGAGAAAAAAAAAACACACACACACAAAAGGAAGCAAAAAATAAAAGTGTTACCAAATGAGTTTTCGAGACGGTGAAATTAGAGAATTTCTATTGGGACCTCTTAATCTACTCACTAGACCTTCCTCAATTTTAATTATTCAATGACAAATGTATCCTTATACAAAAAGGCTGTTAAAGACAACAAACTAAAAAAGAAAATATTTTTTTTCTCTGCAAAGATTTATAATAATGGAAACACATTTACAATACTTTAATTATTCATTTCCATTTTAGTTCTCATTTCATGTTTCTCATTTTCTTTGTTTATAAAGCTTTTAAAAAAGAAAAAAATCAAGAGAAAATGCATTCAAAATTAC
Organism: Rosa chinensis; assembly: GCF_002994745.2. Classification (NCBI taxonomy): domain Eukaryota; kingdom Viridiplantae; phylum Streptophyta; class Magnoliopsida; order Rosales; family Rosaceae; genus Rosa; species Rosa chinensis. Next base: position 19,160,970 of record NC_037094.1, on the reverse strand, counting down.
TTGGTGAATTATATAAAATAAAACTATGATACAAAGGTCTTTCTCTTGAGGATCATGAAACTAGGGATAGAGAGCCCTCAAGTAAACTAACCAAATAAGTTTGTGAAGCAGCATATAAGACAAAAATAAATAATAAAAGAACATAACGTGAACAAATTTAATATTGCAACCTATCTAAATTTCAAGATGCAACCATAAACCATAAAAACTAAGCTTTGAAAATCCATAATTAATCATGAAATAGTAGGCTGGAAAAACCCCTGATAAATTTATGTTAATTAGTTACACTATCTTTTTTTTGAATAATTATCTCTTTTTTTTTTTTGAACAATGTCAAGTTTATTTTGTAGTAAATAAATAATTATGGGAGCACTAACTCATCTTTAATGCTCCCAAAAATGTTCTTTTATGAGTAAAGTTAAGTTAGGTATTTGAAAGAGGTTTACTTAGCAAATTTTACTTTTTAAAAAGTAAATAGGAGATGTAAAGAGATGAGAGGTCAAATGAACAAATATAGAGGTCCTAATAAAAAAACTCGTGAAATTAAACTGGAAAACTTGCTTATAGGAGGAATAAATGATTAAACCTATTATAGCGACGAACTCTATATCGTATTTTGTTAAATAATACATGATAATTGTTACTCATATATCATTTGAATCACTATTTTTCTTTAAAGAGGGAGAGAAATGCTACTAGACTGTGTGTGGAAACAATTAACAGCATAAGATAACAAATAAGCATCATCCATGAGTTCTAAGATTGGAACTCACCTTTAAACTAGTGTTTTATGTTACGAGTTGTGGTGTAGCACACTCATCAAAAATTTGAATTTAGAATCTCCATCCCACTGCATCCTGAATTAATGAGTGATGAACCTTTGAAAATGAAATGAACCAATGCAGATGCTAACCAGCCCAATTTTTAGGCTCTGACTGAAGTTTAGGCCCAAAGTGCCCCAAGAGTTAGGTTTAAAGTTACAGAAGCATATTATTGCAACTTCTAACTGTTAATTTCCATCACATGCTTCACGCTTGGGTTAATGGGTTTTTCTTTTTGCACTATAGTGACTATTCATCTCCAAGTCTCCAACCAAGGAACAGTGAGAAATAGCTTTCATGCTTGGACCTTTTCCTCTATCTGCCTAAGCTAATCCTTAACCTATTAAATATAAGTGATGTGACGTATAAATGTATGATCTATCAATTCAATTCCAGAAAGAAGAAGATGAAAAAATGAACTTGCAAACTGTAAAATATAGATAGATCATCACACAACATTTGACTTGGTTAAAAATTAGATCCCAGTCATTCTCATAGAACTTGTTTTCTGATGTGGGCCCACTGCCCCATGATTTTCTATATCTCAATTGATCATATCGCAAATTGCGGACAAGTTTTGAGTATAAGGCAAAATTCAAAATGACATGCACTAATTTCTTTCCAACAACGGTCACTGGCTATCTGCCTCATATAATTTATAAGAGACAATTCTAAGTGGGTGTTAAAAGGTTAACGCACAATATTGAAAAGGAGGGTAACAAGAAAGATGAAAACTTCGGCACACATCGATCTCTCTAAAGGTCCAATAAGTACTTTAGCAACCTGTCTACTCGAGTACTGTCACTTTGGATCATTATTTTTTATTTTCTTACCAAGCATAAATGATTTATTCCTTCATTCTTTGTTCATCATTGAATAATTGAACATAATGGTCTACTTTAAACTTAAAATGCTACACCAAGATCGACCCTGATAGAAGGTTGTTACTTTTTTTTTTTTTTTTTTCATCCTTGAAAAGTGTCGAGATGGTAAGGTGTCAAGCAAATCTCTTGAGTGAGCTCGTGAATGTTGTGCAAGAGAAGTCTTGTATTCGATAGTCACTTATGATGGTGGTGAGGTATGCCCACGGTGTAAATAAAATACCTTCATGTCGAACTCACTTTGAGAAACACCTCTACAGCTTCTTGGGGATGTCATCCGCTCGTTTTTCTTTCATCGTTTTTTTTTTCCCTCACTTATTGGATACTGGAAGTGATGAGTAATATATATGTGTGGGGCTGTGGGCTAGCCAAGTCAAATCTTGACCGGGGAAAAATGACAATGCAAATGAGCATTTAAGAAAGAAGACTATACATTGAAGTCAGTCAATTCTGGGTGCGTGGTCACCGGAAAACTTTCAAGCATGCAGAAGGTATTGATTGAATGTTAGCGGACGGTACTATTTTCCCAGAACAAGCTCTGACGGGTCAAGTGGATTATATCAGGAAGCAACAGATAATTGAAGCAAAATATTCTACAAGCTAGCCATTGAAGTCCTAGATTTCTAAGACTTCATAGGAGGATTGGAGCCGTGATTATTGCACTGGTAATTTGTATATGAAGAAGGAAAGCAACCTGGAGTCCTGGACTAAAGAGTGATCCCATGCACTTCTCAACTTACATTACAAGACGTTCTAGAAAAATGAATGCTTTTATTTAGTCATACGCAAGTATATCTCACTTGTTGATTTCTACGAGTCAACTACATACTTCATCGGTTCATCCACACAAACACTTGCGGGATACAATATGATAGACTCTTAAGATAGACGAGTTAAACCCTCCGTACAGGTACTTACGCGCGTACAATACCCTTAATGGTGCTAGTCGATTTTAGTACAAAATACAATGACAATAATGACAACACAGCTAAACAATTTTTGATTTTATCGGTTTTTCTGGTATCCACAGCTCAATCATATGGTTTATTGGACCACCCTTGCAATGGGGGCAGCCGCGTGCAACAATGCCCTTATCTCTTCCATTTACTTAGCGAGCTAGGGATTCTGAATAGCTATATCTTCCTGCCTTTACATTGCTGGACATTGCATATCCACAAGTTCAGACATATTGCCTCTCCAACATTCCAACCTAAGCCATAATGTTTCTGCCTTCCTTCTCTTCCTGTTCACTGCCCCGAAAAACCAAACATTCAAACTCTGAATCCTATTCCTCTCTGTTTATCGGTTCAATGACGAGGTACTCTGAATGTAATGACACAACTTACTGATCCATATGTGGATGAAGATTCAGATATCATTGTCGGTTCTTTGTACTAACAAAGAACAAAAAGAACAGAATTCTTTTAGTTTATAATTTCTGTAGGTAGTTGGTATTTTTAAAATCAAGATTTTGATGTGATAAATTTCTATCTATGATTAAAGAGTAGAGGAAAAGGGAATCCAAGGTTTAGGAAAGTGTTTTATTTGTCCCCAACCGTAAAAAAACAAGTTATATAAAACGACATGAATTTGTTCATGGGTCCTAGAATACCTCCTTACTTACCTAGTTGTACTTGTATGATGCTGCATGAGAGCAAGTTTTTGGCTATATATTGACAGCATTATTATTTCATTTCAATTCAATCCCCACTTAATTTCTTCTTCATTTCGTTTTCCCCAATCTGGGTTTTGAATTCTTCATTCGAAACGTGTAGAAGGCACTGAGATAGAGATTAGTCTATTCCTACAAGGCTAAGGCCATGTGTAGAATCATGTTGTAGGATAGAGTTAGGTCTCGCCCTATTGACTTGTGAGGCAATTAGCACATTACTTTAAACTGGAAAAGAATATATGTAACTAGCTTTCTTATTTTAATTTCAAGTCGCCAAAAGAACAAAGAATAACGAAACCCTAAAATCCTAAATGATGAAGAAACAATGATTATTCTATGTTTGAAATCTGGGTTAACTTAAAATTAGTTCTCTGTTTGCATATAACCCGGGAAAGCACGAGTACATGCATTGTTAAATTTTTGTGACATATAATATTACGTTAGCATGATGATGGGGTCAGTGAGCGAGTCTAAAGTCCAAACACACTCAAGAAAGCAACTGCCTTATACTTTACTCATTACAGCCATGATCGCCACTTTTCAAGATTTACTGGCTCGTAGACGATTTGAAAAAGTTTGTTTAGTAAAGTACATGTTCAGGGAAGAGATCCACGGTTTAGTCTTATTTGTGATTATTAGACCATTTTTAGTACACTCTCTATTTTGGATTCTTAGTTATTTTGAAGAGTATGTTTAGCTTTCTATATATTTAAGTAGCTGCATCAGACTGATAGACTCCTAAGAACATCTTTAGCAATATTACTAGCTATTTTTAAGTCAAATTTTAGTTAAAGTAGTTAAAAAGTTATTTTGGCTAGCCATTATAGAAATATGTCTGCATCAGTGCTCTATATTATTTTTGAAATGAAGATTAAATAGTTTTACATAAAATGACTCAAAATGAATGTTTTAAATTATAGTGGTTCTTCATTATAACTTTTAGCTATCTCACTTCTAAATATAGAGAGCGAGATGAGACTATCTATAATTTAAAACATTCATTTCGAGTTATTTTATGTAATTTATAAATACATTTCAATTATTTAATCTTCATTTAAAAAATAATATAAATTCAAAACTAGCTAAAATAGAGAGCACTGATGCAGACATATTTCTAAAGTGGTTAGTCAAAATAACTTTTTAGATACTTTGGCTAATATTTGACTTTAAAATGGCTAGTATTGCTTCTTATAAGACATATCATATAAGATTTTCACATTTTGTTTTCAATATTTGAACTGTGCTTTAATGAGATGCCAACTACTTAACTAGATTTCAGAACCTTTTTTTGACTCTTGCATAAATTCTAAATCAATTAGGGTATAAAAGAGAAATCGGGAAAAGATAGCTAGCTAGAATTATTTGCTTAGAAATGCATGAATTTATTCCTTTATCACCTAAGAAAATAAAAGTTGCTTTTAATCGAAAGATAAAAAGAGAGGGAAATGAGGAAAAGAAATTACTGCATTCCTTTTTATAGCAGGAGGAGACAGTAATGGAGGTTTCACGGGACCAAAAACCAATCATGAACCTCTCTCCAAAAATCTACGATAGAAAATGCGCCAAAAGGTCGCGCCTACCATGGACAACTGTAATCCCAAATCCGATCCTCAAATGTGAACCTGTCAGCAACTCAAAAAGGTTCCAGTTATTGCACTCTCTGTATGAAAAATAGTCTTCCTCTTTTTTATCTAACATCGTCCTCTTGGCAATAAGTTGCTGACAGAGAAATATACTACCTGACAAAAAAGAAACCCAAAGCTTTTGGCTTTCACCGACTTATGAGTTTCTCACTCTGAGCATTGAGCACTACTAAGCAAGAATCTCAAAGAAAGTCCAAGTCTTTCAGCCGAAACCGCAAATGGGTTCGATTCGTTTTCTCATTTCTCTGTTTCTTGCGCTCGGGGTTTTTACCCCTCCACCGCGAGTTTGTGGAAATGCAGAGCTCGGAGCACTGCTGCAGCTGAAGGCCTCTCTTGACCCAGAAGGCAAGTACTTGAGTTCATGGACTGAACATGGTGATCCGTGTAGTGGAACATTTGAAGGTGTGGCGTGTAATGAGAAGAGCAAAGTGGCTAATGTTTCTTTGCAGGGGAAGGGTCTTTCGGGTCGGCTTTCGCCGGCGGTGGCCGAGCTCCGGTGCTTGTCCGGTCTGTACTTGCATTATAATAACTTGGCAGGGGAGATTCCGAAGGAGATTGGAGCTCTAACTGGGCTTACTGATCTGTATCTCAATGTGAATAATCTCTCTGGGGGTATACCCCAAGAGATTGGGAAAATGGCTAGTCTTCAAGGTTGGTCGTTACTCTGTTTGCACTTATTGTTTTAAGCTTTTAGTGGTGAAAAGCTTTGATCTTTCCCAAAGAGAATACAGTAATTAGCATAGTTGGGTTGTTTTTTAAATGTATTTTCTCCTTTAGACCAGAAGTTAAGAAAAAGAAAATTTGCTATGTATTTCTAAGGCTCTAAGCTCAATTTGCTTAATATTTGAATTCTTCTCTGTTTTCACTTTGTGTTGTATGATTTGTATCTAGTTATGAGTCATTCAATATATGCATGTTCTTGGATTTACAATATTCAATTGTTAATTTAGATCTACGTTCTTATTGGTTTAGCGACCTATATATAATGAATTTGTCTCTTGATCTTTGCAGTTTTACAGCTATGTTGTAACCAGCTGAATGGGAGCATACCTACACAGATGGGGTCCTTGAAGAGGTTAAGTGTTCTTGCTTTGCAGTATAACAGAATATATGGTCAGATTCCTGCAAGCTTGGGGGACTTAGGGTTGCTCAAAAGGCTTGATCTGGGCTTCAATAATTTCTCTGGTACAATTCCTGCAAAGCTAGCTAGTATACCATCTTTGGAACTCTTAGATATCCGAAATAATTCTCTTTCTGGAGTGGTCTCTCCTGGTAAGACTGCATTCCATCCTCACTCAATTTCATCTTCAGTTTTGCTTTTTTCTTGACATGAGTCTGTTTTTCTGATCGAATTTTTGATTGTTTCCAATAAAGCTTTCAAGAGATTAAATGAAGGATTTGAGTCTGCAAACAACCCAGAACTATGCGGAGTTGGATTTTCTACACTGAGAAATTGCACATCTTTTGACACGGACAGAGTGGATGTCGATGGACTACCAGTTGGACCAAACTTAAATGGAACAGTGGGTACTGCTCCTCCAAAAGCCAACCCTGAGTCGGTAGATGTCAACACCCATTGCAACCAAAACAATTGCAAAAAGTCGACCAGATTTCCGCAAGCTGCTGTAATTGCAGGAGTTATTGCACTCATTGTCACATTGGCTGGGGGTGTATTTCTGGCTCTTGTGCGGAACAGACGAAAGAAACAAAAGATTGGGAATACTAGTGATCCTTCTGATGGCCAGCTTAGCACTGATCAGGCCAAGGAGTTCTACAGGAGAAGTCCCTCTCCACTAGTGAGTCTTGAGTACTCTAATGCATGGGATCCCTTGGCCGATGGGCAAAATGGCCTTGGTTTCTCTTTCTCCCAGGAGTATCTCAAAAGCTATTGGTTCAACATGGAAGATGTGGAGTCTGCAACACAGTACTTCTCCGAGGTGAACTTGTTAGGGAAGAGCAAATTCTCTTCTGTCTACAAAGGAGTTCTGAGAGATGGTTCTCTTGTAGCTGTTAAGAGCATTAATGTGACCAGCTGCAAGTCTGAGGAAGCTGAATTTGTGAAGGGACTGCACTTAGTATTTTCGCTAACTCATGAAAACCTTGTCAAGTTGAAAGGTTTCTGCTGCTCTAGGGGCAGAGGTGAATGCTTCCTTATCTATGATTTTGCTCCTAATGGAAACCTCTCTCAATATCTCGATGTAATCGATGGAAAGAACCAAGTCCTTGACTGGTCCAAGAGAGTTTCTATCTTAAAGGGCATTGCAAAAGGTGAGTCATGTATCCCTGGAATTTTGTATATATTATTTTATTTACAATGTTATTATGCTTGTTCTTTATATTTTCATGATCGGTACTTCATTCATTGTTCTCTCTCTGAAAACCTTGAAAACTGAGTTCCATGTGAGTCCAGGGAATAGAATGACCTGCCAGTTTTACTCATTCAGTGTGTTTATTGTGGTATTGGTTCTTTTGCAACCAGGTATTGGATACTTGCACGGCAGTGAAGAAAACAAACCGGCCATGATTCATCAAAACATCTCTGTTGAAAAGGTTCTCCTTGATCAGCAATTTAAGCCATTGATTTCAGACTCTGGCCTTCCTAAGCTGCTAGCTGATGACATTGTCTTCTCCACTCTGAAGACAAGTGCTGCAATGGGATACCTAGCTCCTGAATATATCACCACTGGTCGTTTCACTGAGAAAAGTGATGTATATGCATTTGGAGTCATTGTCCTCCAAGTTATATCAGGCAATCTACAACTCAACACTTCAATGCGACTGGCTGCAGAATCATGCAGATATGAAGAATTTGTTGACACCAATCTAAAAGGGCAATTCTCAGAACCTGAAGCAGCTGCACTGGGAAAACTCGGACTAGTGTGCACTCATGAGCATCCTGACCAAAGGCCAACAATGAAGACAGTGATCCAGGAGCTGAGCAACCTTACAGCGAGTTAGTGATATCCTACTTGTATTATCCACACAATGCAGGTATTGACCACCAAACTTCGGCCTCAATAGTGTCACCATCAGTGGAGAATAGAGCTCAGTAAGCAGGTTGAACAATATACAGGCTTCATCGAAACCAGAGGCGGTGGAAAGCAGATATTGGGAAACAGAACTTCCTTGAAGTCACTGTAATATGTTCAAAGCATAGAAAAGAAGTTGGCTGCTAGTTACTCGTGTAAAACGCCTATAACATGGTTTCTCATTCATTTTAGGATGGTGCTGATTGCCTAATATGTATGCATCACTGTGCTTAAATAATTACTAATAAAATCGTGATCTTGCTAGCTACGGAGAAAATTTTCCTAGTTATGTGGGATAATTTTTCATGCTTTTGTTAAGGTAGTGGCTTAGTTTGATCAGAATGTACAGATGCCACTTTATTTGACGTCGCCTGAATTCAAAAAGCTTTAGTGAACAAGGAACTGCCATATGAAGTATACATACAAAACTGAGAATCGGGGTTTTCAAACTAGCATTTTATCCCAAACTACTAACAGCACTAATCATTAACAACCTCGTGTAGTCAACAAATGAGTTGAAATCAACTGACTAGTGGCATATCGACGGTGAAACTTCATTGTTGTAAGCTCTAAAGATGAGTAAGCTTAAATATACAACCTCATCTTTCTTGAAACAGGACAACATGTCCCTTATTTACTTTCAACAAAATCAATGAAGGTATTAAAACCACAACAACGACTTGCGGGATCAAGGAAGTCCATACAAAGAGACTAATTTTAAGCAGCTGCACTTTGACGCTGATGTTCTTGCAACCATTCAGTCGGCCACCAATCGGGTCTAATAGGCTCGACCTTCACATCGTCCTGGCCTCGTATGGTTAACGTACTTGATCCTTTAAAAGCTTCATCCAAACGCAAGACACCAAGTCCACGACATCCAAGTTGAGTTGTGACAGTACCAATTTTCTTGTGAGAAACACTATCAATCACTTCAGAGCCAGGGGCAACCTTCTGCTCTGCTTCTGAAGAACATATACAGGTAAGGGCTGGGATATTCGGACAAAATAAAAATTTGAAATTTTTACAGTAAGTTTGATTACCTTCTCCGCTATCCTTGAGAAATTTTAGAGGAAGCAGGCGTTTGCGAATGACCCCTCTGTGGTGTGTTCGAGCAACAAGCTCTTGGCCCACATAACACCCTTTGTCAAAGCTAATTGCATTTAGAGCCACCAGGTTATATTCTAGAGGAATTGCCTCACCTAATCATGATGATAACAAATTCAGACTGGATATCAAACAGAAGTAGAAGCAGAAACTGGTAACAAGCAAACATATCGATATGTAGTTGAGACAAACTTAGCTAGACAATTTCAAACACAGTAGAATAATCCCAGGTACAGTATGTCAAGGAGACACAGAACATGGACCAAACAGTTAGCAATCAAATTGAGAATGATAGTATATTTGCATTTCACACAATAAGTTAGAGATCTTGCAGTTATTGGAAAATCAAGAATGTCCTCAACAGAAAGTAAAAAATGTACCTTTAGAGATCTCGGTTGATCCTTCTGCAACACCATTTTCTATTCTCCATAGAAGGTAGTTTTGTTCATCTGTTTCTTTGTCAGCTTCAACCAAAGGTGCTATAATGAAAGGGAAAAAGAGTAGCTTAGCCAACAAGCAAGCTTGTGATGCTATAAAGCTTAAACACATCAACTCTACAAAGCATCAAGGGTTACAAAGCTCACGTGTTGTATTAGACGGGAAGATCCCCCTGAAACCAAGGCAATCCAATCTCGGATCCTTAAACCACTGCCATCCACAAGGCTCTCCACGTGAAGTTGACATGCCTAAGCGATCAACACCAGCACCCCAGCCAACACTAGCAGCTTCTGGTTCTTCTACAGAGGAGTCCTTCTTAGATAGCTTTCCCCCGTAACGCTGCCAGCAATGTAACTCGTCTGCGACATTCTCAATGTCAACCTTAGCCCTCAAACGGTATCTGCAAACGATAGGGAAGCATGTGAGGCTCATAAATCAGAAGCATCAAACGAATGTGAATTGGCTTGGATCATATTTCTAAAGTATTTAAGCTAGAGTACTAAGCGTAGGGCATGACTTAATCAGTACTAAAAGTAATCATTATTTAGCTCTAAGCTATATTGGCTGAGGCGAAATTCAATAAAACTTAACAATGAAGAGATTAGACTGATGACAAACCCTCTTAACAGACTTTTTTTGTTACAGTATAACAAATCAAGTTTTGCAGAAACACAAATGACCTCTGAATAGCCATTCCAATTTATCATGCATACGATATATATATATATATATATATATATATATATATATATATGCAACCACATTCTAATCAAAACTAACTTAAAAATGAAAACCACAAAGCATGTAAAAAAACCTGAATAAAAGTAGTATAATTAAGTGAAGCACAGCTGTAGAGTGAACACAAACTCACTTCTTTAAGGTGCTCAAGAGTTCGTCCAAGACTGAAGCATCTACATCAGCAAAGACCTCCAACGGCTCATCTGGGTCTGCCCCAGGTCCTGACCCAGCCCAATTAAGCTTGGCATCTGGCCTAGGCAGGCCATACAAGACGAAATCATATAAGAATCTTCCCTGAGGTGTTAATAGCGCGGCATACATAGGGGGTATGGACTCCGAGGATAAATTGGGTGTGACCAATGTTGAGGTCTTCTCACTCAAGGGTTTACCAAACCTCCTTACATCATTTGTCAACAACCCCTGAAGGAACTTAACTGTATCTGGACCTCGGAATTGAACCACTGCCCGGGACTTGAGGATTGAAGCAAGCGGCCCGACATTCTCCAGCTGCGTCTTATCGTGGAAGGCTCTGTAACCATAGGAAATGGATTTGGGAAACCGTAGTGGAAGTTTCAGACGCTGCATCCTCAGGGGCAACCAAGATCAGATGGAATGTATGTCTAAGCTAACTATTTTCCCTAGTAAACAAAAAAAAAAAAAGATTATTGCAGTTTTGGCAGCGTTTCTTTGAACTATACAATGTCATACAGAGAAACGAATACACTAAGTACATAAAAAACAATAATGATTCAGTAAGCTCAAGTTTCCTACTTATGCAAACATGTTTTTGGGGCTGGAATCCATACAACATGGGGACACAGAACTAAAACCTCGGGAGTAGATGTTACACATTCTACTCAGTTTAAAAGATATACAAACTTATAGACATTAATCTTTAAACCCCAGCAATCCCCTCTTTGTTTTTATTAACCAGCACCATAATTCCAGTGGTGAAGAAACTTACTATGAATTTGCATGAAGGAAAATCTGAATGCGAATAGAAAAATAGATGAAACCTGATTAACAAACATACGCATTGAAACTAGACTAATGTTACTACTAGCAGTCTAAGCTAAAACCAAACTTAAAACCCCAGGAACTGAACCAAGATCCGACATAGAACTAACCAGCAAATAAAATGAACCCAGAAATGAAACACCCAATTTGAAGCAATCAGCAAAGAAAAGAGAAAAAGAACTTACAAGGCGTGAGACTGAGGGAAGAGGGAGAAAGCTTCAATGGCGAAGAAGAAGGGGTGGTCACAGGTGGACTATGGAGGTTTTGCCGCGTGTAGTTAAAAGGCGGTGGTGGGTGTTCGATGGGAGTCGTGGGTGAATGGAACCAGGTGATTAGAGACACAGAGGGAAAGAGTTTTTGCTTGGATCAAAATGGGTTTCTTTGTCCCATCCTTGCAGACGTTGTAGACCTTTCTCGTTTTTGGGCTAGTTAGACGTTGTGGACTTCGAACCTCAAAAAGCCTTGAGGCATACAAAATTTAACTCCATAACTTAAATAATGATTTTTAAGCACTTATCGAACTCAAGAAATGCAAAATTTTTTTATCAATTTTTAAAATAAAAATTTGTTTGAAACTTTGGTGTTCCGTTAATTAAAGCACATTGTAGAAAATCATGCTTTACGAATCGTGAAGTTATATATGTTACAAGTGAATTTTAAGAAAAAATAGTGTTAACAAGGTTTAACATGTTTCAGCATGACACTTCCCAACGTGCAAAACCATGCCAAGCTCATTTTTATGCAATTGTCTTTGCATTCCACGGGTTTCCCCATGACACTTCCCAAAGTGCAAAACCATGCCAAGCTCATTTTTATTCAAATTGTGTTTCAATTGACAGAATATTGAAATTTCTAACTGATTTGGTGTTAATCAATGTCTTTTTGAAGTTTGAAATTTTTTTGTTGTCATTGTAATTAATATTAAGTATTGAATTAACATTAGTCTGTCATGAACTCATGATTATAGAGGAAGACTCCATTTTTGAACTCAATATATATAGCAGCTTCACAATTGTGCTGGGCCATTAGAAAGTCTTCCACAGGTAACCTAACACACAACGACATTGCGGCAAAGAACTCCCTTTAACACTATGAAAGTATGAAGACACGCCCAAAAATCAATTGTGTGCCAAATGAACCAACTTTCATAGACAAACTCACCATCATTAAAATAGCCGTTAAATCTCCAGCTAAAAAAGCACACCGGGACCTTGTTAGGCATCCAAGTGCAGTGCATATAGTAAAATTCCACAAAAGGCACTTGACAATGTGATATAAACATGGTTTAATTTACTACTTTACTGTGGTAAATATTCAAGAAAGAAAACCACTCAACATGCAAAGTAAAAAGGCCAGGAGGTACTGAAGAGTGGAGTAAATGCCCGTGAGATGATTGGATAGGTGATGAATTAACAACGATTAATGAGGAAGAGGAACTCATTGATATCTGGCCGGAGTAAAATGAATCAATTTATGCAATCAATTCTAATGACAAGTGCAGTGGAGGAATAAGAAGAAATCATATTAATTTGAGTGGAGCAATTGATCACAAAGAAGTAGTGGAGTGTCGGAGTGACATGGTGGGTTTAATTTGTCTGGTATTGTGACTTGGTGGTGACAAAACAGAATTCCTCTTTAGGTTAAAGGAAAGTAGGAAACAAACTTCCCACCTTGTAACCACAAAACAAGTACTCCAGTGTTCTAATTAGGTCCTGAACTGCTTCCTTCTTGACTTTGGTGAGAGCAATTACCAAATCGATCAAATCACCACAAACTTCTCGAAATCATTACCAGGTGCAGCTCAGAGATCAACCACAAATTAGCAGGTGGTACTAGAAGATTCATCACTATCAGATGGAAGATGTTGGCATTACAGTGTTGCAGCTGGCCAAAACAACATGAAGGTGTCCTCAACTCTCATCCCTGAATTTGTCAATCACCTAGTAGAAGTCCGACCTCCAATTCCGTTGTTTGGAAATGACGAAACCACAATGAGCATAACTGCGCCTGCAACCGCAATGATGGAACCATCTTCTGTATTTCGAAAATATCATTCAAGGCGCCAAACAGCAGCTGTCCACCGCCACCCTCGGAATACCACCAATCCTCCACCGATCCAAATGAACAAGGGTATGAATGTATGATCATATGATCGATCGAGGTTCAAAATTGAGAACTCGTGGTGTATCATCTGCAAATCTAAATGAAACAAAGGAGACAAGTGTCGTCGGCAACCAGCTTGCGCATTCCACAAACCAGCATCTGTAACCGCCAAGACATGTCGAGATCAGAACACCGTCTTGTCTGCAAACCAACAGCAACACGAAATGGAGGCTCCCAAGTAGAAAAAACTAAAATGAAAACCCTAATTAAGCCAGTAACAATTAGGAAAGGAAAGATCATTAATTTTTCTATCATCCTTAGAATTCAGATGCTTAGCCTAAGAGGACTCTCCTAGCCTGCCAGCTTTGTCAAAGACGAGATGACCGGTGGAAGAGTTCCGAACAAGCAAGGAGAACCGATTACAAGCATAAGATTTTTTATTTTTATTTTGGCAAGAATAAGTTTCTTTTCTTTATTGTTCTGTTATTAAGGTTTATTTTTCCATGTGAGAGTAGGATTTAGAATAGGTTTCAGAAATGGGTTAGCTTCCTTTTCCAAGTCTACTTATGATTATGTGAACGCTTAAATAAGGGCACCCTTTGGATTCTATTTTCAGTCCAAATTTACTCATATTCTTTGCTATAGTTGTTTTACTCCATAAAACGCTCTTCCGAGGTAATTACCTTTACAAGTAGTCATCTTCTTTCTCTTTCAATATTAATGGCAGCACCGCCTTATGATCACTTCAAGAAGCTCCTCGTCCTCGGCGATAGTGGCGTTGGGAAGACCAGTCTACTTCTTCGATTCTCGGATATACCTATAGGGACAGACCTTAGTGTGAAGACCATCGAGATGGACAACGAATGGGTCAAACTGCAAATCTGTGACACAAACAGTCAGGAACGATTATTCAAAAAAATCACAAGAGCTTGCTACGAGGCAGCTGATGGTATTTTGTTGGTGTATGATGTTACGAATGAGTCATCATTTCTGCACGTTAGAGACTGGATTCGGAAAAACATACATTCTTCTTCTAACAATGTGAAGAAGGTACTGGTGGGGAACAAGGCGGACATGGATGATGAGAGCAAAAGGGCTGTATCAAGAGCTAGAGGTCAAACTCTTGCGGATGTGTGCGACATCATGTTCTTGGAAACCAGTGCAAAGACGAACAAGAATGTTGAAGACGTTTTCTTTGCATTAGCCTCGTGCACTTAAGATTAGACAAAGGTCATCTTGCTGAGTTGCTTTGGTTATCTCTTCTCGAACAATTTGTTTGTTTTTTCTTTTTCCTTTTCCTTTTTTCAAACAATTCGTTGTCATCAATTAATGGCATTTATTAGTTTATTTTTTTTTATTTTTTTTTATCAAAAGAATTCATTAATCAAAAAACAAATTACATCAAGGAGTATATAGTGGCCTCATTAAACCCACCACAAACCGATTGAGAAGAGTACCACACTCTAACTAAATCTCAAGTACTAGACTTCATCAACTAGGATTGGTAAGAGCCACTCCGGAGCCATTTGTCACCAATATGTAGGAAAAGGAATGGAAAGAGCTGCCCTTGCTACACTATGGGCAGCTTTATTACACTTTCTAGGGATATAACCCCAACTACAAGACTGAAACAAACTCAAAAGTACCTTAGCTTCATCAAATGGAGCTCCATCTGGACTGAGGTCTTCAAGGTTGGAATTTAATGCCACAAACACATTATGTGCATCTCCTTCGATCTCCAAATTAGTGAAGCAATTGAAGAAAAAAAAATCCTAAATGCTGTTTATACAATGATAATTATTCATACCTTAATTACATAATGCTGTTGATTTTGCTTCTCTTATATGGAATTCAAGACCAAGAAAGAAGGCTTTAAAGGCTAAATTTAAAGTAATTGTGATTTGTGAAAAAGAGAGTGAAAGAAATACCCTAAAGTAATTTCTTGTTAAGTGCATAACAGATATGCAAGTTAAATATGCATGGGAATTTTATCTAATTAATATACGTAATATACTGAGGAATGAGTTGCAGAGGCCCTGCTATGTTTTACTGTAAGTATATTTGTCTCGAAATAGATGAAGTGCTGCATTGTAACGTCCCGTACCTCAATTTACCATTTTACTAGTCATTTGGACGGTAAATGACGATTACTTTCACTTTTTACTTTGTTGAATACTTTTAGTGGCCCTAAAAGTTGACTTTTTGTTCGGGTCAAAATTTGAGAAAATTTTCTTCACAAAAGTTGTAGAGGACATTAAACCGAGTCTGCACATATGTGGTACGCTTAAATCGGAGTTCGTATGCAAAATTTATGGTTCAAATACAAAAATTACTATTTATAGTAACTTGCTATATATAGAGAAAGTACTGTGGTAAGTTTCCATATTTTTCTAGAAACTTACCGAGCTCTCCTTTCTCCTCTCCATTCCCCTTCACGTTTTTTTTTCTGGGGTCTCCTTTGTCCGGCCATATCTTCCTCCACAGGCCTCCAATCGACTTGATTCCAAAAAGCAATTTTTCTCACCTTGACGTCGTCTATAAATTCTCAGAAGACATCGGGGTGAAAATTGAACTGTGGAGGGCGCTGTAAGGCTGAGAAGCTGCACAGCTCGAGCTGGAAATCACCTCCCTTCACCGGCTGATATCTTCCAATTCCGGCCACCTCCAGCAATAAACCTTAGTCCATTGGAAGCGCCTTGGGACGTAGATGATGCTCCCCGAAGCTTTTGCGGAGATTTGAAGCGTGGAGGAAGAATCGACGGTTTGAAGTTGGAGGTTAGTATTCACGATTCGGGTTCAACCTTCCCCTTAATTGTTGAGGTACTTCCGCTCATTTTCTAACTTGGTCACAGTTGAAAGAATTAATGGGTGTGTTAAGAAGGTGCAATTGCCAAATTTTGGTGGCCATTGGAGTTGGTGGCAGTGGCGGCGGTAGCGGCGGCTAGGGTAGCTTTTTAATTTCAATTTCTGGCTAGTTAAATGTTATAATTATCATAGAGCTTATATATGAAGTTTGGTGAGGATTGGTGGAGTTTTAAATCGGTTATAAATTTCTAAAGATTTGGATTTCGGTTAATGTTAATCGTGAATCCGATTGTCGGATTTCCTCCATAGTTGTTATATAGTCTGAAATCGACGAGTGGGCAGTGTTGGTGAAGTTTGGTTGGATGTGGAAGAGGATTGGAGAAGTTGAGGTTATGGGTTTTGAGATTTAATTATTGATTATCGTAAAATTATTTTTTCCGTCCGGTAATTATTTATGTACGAATAATTGTGTACAGAATGAGGTACCGACTCATCGCTCGACGAGGATCCTTAGGATTCCACGTTAGCTGTATACTGTGAGTGGACTTTTGTTTTTAAGTAAATGATGCATGCATTTATTTATTAAAGTATGCTCTATTTAATTATCATAATACATTTCGAGCATATGATTTAATTTCAGAGATTGATTTCACTTTATGTCATATAATTGCTTTCGATAGTGATTTGTTTCCGAAGTTGGTTATGATTTATAATCCTATTTGACGAATTATTTATTTCCGATGTGATTTCCGGAATTATACTATTTTTTTAATATTTATATTCGTCGATTTGAGACTTTTAAGAGATTTTCGAAATGAGATTTCGATGGAGTTAGTCTTCATATTTAATTATTCGATCTTTGGTTTTGGCATTGGGAATGCCTTAGTAATGATTTCGGTTTGAGAATTATGATTTTGTTTGATCTCGCCGTTCTGCTATTGACTTTGAGATACTTTTGGCGTGTGGGACACGTCGATGATATTTCACCTTACTGTGAGAATTTGGGGGAAGCTTTATGGATTTATGTGGTTTTCGGATTTTCTTTTGCCATACTTTGGGTTACTATTATCATTGCTAGCATTGATCTTCCGCCTTTGTGGCGAGGTGATGGGATCACCGAAGCCCGTCTACGTTTGTGGCGCTGGTTACTGTCTTTGTGACAGTAATGCTGAAGCCCAGTATCCTAATCGCTACACTTAGTGGCGTGTGGGTATATAACGGGAGTATATGGGAGTACTTTAGCCTGGGAGGCTATCACCCGAGCCTGGGAGGCTCATTCGTATGGCTATCTTCTTCCTCTACTTTTATATTACTTCTGGGCTAGCGTGGTCTAGTTCGATGATAAGATACTCAGCAGGTTTGAGTTACAGTTTCCAGTTTTCTGGTTTAAAGAAATATGTTTTATAAACGCTGCATGCATCGAGGTTTTATAAATTTAAATAAATGCAGGAAAGTATTACAACTTTACTTCTTTTAAATTATTTATCTAGTTGTTTATTTTTGTCCACTCACACTAACGTGTTTTTCAATACTTTTCCCCTACGCCCTTCGGTTTCAAATGCCCAGTTTGCAGGCTAGGTTAATTGAGGTCGGGCGTACATGGAGTCGAGGCATAGCCAACAGCATTGCTTTCGCGTACTCATTTTATTTCTGTTTTCGTTGTTACCTAGTGGGTTAGTATTGCTCTGATAATCTGTGGGATCAATATTGTATTGGAGTGGAGACAACTATATGTGAAATTGGAGTTGTGATTTGGAGAGCAGGTGGCTCCAGGAGAATAATGATGGATGTTTTAGAAGTGTAAATGTTTTCCTACAAGTTTTGGGTAGCCTACTTTTAGGGGAAGTTTCGCCAAATTTTTGGTAGAATTTCTTCTAAAGTGGGCCCCGCAGGGCCACTTCGGATTTCGAGGTGAAATCCAGGGTGGATCCTGTCATGCATGGTACTTTGCCAACTTAGGGGGTGTATTCAATCAAGAGTCTATTAGATTGTTTTGGATTTTAAAAGTCTATAGGTATTCAATTCGGATTTTAAAAAGTCTTTTTAAAATCTTGTGGTATTCAATGAACAGTATTCAAAACTCCAATGACTGTTAAGGATTCTATTAGATGATGGATTGTGAAGGATTCTAGAGTGCTTGGTATAAATATCAAACCCTATCAGAAATCCGGCCTCTAGACGTGAGATTTTGACGTCTTTCTTTTTCTCTCCTAGATCAAAAACAGTACGTAGAAGATGAACTAACAATGAACTATATCTACAGCCATAGACGATGTTAGGGGTACCTCTGCTTGGGTGGCCAACCACTCTTGCCACATCGTCGTCAACTCCTCATGTACATTTCTATTGCGTTCTCACAATCAAGGGGCCGTCTTCTTTTCTAATCTTGTTAATTCTCTCTTTTTAAATGTGGGAAGGGCCCTTCCCAAAACAACTCAATCCCGGGATTGAGAAAGTGGCAGAGACATTGACGAAATTCCGAAGGTGAACTGGGATTTCAAAGGGATTCACTATTTTGACATTGGGCCTCACTTGTTCAATACCTGTTTGTGTTGGATTCTTTAAAAGTTTAAATCTTCTCTTTTGGCTAGGTACTTGATATATCTGATTAATTCTCATTCTTTTGTTATTTTGAAGTCTATTTATGGATGCCTATAGAACTTGAAGTATGGATTATTGGTTATGGAGTTTGGTTTTGCTATGTTAATTATCATTATTTCCTGAATAATGAAGTACAAGAGTACAATGGTGGTCTCCTCTATGAAGTCATACCACATGTCTTAAAAGAGGGCTTCCCTTGTGAATTCCTGTCAGTCTTGTGTTCCTATATGTAATTATTTATGATATCTTTCTTTTACCAAATACCACACAAGTCTGTTTTGTTTAAGAATTTTTTTTTCTTATTCTTTGGTTTTTTTTTTTTATGGAACTCTAGAAATAAAATAAAATCTTTCGAAACTATCGTACATCTCCTCCTCCGGAAGTAGTACTCTAATATGACCTAGGAGAGCAACCCTCCCATCCCTAGCAACGCTTCAAAGTTCTGGCTTGGAACTGTAGGGGCCTTAACAACACAGCAACACAAGATGCTCTTGTCAGTATTGTTCGACAACAAAACCCTAGTCTTATCTTCCTCTCCGAAACATTGGCTTCTCCGGATCTGTTGACGGCAGTTCAACACGGAATAGGCTTTGATGGTTTCGTTTGTGCCCCTAAGGAGGATGATTGTAGTGGCCTAGCTCTCTTCTGGCGCAATGAGATCTCGGTCCGTTTCAGAACCTCTTCAGCCAACCATATTGATGCTGAGGTCGGTGTTGTAGGTTCTACAAGAGTCTTTCGATTCACTTGTATTTATGGAGTGGCTACTACAGCGAATCGGGACATCACATGGAATCTCCTCCGGTTGTTAGCTTCTCAGTCCCATCTGCCTTGGTTGGTTGCCGGCGATTTCAATGAAATACTATGTCATGCAGATAAGTCAGGAGGTCCTCCTATGCCTGTAGCACAAATATTTAGATTTAGACAAGCACTGCTTGATAGTGATTTGATCGATATGGGGTTTGTTGGATCACATTTTACGTGGTCTAATTGTTTCACTAAGGAGAGACTTGATCGGGCCTGCCAAACAGTGCAATGGAGAGACCTCTATCCTTTCTCCCGAGTTATCACCCTCCCTCTCAGTCAATCTGATCACTGCCCTATCTTGATCGAGGTGAATCCTGAACCAGCCTTATCGAACCGAAACCCTAAGGCTTTTCGTTTTGAGGAGATGTGGTTGGCTCATGCAGATTGTACGAACATTGTTGAACAGGGTTGGATGCTCCCAACTATTGGGGATCCCATACTACAAGTTGGTAGGAAGTTCAAGCACACGGGACAACTATTCGTGAAATGGCATTCTGGAGTCTACCACCAGAGACAGACAGAGATGAGATTGATTCAAGGCAAGTTAGATGACTTGATGAGGAAGAATTTTGAGTCGGGTCATTTTGACGAGCAAAGAGCTCTCCAATTCAGGTTGAATGAATTACTTACTGCTAAAGAAACTTATTGGAAACAACGTTCCAGGATTCAATGGTTAAAGGAAGGGGACCGTAATACTAGTTTTTTTATCGACGGGCTTCGAATTGCAGATGCATAAACCGTATTAAGGGTCTCACTAATGCATCGGGGCACTGGACTTCTACATCAGGAGAGGTCTCGGAGATATTGATCCATTACTATGAATCTATATTTCGGGCAGATACATCGGAACCAGCAACACTTAAAGTTGTGTTGGATTGCTTGTAACCCAAAGTATCGGCAGAGATGAACTCCAGTCTTATAGCCCCATACTCTGATGATGAGATCAAGAAGGCGTTGTTTCAAATGCATCCCTCAAAATCACCAGGTCCTGATGGGATTGTTAGCATTAAAGCCACCCTCAAGTGCAAGAGGTACAAGTTATAGAATAGGGGATTAAGTAAGGATGTCGAACCCACAAGGATTGGTAAATCATTTCCTAGCTAGGGAAAACCTAAGGAAAAACTAGAAGAATATGCAAATGTACAATCACAAACAAAGGCTCACAAGTGAACCAAAGTTCATGGTGAGTATGTGCAAGATGGTGTGTAGAGATTTGATTTTGATTTTGAGATTGGTTTCTATTCAAATTGAAACAATGAAAGCAAGTAATATAAACTAACCTAAACAAAACAAGTTGTTATCAAATGGATGGGAGTTAGGGCATCGGGTTTCACCTTTTGCCTCCCTTGCAAGCATTAAAGCAATTGAATATGAATGATGCAAAGCTAATTGTCCAACTACCCTCTTAGCATCCGGATAGGACTACTAAGGCTTAAACCCCTTTCATTTTATTAACTCTAACCGGATAAGTCTAGAGCTAACTACCTAGAGACAAATTCAATTACCGGATAGGTCTCAATCATTTGCCCCTAAATGCATAAAGCTTAGAGTTTAGGTAACCAAGCAAGCAAACCAATCCTATCTCTAGGTGATTTTAGCTCACTACCCTCACATGCACACATGGTGTGCTTTCATGCTCCCTTTTTGCCTAGAGGTAATCAATCTCTAGGAAAAACTTCATGTCATGGCAAACACATAACTCAAATTGATTAGGTCTAAGTAATGCATTCAACTATTGACTTAGCATGTGGGAATGACAACATGAATTTTCATCAATTTATAAACAAAAGCATCAATCCAAGCAAGTTTGGCTAGGGCTTTCAACCCTAGCCCCAACTAGTTCACTACTCACACATAGCTAGATACACAAGCTTCAACATTCTATTAAACATCAAATACATAAAGAGATAGAGAGTAAAGGGTGACTATTGATGATGCCGGAAGAGGTGGTGGAGATGGGTCTCCAAGAACATGATGTGGTGGTAGTCACCTCCTTCTCCTTGCTCCAAGCTCTTGATATTGGTAAGAATAGTGAAATTTGGGATCTCTAAGATGAGTTGTGGTGTTGAATGGTGGAGGAAATGAAGGTTGTAGTGGTGGAAATGGAGGTTTTAGAGGTGGAGATGGTGGTTTTAGTGGTGGAAATGGTGGTGTCTTCTCTAGAGAGAAAAATGGATCTTGGATAGGATGAAGATGATTGAATGGAGTCAAGAATTCTGAATAATTGGTCTTTGGCCTCTTTTTGATCAGCTAGGTGTGTCATCTTTGGTCCCCAAGTGTACAAGAGATGCTCTTACACCATTGTCCCCCAAATGGTCCCAAATTGGCAAGGTGATAAAAGGACAAGGTGTAGGGAGATATTTGAATTTCAAGTGATGGGAGATTCTCACCACCATGGTCCTCCTTTGCTGGAGAAAAGACCCTCCATGAGTGGCGGCTCGCGAGAAAAGTTTGCCGGAAAAGTCGCCGGAAAAATCGCCGGAAAAGTCGATTTGCAATTTTCTTCCAATCTCCGTGTCTTCTTCCCCTAGCTTCAAATCTCCACATTTCAAGCCTCAAATAGTCATTTTATTCTCAATGCAAGGTTTCCTACAAATAAAAGGAAATGGATTAAAAAAGGTAAAATAGCATGGAAGACAAATCAATTTTCATAATTATGGGGCACAATTGCGTAAGTAATTTGTGACTCAACAGGGATGTCCCCATGTTTCTTCCAAAAATTTTGGAACGTGGTTGGACATGATGTCTGTTGTGCAGTTAGAGAAGTGTTGACTACAGGTAATATCTCCTAGGAATCAAACTTTACACATCTTACTCTTATACCGAAGATCAAGGAACCGAAACTTTCTTCTGATTTGAGACCGATTGCGTTATGTAACGTGGTGTACAAGGTAGCTTCCAAGGTCCTGGCCAACAGACTCAAGACAATTCTGCCTCACATTATTTCACCGTTATAGAGTGCTTTTGTTCCAGGTAGATTAATTTCAGATAATACTTTGGTTGCTACGGAGATTGCTCACTTTATGAAAAAGCTTTGTAGGCAGGCTGAGTGTTTTTTTTCGCTAGAACTGGACATTTCATAAGTGTATGATCGTTTAGAGTGGCAGTATCTTGAAGCTGTCCTTCTTAGGTTGGGTTTTCGTAGAAGCTGGGTATCTATTGTATTAGCCACTGTGAAATCTGTCAGTTACTATATTTTGATAAATGGTGCTCCCACAGGTTTTATATTGCCCACCAAGGGTATCCTACAGGGAGACCCCTTATCTCCATATTTGTTTATTTTGTGCTCAGAAGGACTCTCAGCCTTGATTTCATCTTCTTTTCAGAATGGCACTATCAGAGGCTTAACCATGGCCCCTAGTGCTCCCACCATTCACCATCTACTTTTTGCAAATGATAGTTTTCTCTTTGGGGAAGCCTTAGTCCGGGAATGTCAAGCTTTTAAACAGATACTCTCAGTGTATGCTCGAGCCTCTGGGTAATATATTAATTTGCAGAAATCTAGTGTGGTATTTAGTGGTAATGTTAGTTTGCAGAACAGGAATAATCTTGCAGCTATTCTTGGGGTGCAGTGTGTTAAAGAACATGATTTATACCTTGGCTTGCCTATTCATGTTGGGCACAACAAGAAACCTATTTTTACTTATCTAAAAGAGAGACTGTCAAAGAAGCTCATTAGTTGGCGATCCAAGATTCTGAGTTCTGGAGGTAAGGAATTGTTGATTAAGGTGGTTGCTCAAACTTTACCGAATTATGTCATGAACTGTTATGCTCTGCCTAAGTCTCTGTACAATGAGCTACAACAACTGTGTTGCCAATTCTTTTGGGGTAGTACAGAGGAGAAAAAAAGAATACATTGGAGATCATGGGAAAGAATGTGCCTACCTAAAACTCAGGGAGGAATGGGATTCAAACATCTACATGCTCATAACTTGGCCATGCTTTCAAAACAGGGTTGGAGGATGCTCTCTAAACCTGAGTCACTTGTGGTCAGAGTGTTTAAAGCAGTTTACTATCCATTTGGATCCTTTCTCACAGCAGATATGGGTGAGCGCCCTTCTTATTCATGGAGGAGTTGAATGGAGGCTCGACCGGTTTTACAAGCAGGGTTGTCATGGAGGGTTGGTGATGGGCAGCTGATTAACATTTGAGAGGATGAGTGGATCCCACATGTCTCTCATCATTCTTTATCTCGACCGGAAGACTGTGTTTTTGATAGAGTTTCTGATTTGATTAATGGTAATTCCTTGACTTGGGACCATGCAGCTGTTCGTGCTTGCTTTAAGCCTCAGGTGGTAGACCAAGTTCTTTCTATTCCATTGAGTCATCGTTTTGGCAATGATCGACTGTCGTGGAAGCTTGAGAAAATAGGGCACTTCTCTGTCAAGTCCGCTTATATGGTTGCTTGTGATTTCTCTATTGGCAATATCTATGCTTCTACATCTACTGGGGACCCATATGGTTCCATTTGGAAAGCCTTATGGATGGCTAAAGTCCCTAGTAAAGTGGCGATCTTTGGGTGGAGAGCTGTTCACAATCTCCTCCCAACTCGAGCTGCTTTAACCTCCAAAGGATATTCCGATCCACTGCAGTGTGTGGTTTGCTCTAGAGGTGTGGAAACCTTAGAACATCTATTTTGTGAGTGCAGCTTTGCGAGAGAGATTGTTGGAGCTCCTCCGTTCTCTATTCCTACGTCTACTCTATGTTGGAAATAATGGATTCTAGCTCGGGTAACTTCTTTGGCACCTACATCTTTTGATCAACTCTTGATCCTCCTATAGAGTATGTGGAAGCACAGGAAAGACGTATTATGGAGAGAGCATAATAGGACTAGTGCCAATCTAGTGGCCACTGCTATGTCATGGCATGATGAGTATATACAAGCTAACCGGTCTGCTGTCACTTCCCAACACAACCGTTTGAAACCTAAAAAGCAATGGAGTCCTCCAGAGGATGGTTTTATCAAATTGAATGTGGATGGCTCTTTCCTGCCTTCGGTTCAGTATGGTGGTACGGGGGTGTAATTAGAAACTCTCATGGTCAGTTTATTGCTGGCTTCTCTTATAGAATGGAGTTTGTTAGCTCCCCGCTCCACGTCGAGTTACTTGACTTGAAGAATGGATTTGAGTTGTTACAGGGTATTGATAGGCGCATTTTAATGTGATATTTTAAATGTTAATTCCTCACATTTTGCTTAGTTAATTCCTTAACTGAATCGATTTTAATTCAATTTCTATTTTTAGGTACATTGGAGTAAATGAAGGTGAAATGAGCGTTAGGTCCATAATTACCTAGAAATGATGGAGAAGAATGAAAATGCACTAAAAAGTCAACCTTGAATATTTTCTTACTCCGGCTAGGAGAATCAGAGCCAAGCAAGGAAGAAGGAGCGGCCGCCTGACCAAATGAACTTCAAATGAGCTGAAACCTTGCAGATCCATTCTAGACACCCAAAGGATCATTTCTTATGAAGAGTGCCAGAGAAAAATATGAGTGGAAGGCCTTCAAACAATCAGCCCAATTTTCTACAGAAGCAAAACCGGAAAACTGGACCTGTAAGAGGTCTAGCAGCATTTCCGGCCCAACCACATGGATTGAAGCTCTGAAAATTTGTCAGGATGATCTACACTCATAGTGGAACATTTCATATGAAGAAGTCAAAGGCATATAATGAAGTCTTGTTGGAGAAATAATTGAAGGAATAAAGGGGAAGAAACTGACCTGAAAACAGCTCAACACCACATATTCATGTTTCCCACCCACATGAAGAAAGCTAGATGCTTTTCTCTTTTTCCTTGGATATATTTTTTCTACAATCTCTTTAATAGATCATCATCACTTCCATGTTGCTGCACCTTCATGCTTTGCTTTCATTTCATCATTTCTCTTTCTTTTCCATATTTTACAAATCACTTTCATACTCCACTTTCATTATTTTTCTTCATCTCATCATTTCACTCTTCTTTTTCTTCCCTATATAAACACCTTCTCCTCTCATTCTAAAACACATTCCTTCATCCATTTCATCTTCTTGTCTCACCATTTCCTCTCCATTTTCCTTAGTCACCAATTCATTCATCCATCTCATCTTCTTTGTCTCTCCATTTCCTTTCCATTTTCCTTCTCCATTCTCTAGTTGCAAAGTTCTGCATTTTCAAGCAAGGAGAGGAAGAAGAAGAAGGAGTCGTGAAGATCATATCCTCCATCATCCACCTTGAAGGCTTGCTTCCAAGATTCAAGATCCAACCATCTAGCTCTCCATCTCCATCTCCCCTCACGGTGTAATTCATTCTTTTTCCTTGTAATGATCTTTTGTTTTCCTTGTTTGAATTCATATGAACTTGTTTCTAGTTAACAATAATGTTTAGGGTAAAGTTTAAACCCAACTTCTATGTTTAAATAAAGTTTTCGAATTCCATAATTGTGATTCTAAGTTGCTTATGTGAGTTTGTTCGATTGAATTTGCTTGATAGAAAACTTTTATATGTTTATCTTATTTGGGTCGACACTTATAGGATTTGCATGTAATTGGTGCTAGGTTTAAGAACATGAAATCGACTTTTCGTTTTGTGTAAACTTGAATCAAAGTAGTAAAGGTTTTGGACAAAAATCGAATTCAATTGAAGAGGATTGCAATTAGGTGAACTTATTCATACTAAGTCGTACACTTGAGTTGATAGCCTTTCTCTATGTCTAATGCGTTGAACATGTCATGATTGACTAGCTTTCTAGGGTTTGATTGCATGTTTGATAGGATTAATCTAGGTGCTTTCGCTTAGGTTAATTAGCATTGAAAAGTAAAATATGGGAAATCATTTGCTTTCGAATGTTTCACATGATCAACTCCTCTCTCATGACTTGGAAGAACAATTATAGGGTTTGAATCGAATTTGATTACATGGAATTGGTTTTGATCTTTGTTCCTTGCGTTCCACCCTTGTATATATGTTTTTACATTTTCTTTATTTTATTTATTTTAATTTTCAATTCTATAATTCTTAAACCCCCCTCCCTTTTTATTTTGTTACTTGTATACATTTCTATTCTTTATTTTATTTTTGTAAATAATACTTTATTATTTTAATTCTTTATTTGTTTATACAATTGTATATATTTATATTCTTTATTTTATTTTTGTAAATAATACTTTTCTTTATTTGTTACACAATTACAAGTGTACCCTCAATCCCCGGAATAGAACGATCCCTATTTGCTTATACTACTAACGATATTTCAGGGTTAAATTATGCGCTTGCTTTGAGCGCATCAATTTTTGGCGCCGTTGCCGGGGATTGAAAAATCACTTGCTAAATTGTATCATTTATTGTATATATATTTGTTGTATATAAATTGTTTGAAACTTAGTTTAAATTAACTAGAATATTATTTATATTATTGAACATGAATTTTAATTGTAGGTTGTAAATTGAGAGGAATAGGTGAAGTCTCTTTTGTTAATATTGGCCTAAACCCCTTATTGGTACCTAGCTCAGGTCCCTTAAGGTTGAGGGCGGCCTTTATTAACATTTGTTGAATTGTCTTCACACTTATGAACTTTCTCATCTTAGTAAGAAAGCCTATGTGAAATGGTGTCTAGGAAGGGGACAACGTTCATGACGGGTTTTTGAATCCAGAAGTGCTTGCAAATGGGCCTAAACCACAATGTGGGAGTAGCTCATGCCAAAATGGATTTTTCCTCTCGTGTTCGTCCTCCCCCACCTGACCATTTCAGTAAGGTTGCCCAAACGATTTGAAAGGGAGTTTGTGTCTAGGCGACTATACTTGGGCCGCACGTCCACTTGATTTACCGCTTGGAATTTGATTCGATATCAATAATGTTTATAATAAAAGAAATACTTGTGAATACTCTATACGTGTAAATTATTTTGTTGTTTCACACTTTAAACTTGTAAAAATACTTTTCACGTTTTATACTCACTTGTATACTTAACTTGTGTCTTATGTACAATATGCTTGTTAATTATACTTGTAGTTTGTAATTAATAGTTATACTTGTTTTTATTTTGTATTTCTTTGTTAATTATAGTTACTAACTTTATTTAATGTAGGTACCGTCTGGCTGCAAGACGTAAAATACAAGCGCTACTTGGGAGGCAACCCAATTCAGAATATAATCAGATTTGCTTTCTCTTTCCCTATTTCTTTTTATTTTTCATTTTTTTCTCTATTGTTTTTATTTTAGGATTTGTTTTCGTAAATGTCTTCTATCTATGCTTACTTATTTCATTGCATACTTTTAATTGATTACATTGAGGATAATGCAATATTTAAGTGTGGGGGAAGAGATTTATATATTTGTCTTTCATTTTGAGTCCTATATATATATTTGTCTTTTATTTTTGAGTCCTTTATATATAAAAAAAAAAAATAATAATAATAATAAAATAATTAAAAAAAAAAACTGCATTCATTCAGTCTTATTAAATTCAGCTATTTACAAAAAAAAAAAAAATTAAAAATAATAATAATAATAATAATACTCTATACTAAGCCATGTCTGCATCTCTGTAGGAGTTGAGGCTGAGCTCAAGGGAAATATGAGAGCCACCGCCATAGCCGCTACCTCCCTCGGAAGTAGTCTTCATGTTGCCCAAGATGTCCTCACCATGCATGGGGAATAGTGGAAGGGTTTCAATCTCCTGGTGATATTCTCCTCGTTGTTCCATGATCGATCCATCAGCACCATAGCCGACACGTGACCCAAAGTTTAGATCAATGGATCTATCAGTACTAGTAGAACCAATGGATCCAAAATTGAGATCGAGAGATCCACCAACCGGAACGTTCCGAAATTCCTTCAACTTCTGCCTCTCACGAGCCTTGAGGTTCTGGAACCAAAAGAAGACGTTTTTGTCCTCGATCTGCCCATACTGTTTCAGATGGATGCAGATCTCTTGAATCTGCTCTGGAGTTGGGTACTTAAAACCCTTATCATAGTAAAGGCCCTTGAGGATTCTTAGTTGAGGCGGTGTGGGAGCCCACCGGTTACTACTCCCGGCTGCTTGGATGCTTCCTCCCTCCTCGGTTAGTTGCTGGGCTTGTAATTCCATTTGTTGCTGGGTTTGTAACTCCATTAGTTGCAGAGTTCGTGGTTCCATGTTGATGAAGAAAGGATTTGAGTTTCGAAAGAAAGGCTGAAGGGTTGAGAGAGAAAGGCTGGAACTCGGAAGAATTTTCTTTTGGAGTGAATAGTCGCTCCCTGAGAATGCACCTATTTATAGAACGAGTGAGCATATCTCCACCGTTGGATGGACGATCTCTGAGATTAAATCTACGCGTTGGATTAAAGTCACCCGAAAACACGGAAAAGCTGTTGGCGCGTGGAGGACACGTGGGGGAACCAAACGAATCTCGAGGAGCTGTGACAGACAAGCTACAGCCGAAAGCAGGTTTAATTGCCGTGAATCAAGGAAAAGAAAGGACGCGTGGGGGAATCAAACTAATCTCGAGGATCCGTGACAGACAAGCTATAGCCGAAAGCATGCCATAAATCCAGGAAAAGAAAGGAATATTTACACGTGGGGGAGTTTCTTGGGCCGTGAACTATCATAACTCTTCTCCTTCCCGGAGAAGCTTTGTTAAAACCGTGTGCCTGTTGAGATTTCTACCCTATTTTGTGCTTTACATATACATCCTTTTTTGTCTCCTCCAGATTTTACTAAGGTTTGTCTAAAGCGTGCAGTTTCAAATTCCTTCTACTTCCTCATGGCTCGAACCAAGGTTACCCCTCGCAGGGGCGTCAATCAACACCGTATTCTCTCTTTGGAGGAAGAAGGACGTCAAGCGGCCACTAGAGCTGGGCTTACTCGTCCATGGGACCATCGTCCTATCCGTGGGCGTACCCGCAATCCCCCTCCTCTGCCTCGTCGCTCTCCCAGACTGCATCCCAAAGAGTCTTCTTCCTCACCAGCTGCTCGTGCTCCTCGGCCTATGGCCACCCTGGAAAGCTTGTCGGATTTGATTGATGATTTGCGTTCCTCTCTCCGCGATGGTATTATGGTGACAGATTGGAGAGTCAATTGCATGATCGATTACATCTCTGAGATGAACTGCTCTTTGATCCGCTGTCACACTGCAATAAACAAGCTTGCTCAGGAAGTCAATAACTTGCAGAGTTATCCTCCTGGGTTTCCTCGCAAGGACGCTACTGCATCACAACATGAGGACCCGCATCCGAAGGCTGAAACCAGCAAGAGGGCTGCTACTCGCCCGCATGCCGCTCCTCCAAAGGAGTAAATGGAGGTACAAGTCTAGGCTGAGAGACTTTAAACATTAAGCGCTGCATGGGAGGCAACCCATTTCAAACGTATCTGTGGAGGAGCCATCAAACGCAGATTTGCTTTCTTGAACTCTTCCTTCTATTTTATTTTATGAATTTTAAGTTGTTTTACATTTCGTTGCGTTAACTTTCTCTTCTATGCTTGATTTATGCTTGGCATGCTTTATATTTGTTATACATTGAGGACAATGCATGAATTAAGTATGGGGGACAGATTATTGCTTTATTGTGTTTTTAGTAGTTAGTAAAAAAAAAAAAAAAAAAAATGTTTATAACAAAAGAAAATGTTGTGATACACTAAGGTATATTGGATTAAACATAGTCTTGAAAAAGGGTAGCTGTTTCAGTCCCATTGCACATCGAGACTCCCTGTTCCCGTACCTAAGTGTTGAAATTAAATTAAATTGTAAAAAAAAAAAAAATGTTGGTTTTAGAGTGTTTTTGTGTGTTTGAGTCTTAGGATGCTCCTAACGTCTAGGATGAACATGTCTCCGAATTCATGGCTGAAGGTTTTCACAATCAAAATAGGACTTAATTGAATTATGTGGTTAATCGACATTGTGATGCTTGTATGAAGATTTGAGATAGGATTGTAACTTGGTTCATTAAGCATGCTAGGATTAAGTCTAATTCATTTGACCCGAAGTGAGCTATTGAGCTAAAATACTTTCTTTTCGAGTACTTAATTGATAATTCCAGAATTTCGTGGCTGTATTTGTAAAACCTCATCATTCTTTGAAAATCCAATGATCATGTGCCATAGATTTTAATGGACTAGAGAATACTAGAACTCGACTGTTGTGACTGTCAAAACTTGTATGCCATAATATGCACTGATCCTGGATAGGATAGAAGGCATTAGGGTAACCACCATAGCCAAACAAGCATGTGTCCCCAATTGTGCCCGTCGTGGGACTCCTTAGAATGAACCCCTTTGAGCCTACGTTGAAAACCTTTGTTTCATCACCCTCACTACCCTACCATGAGCTTAGTACAGGATATCTCTACCCTTGTCTTAAGGACTTAGTAGAGCATGACATAGTATGTAGGGGTGACGATGAAAGACAAGTGTGGGGTGGGGAAAATCCAAGAAAAAAAAAAAGAAAAGAAGAAAAAATTTTGCCTTGAAAAAAAAAAAAAAAAAAGAAAGAAAGAAAGAAAAGCGGCAAAAGAGAAGAAAAATTGAAAAGAAAACTCTTGGGAAAATGTTGAAGTGTGGTTTTGGACTTGCAAATTTGTATAAGGCTCAAAGTTGAAAATTATGCCTTTGTCCATTCCCATGTTGGTTAGAGTGAAGGTTTGGCCCAAAACAATGATATTTGGTCTACAAAAATGATAACATAAGGTGGTCCTTATATGCTCTGCTAGGTCCTTAGGATTTTTTTGTATCCTTAATCTTCATTTCGAAAACCCTAGCTTAGCCCCATTACAACCTGTTTTAAGTGCTAACTTGATCCTTGAGATGGGCAATCTTTGGTTAGTGGAGTCAGTTACGCAGTCGAGCTTATGGTTTAGGTCCATTTGTGCACTTAGTCATTTCATGAGGTCTTTAAAAATTCTTCACAAAATGTGTTTATTGATGAAATATGCAAGCTGTTTGTTGCCTTACAATTTGTTCTCTTGCATATACTTGAGTGTGAAGCTTTTAAGCATAGCCATTTCTGAGAGAAAAATCGAGAGTATGCCCTGTGAGTTTGGATTGGACTTGTTCGAAACATGCTATCATTCACTGTATAACTTAAGTTCTCCATATCTTGCTTAGTCATATGAATGTCACAGGTTTATTAACCATAGAATTATCTTTGTGATTTTGATTAAGTGTTTAACGTGAAAGCCATGAGTTTGGAGTCTCTGAGACAACAGTTAGGAGCAATAGAGTCATTTACTTGCTTTTTGTCAAGTCTTTGTTCTGTTTTCGATTTTTTTTGTTTTGTTTTGCTAAGGGACTAGCAAAAGCTAAGTGTGGGGGAATTTGATAGGCGCATTTTAATGTGATATTTTAAATGTTAATTCCTCACATTTTGCTTAGTTAATTCCTTAACTGAATCGATTTTAATTCAATTTCTATTTTTAGGTACATTGGAGTAAATGAAGGTGAAATGAGCGTTAGGTCCATAATTACCTAGAAATGATGGAGAAGAATGAAAATGCACTAAAAAGTCAACCTTGAATATTTTCTTACTCCGGCTAGGAGAATCAGAGCCAAGCAAGGAAGAAGGAGCGGCCGCCTGACCAAATGAACTTCAAATGAGCTGAAACCTTGCAGATCCATTCTAGACACCCAAAGGATCATTTCTTATGAAGAGTGCCAGAGAAAAATATGAGTGGAAGGCCTTCAAACAATCAGCCCAATTTTCTACAGAAGCAAAACCGGAAAACTGGACCTGTAAGAGGTCTAGCAGCATTTCCGGCCCAACCACATGGATTGAAGCTCTGAAAATTTGTCAGGATGATCTACACTCATAGTGGAACATTTCATATGAAGAAGTCAAAGGCATATAATGAAGTCTTGTTGGAGAAATAATTGAAGGAATAAAGGGGAAGAAACTGACCTGAAAACAGCTCAACACCACATATTCATGTTTCCCACCCACATGAAGAAAGCTAGATGCTTTTCTCTTTTTCCTTGGATATATTTTTTCTACAATCTCTTTAATAGATCATCATCACTTCCATGTTGCTGCACCTTCATGCTTTGCTTTCATTTCATCATTTCTCTTTCTTTTCCATATTTTACAAATCACTTTCATACTCCACTTTCATTATTTTTCTTCATCTCATCATTTCACTCTTCTTTTTCTTCCCTATATAAACACCTTCTCCTCTCATTCTAAAACACATTCCTTCATCCATTTCATCTTCTTGTCTCACCATTTCCTCTCCATTTTCCTTAGTCACCAATTCATTCATCCATCTCATCTTCTTTGTCTCTCCATTTCCTTTCCATTTTCCTTCTCCATTCTCTAGTTGCAAAGTTCTGCATTTTCAAGCAAGGAGAGGAAGAAGAAGAAGGAGTCGTGAAGATCATATCCTCCATCATCCACCTTGAAGGCTTGCTTCCAAGATTCAAGATCCAACCATCTAGCTCTCCATCTCCATCTCCCCTCACGGTGTAATTCATTCTTTTTCCTTGTAATGATCTTTTGTTTTCCTTGTTTGAATTCATATGAACTTGTTTCTAGTTAACAATAATGTTTAGGGTAAAGTTTAAACCCAACTTCTATGTTTAAATAAAGTTTTCGAATTCCATAATTGTGATTCTAAGTTGCTTATGTGAGTTTGTTCGATTGAATTTGCTTGATAGAAAACTTTTATATGTTTATCTTATTTGGGTCGACACTTATAGGATTTGCATGTAATTGGTGCTAGGTTTAAGAACATGAAATCGACTTTTCGTTTTGTGTAAACTTGAATCAAAGTAGTAAAGGTTTTGGACAAAAATCGAATTCAATTGAAGAGGATTGCAATTAGGTGAACTTATTCATACTAAGTCGTACACTTGAGTTGATAGCCTTTCTCTATGTCTAATGCGTTGAACATGTCATGATTGACTAGCTTTCTAGGGTTTGATTGCATGTTTGATAGGATTAATCTAGGTGCTTTCGCTTAGGTTAATTAGCATTGAAAAGTAAAATATGGGAAATCATTTGCTTTCGAATGTTTCACATGATCAACTCCTCTCTCATGACTTGGAAGAACAATTATAGGGTTTGAATCGAATTTGATTACATGGAATTGGTTTTGATCTTTGTTCCTTGCGTTCCACCCTTGTATATATGTTTTTACATTTTCTTTATTTTATTTATTTTAATTTTCAATTCTATAATTCTTAAACCCCCCTCCCTTTTTATTTTGTTACTTGTATACATTTCTATTCTTTATTTTATTTTGTAAATAATACTTTATTATTTTAATTCTTTATTTGTTTATACAATTGTATATATTTATATTCTTTATTTTATTTTTGTAAATAATACTTTTCTTTATTTGTTACACAATTACAAGTGTACCCTCAATCCCCGGAATAGAACGATCCCTATTTGCTTATACTACTAACGATATTTCAGGGTTAAATTATGCGCTTGCTTTGAGCGCATCAGGTATGCAGATCACATGAGCTGTCGTGGAGAGTGACTGTTTGTTTGCAGTGCAGGCTATAAGCTCAATAGTTGTGGACCTCTCTCCTTTGAGTGCCTTGATCACAAACCTCAAGTCTCTGCTAGCTGCTAGTACGGTGTTTAAGCTATGTTTTGTCCCTAGATAGGCTAATATTGTCGCACATAGACTCGCTAGTTTTAGTTATGAGACCAATGTCCATGCTGATTGGTTTGTTAATGCTCCAGAGTTCATCTCGGATGCCCTCATGTACGATTCTATTCGTATCTAGCAATAAAATTTCCTCCTTTCTTAAAAAAAAAATTACCACACAAGTCTCTGTTTTATCTGTACAAATTTTTACATAATGAGACTTCAAAAGTCCTTCAAGTTATTGCATCTTTTTCCTGATTGAACAATCATATAGAGAAGTCTCATTTACTTTTCACTTTTAAAAATATAAATTTCGTATGATACACACAAAAAAAAGGGAAAAGGGAACTGATCTTTTGTTTGTTGGCATCTTAAGATGTTTGTGGTCTATTGTTGTCTTTTTGTCATCTACTTGGCTTAATACTCAATAGTCTGGTAAGCTTGTATAGGGTAGCTGTAAAACAAACATCAGCCGTTAGAATACTACTCCTTTCTCTTTGAGTTGTTGGATAGGTAGCCTCCAATTAAGTTGTCAATTATGTTGATAGAAGGTCTCATTGTACTTAATTATCACATATTATCGTCATTAAATGTTACATTAATTGTGCTTGTAGGAGAACATTTAGATTGGTCAGAATACCCGAGTTTCTTATAAAGTAAATTTAAGCAGCTTTGCCTTTGTGTGTTTAAATTCAAGATGGTTAAAAAGGGGGGTTACGGGGTTAATAAACACAACTGAGGTGATGAAACTAGTTAGTACATATGCAAGAATATTCTGAAGGAATGGATGGATTTCAAAACTTTTTAATTAGTGCGGAATTAGTTTAACCATTAAACTACTAACTAAACATAAAATCCATTCCTTTAACCCATGATCTTGGCTTATTGTGATATGTATATAAACATAGCATGCATAGTAAGGAAGAACAAAGAGGGAGTTTATGTTCTACTCACCCTTGGAGCGTGATCTCAATCCGATCCAAGTGAACCACCAAAGTTCCTCTCCTTGATCTCTCCTTGTGTGTGTTTCCTCCACCTTGAAGC
This sequence comes from Rosa chinensis, assembly GCF_002994745.2. Lineage (NCBI taxonomy): Eukaryota > Viridiplantae > Streptophyta > Magnoliopsida > Rosales > Rosaceae > Rosa > Rosa chinensis. The sequence continues at coordinate 19,125,722 of NC_037094.1, read as the reverse complement.
ACCTTGGATTAAGAACTCCTTCTTGTACTCCTTCTTGTGCTTGTAATCTTCTCTTTGATGTAGTAAGGAAAGCCACAAAAAGATATGGCCTCTAAGGATCTTCACCAAGTGAATCAAGAGATGAAGCAAGATGAAAGAAAAGAAGAAATTATGCAAGTGTTCTTCTTTCCTTTAATTTGGTAATGGACCAAGGGAGAACTCTTTCTCTCTCTCTCTCAAATCTGAAAATAATAGTGTGGAGACACACTTATTCTCTTTGTCCATGCTTTCACTTTTATATAATAGGAAATAACTCCAATTACTAAAAGAAAATATTGACTTTCATAAAGCCAATATTTTGGCTGGTCCATACTTGTTATTGGGCACTAAAAATGTGTCTTGGGCTTTCATTTAAATCCCATTTAGTGAAGCCCAAGTCCACATGAAAAGCCCGACAATCGTTTAGGCCCAATAGGTTCGGTTTTACCCGAAAAACCTAATTATGTCCAAATAATAAATCTAATTAATTATTTGGTCATAACCAACTCTTGTTTAATCTTCTTCATATACAATCTCAATGATCCACTTATATGGTGTGCGATCTCTTAGGTTCTAATTAACAAGGCAGTGAAGTTTATAGAAACCATTCTATTTTGTTTACGAATCAAAAACTCCATTTTTGATTCTCCCTTATTATTAGGATTATAAATGTTTATTAATCCTCGGGGACTTCACAAGTCATGAGTGACGTCTTGCAACATATCATGACTACCCTAGTTAATGTAGAATGACAAAGAACCTATTCAATTGGAATTACAATACAATACGGTCCTTCTCTAACACTATGTTCTAAATCACATCATCGGGGTATGGAATTGATATGTCAATCCCCTAATGTGATTTTCATTCTTATGTGATTCTTAGAATGTGATTAAAAACTCCTTTTTAATCTCATTCAATGCTTTGGCCAAAGACTCATTGAATCACATCTTTGAACATACACCTTATTTACTTAAGGATAGAGATTCCTTATTGTACACTCACATGTCTCCATGACCGAATTGATTATACCAATGAATGCATCTATTATATCCATTAAGGGACACAATATTATTGCATCATCAAGAGATAATCCATTCACTCATAAGACAACTATGGTGTCTCAGGTCAAAGGACTAATTTGTATTATTGCAATTTAGAGTTCAAGTTTGACATGTAAGTAAGACTCCATACAAGAACTCTAATGATCGCGTTCAGTGTACTCTTTAAACTAAGAGCACCCACATACTTATATTAGTGTCTCTACACAAATGACAAGAGACATATCATCCTCCATATTGAGCATACATAGTATGTGCTAGTCTTTCCGGATTATCAATGTCCAAGTGATAATCCTATGACTAGGAACTTTTTAGGATAAGAGTGTGAAAGAGTAAAGGTCTCACACATCTAACTCTTTAGATTACTTTCTCTTTAACTCATATTCCTTGGACCTTGTTCAATCAAATATCAAATATAAGCAATGAACAATAAACTTGCCCTTTTGATTAATAATAATTACAATAATAATTACATCAAAATGATTGTTTTAGGACACAATTCCTTCAATCTCCCACTTGTACTAAACCCAATCAGCCATGAAACGTACACCCATCTTCTCAAGATGTTGTTCTAGTTTTGCTTGTGATAAAGGCTTAGTGAATGGATCCGATATGTTATCAACAGATGCTACTTTGAGAATGTTAATGTCTCCACGATTAACAATCTCCCTTATGATATGGAAGCGTCTTTCGATGTGTTTGGATTTTTTGATGAGACCTTGGTTCCTTGGCTTGAGCAATTGCCCCATTGTTGTCACAGTAAAGTGGAATCGGTGACTCAATGGTAGGAACAACATCAAGTTCAGTGATGAACTTTTTCATCCAAACTGCTTCCTTTGCAGCCTCTGATGCTGCAATGTATTCTGCCTCAGTAGTGGAATCTGCAGTAACGCTTTGTTTGCAGCTTCTCCAATTTACTGCACCTCCATTCAAGGTGAAGACAAACCCTGATGTGGATTTTCTGTCATTCACATCAGATTGAAAATCTGAGTCTGTGTATGCTTCCACTTGCAACTCTGATTGCAAATCACCACCTCCATAAACGAGGAATAAATCTTTAGTCCTTCTCAAGTACTTAAGGATATTCTTAACAGCATTCCAGTGTTCTAAACCTGGATTGGACTGATATCGACTAGTTATGCTTACGCCATAACTGATATCAGGTCTTGTGCATAGCATCGCATACATGAGGCTCCCTATTGCAGATGCATATGGGATCTTGCTCATCTTTTGCACTTCCTCAATCGTTTGTGGGCACATTTTCTTAGAAAGGTGAATGCCATGTCTGACAGGCAGAAAACCCTTCTTAGATTGTTCCATGTGAAATCTATTCAACACTTTGTCTATGTACAAGGATTGAGATAATCCAATTAATCTCCTTGATCTATCTCTGTAGATTTTTATTCCTAGTACATAGGCAGCTTCTCCAAGATCCTTCATAAGGAAGGTCTTGGACAACCAAACTTTAATTGAAGATAACATTCCTACATCATTCCCAAATAGTAGGATGTCATCTACATAAAGTACAAGGAACACAACAGCACTCCCACTGACCTTCTTGTAAACACAAGGTTCATCCATGTTTTGTGTGAAACCAAAAGATTTGACTGCATCATCAAAACGGATGTTCCAACTCCTTGAAGCTTGCTTGAGTCCATAGATGGACCTATGAAGCTTACACACTTTATGAATGTCATCTTTAGACGTAAAGCCTTCAGGTTGATCCATATAAAGGTCTTCCTCAAGGTTGCCATTCAGAAAGGCAGTCTTTACGTCCATTTGCCATATCTCATAATCATAGTGAGCAGCTATAGCAAATAATATCCGAATAGATTTAACCATGGCAACAGGAGAGAACGTATCTTCATAGTCAATGCCCTCTCTTTGCTTATAGCCCTTTGCCACCAACCTTGCTTTGTAGGTTTCTATTTTACCATCTGAACCTATCTTTTTCTTGAAGACCCATTTGTTTCCAATTGGTCTAATACCAGGTGGAGGGTCAACGAGAGTCCAGACTTGATTGGTATACATAGAGTCAATCTCGGATTCCATGGCTTCTTGCCATTGCTTTGAGTCAACATTTGACATTGCTTCATTATAACTAGAAGGATCATACAGGTTTTCATTGTCACCAAGGAGATTTAACTCCCCAAGGCTTTCATGACACAAACCATACCTCTTGGGAGGTATCCGGATCCTACTAGAAATTCTTGGAGTTTGTGTTATAGTTGGTTCAGGAAGTTGTTCAATGGGAAATGGAGTGTTAGTTTGTGGCTTGTTGGACACTTCCTTGAGTTCTACCATTTGCTCAACATTTCCATCAAGGACGTAGTCCCTTTCAAGGAAAGTGGCATTCCTGCTAACAAACACCTTTTGTTCTTCAGGTTGATAGAAATAATATCCTAAACTATCTTTAGGATATCCCACAAATAAACACTTGCTTGATCTAGCTTCAAGCTTGCCTGCTTCTAGTCTTTTGACATAAGCTGGACAACCCCAAATCTTAATATGATTGAGACTTGGTTTCTTCCCATGCCACATCTCATATGGTGTAAGAGGGACGGACTTGGAAGGCACTTTATTCAACAAATAAATTGCTGTTTGAAGTGCATATCCCCAAAAGGATATAGGTAAATCAGTATAGCTCATCATGGAACGAACCATGTCTAACAAAGTTCGATTTCTCATTTCAGAGACACCATTGAGTTGTGGTGTTCCAGGAGGAGCTAATGAAGAAACAATGCCTTCTTGTTTGAGATAATCAATAAACTCATTGCTTAAGTATTCGCCTCCTCGATCAGATCTTAGAGCCTTAATACTTCTGTCGGTTTGTTTCTCAACTTCATTCTTAAATTCTTTGAACTTTTCAAAGGCTTCAGATTTGTTCTTCATAAGGTATAAATAACCAAACCGAGAATAATCATCGGTAAAGGTTATGAAGTATGAGAACCCACCTCTACTAATAGTGGACATGGGACCACATACATCGGTATGTATTAGGCCTAGGAGTTCTTTAACTCTTGTTCTTTGTCCACCATAATGTGACTTGGTCATTTTTCCTTTTAGACAAGACTCACAAGTAGGCATAGGATCAGATCCTAATGACTCTAAGTATCCATTTTTAGATAATTTGTGAATTCTATCTTGGCTAATATGACCAAGTTTAAGGTGCCACATCTTAATGGGGTTAACCGTTTCTCGAGATCTCTTAGATCCCAAAGCATTTTCCTTCATACAGTTAATACTACCATCTAAAGCTAGATGAAAGAGACCATCAATAATATTAGCATGACATATCATGCGTTCATTAATAGATACAAAACCACTTAGTTTATCAAAAACTACTCTATAACCATCCTTCAAAAGCATGGAGATGGAGATTAGGTTCTTTATACATATAGGAAGATAAAGACAATTATTTAACTCCAATGTATCTCCTGATGGTAACTTCAAAATATAAGTCCCCACGGCTTTGGCGTCAACTCTTGTGCCATTTCCTACACGTAGGGTGATTTCTCCAGCTTTAAGCTTCCTTGCTCCCACTAGGTCCTGCAACGAAGTGCAAACATGGTGGGATGCACCTGAATCAATTATCCAAGTGGAAGTATTATTAACTGTAAATATCGATTCAATCACATTGATCGTACCTTCTGTTGAAGACTTATTCTTCAAGGATGCAAGATAAGCTTTGCAATTCCTCTTCCAGTGCCCATCTTTGTTGCAAAAGAAACAAATACCTTTTGGTTCCTTTTGTTCCTTCTTCTTCTTCTTTTGGACTACTCCCTTAGGCTTTATCACTTGTTTCTTCTTCCCTTTGCCTTTACATTTGGACTTACTGGATGAAGAAGAAGCGATAATAGCCGCACTCCCACTCTCTTTCTTGATTTGTTTCTCAGCTGTTACCAGCATATTGAGAAGATCAGAAAGAGTATGATCCATTTGTTGCATATTATAGTTCATTATGAACTGAGAAAATGAATCATCTAGGGAGGAAAGAAGAAGATCTTGAGCTAGCTCCGCATCAAGTGCAAATCCAAGGTCTTGAATTTGCTCAATAAGGCCTATCATTTTTAGACCATGTTGATGAACAGGTGCACCCCTCACATGCTTTGTCTTAACAAGCTCATTGACTACTGTGAAGCGCACATTTCTATTTCTCTCACCAAACAATTCAGTGAGATGAAGTAATATAGAACTGGCGCTATCCATATTCTCATGTTGCTTCTGAAGTTGTGAGTTCATGGATGCAAGCATAACACATTTAGCTTGAGTGTCATCATCCTTATGCTTTTGATAAGCAACACGTTGCTCATCGGTTGCATCTTGAGCCAAAAGAGTGTGAGGGGGTGCATTTTGTAAGACATAAGCGATCTTATCGAATGTCAATACAATTTTCAAATTGCGGAGCCAGTCATTGAAGTTTGGGCCCTCAAGACGATTTTCATTGAGAATTTTGGTGATAGGGTGTCCTGACATATTGCAATCTACATAACATAAAATAAAATAAATAAGATTTATTTTAAAACCAAGTGACTCGGGTCTTAAGAATCAAATGGCACCCTCTCACTATTTTATCAAATTCCAAATCCCTCAAAGGAATTCGAGAGTATAAATTAAAACTCTTAGTGAGTATGGAAGACTCATTTTCATTAAGCCAACCGCATCATAATAGAACTGTAAGTCAACTTAATTTCCATGAGAGGATACTCTTATCCAATCACATCAAATGTGAATATCCATAACTTTGGCCTCTAAAGTAATTACGTCTCACCATAATAGGATATTGATAAATTACTCTAGTTAAGCTATACCCAACATCTCATGTAAGTATAGAGATCAAAAATTAAATCTCATCATAATAGAATATTGACCAAGATTTGTCCCTACCTTACAACATCAAATGTTGAATAACCTCTCTTTAATGCTCCTAGCAAGAAATACCTCCGTTCGGAATGATATTCACATGCAAGAACATCTACTAGGAGATTACAATGTTGGAAGGCCACAAAGAAGCATTCATAATGACTTCTTCGTTTTTCAACTTAATATCACTTTGAGGGAATTTTAAGGTCTCATCTTTAATAATCTTATTAATAACAATCACATTGCATTTGCTTTGATCCTATTGCAATCACACATTCATTATACTTGATCTATAATAAAATACTCCCACTAATTGTTTTCAGAAAAACAATTTGATTTCATCAAAAACATTTTTCAAATGGAATCATGGGAAATATAAAATTACTTGATCAAGTGCAATGGACATGCAATTATAATAGGTCACATAGGATGATTATGGACTTGTTGTTTGATCCAACATGAGCCAATATGTTGGATCAAGGTCATGTTTGGGTGGTTGATTTTAATTACGCGTAACGATTACGAAAATTAAATAACTAAGCTAAGCTATTACACTTTGCACTTGAACTTCTTTCAAGGCTAGATGACTTCAAACTTCTTCTTTGGATCATCCTCATGTGCATCCATCTTCGATTACAAGAGTGGATTAGGGGCATACAAGCTCCCATTTAAATTTAATCAAACTTGAATAAATTAAATAAGCTACTTAGTTACACAACCAAATGAATTAACTACTTTAATTACATAACCCAAATGAATTAACTACTTTAATTACATAACCACATTCATTCAAAATGAATAGTCGGCCAATCACATGCTCAATTATATTTGGCCATAGTCCATAATCATCCTTTAATTAACCAAAATTAATAAGGTTAATTAAACAAGCATAATTAACTCAATCAAAATAAGTTAACCACTAAATTACTTTAATTTAATGCAAGTAAATTAGTTGAGTGATTTAGGGGATGATGATGTCTTACATCATGCATCACTAACTTTTGGTGAGTAATTTAGGGGATGATGTCTCACATCACTTTTGATGAGTGATTTAGGGGATGATGTTTTACATCATGCATCACCAACTTTTGGTGAGTGATTTAGGGGATGATGTTTTACATCATGATTCACCAACTTTTGGTGAGTAATTTAGGGAGACATGTCTCTTATCTTATTCCAACTTTTGGTGGGTAATTTAGAGAAACTAATAGTAAAGATGACTAACTCTACCAACCTTTTGGTGAGGGAATCATGGAAATGATTTTATGTCATCACTAACTATTGGATAAATTTCAATTCATGAATTTATGGATCAAAAGTGAGAGCAAACACCATGAAAAATTAGCTAGTTCATAACTAGTTTAGACATGTTCCAAAGCTGGAAATAAAATTCCAGTTTTGTGTTCTTCCATTGAACATTTGTTTACTTCATCTTTGAAGCCAAAAATCATGCATACCCTAAGGCATATATAATCTAATATGTTTCTAAGATTAACACCTTAATTAAGAAACATATAGAATCCCTTAATACATATCTCATATGCATCAAAGTTTCATAAAACTTAAACCACTTCTTACATGTAATTTCCAGAAAACTTTTTCTAGCTATCATAAAATCTACCTTACATCACATGCTTCATAACTTTTATGATAAAGCAAATTTTATGATCTAAATTACATATTACTCTAAGCTTAAGAAAATCACATCAACCAACATACTTAGCCATGTTTATAACATACCAAATTAAGCCAATGGCTCTGATACCAATTGAAGGAATGGATGGATTTCAAAACTTTTTAATTAGTGCGGAATTAGTTTAACCATTAAACTACTAACTAAACATAAATCCATTCCTTTAACCCATGATCTTGGCTTATTGTGATATGTATATAAACATAGCATGCATAGTAAGGAAGAACAAAGAGGGAGTTTATGTTCTACTCACCCTTGGAGCGTGATCTCAATCCGATCCAAGTGAACCACCAAAGTTCCTCTCCTTGATCTCTCCTTGTGTGTGTTTCCTCCACCTTGAAGCACCTTGGATTAAGAACTCCTTCTTGTACTCCTTCTTGTGCTTGTAATCTTCTCTTTGATGTAGTAAGGAAAGCCACAAAAAGATATGGCCTCTAAGGATCTTCACCAAGTGAATCAAGAGATGAAGCAAGATGAAAGAAAAGAAGAAATTATGCAAGTGTTCTTCTTTCCTTTAATTTGGTAATGGACCAAGGGAGAACTCTTTCTCTCTCTCTCTCAAATCTGAAAATAATAGTGTGGAGACACACTTATTCTCTTTGTCCATGCTTTCACTTTTATATAATAGGAAATAACTCCAATTACTAAAAGAAAATATTGACTTTCATAAAGCCAATATTTTGGCTGGTCCATACTTGTTATTGGGCACTAAAAATGTGTCTTGGGCTTTCATTTAAATCCCATTTAGTGAAGCCCAAGTCCACATGAAAAGCCCGACAATCGTTTAGGCCCAATAGGTTCGGTTTTACCCGAAAAACCTAATTATGTCCAAATAATAAATCTAATTAATTATTTGGTCATAACCAACTCTTGTTTAATCTTCTTCATATACAATCTCAATGATCCACTTATATGGTGTGCGATCTCTTAGGTTCTAATTAACAAGGCAGTGAAGTTTATAGAAACCATTCTATTTTGTTTACGAATCAAAAACTCCATTTTTGATTCTCCCTTATTATTAGGATTATAAATGTTTATTAATCCTCGGGGACTTCACAAGTCATGAGTGACGTCTTGCAACATATCATGACTACCCTAGTTAATGTAGAATGACAAAGAACCTATTCAATTGGAATTACAATACAATACGGTCCTTCTCTAACACTATGTTCTAAATCACATCATCGGGGTATGGAATTGATATGTCAATCCCCTAATGTGATTTTCATTCTTATGTGATTCTTAGAATGTGATTAAAAACTCCTTTTTAATCTCATTCAATGCTTTGGCCAAAGACTCATTGAATCACATCTTTGAACATACACCTTATTTACTTAAGGATAGAGATTCCTTATTGTACACTCACATGTCTCCATGACCGAATTGATTATACCAATGAATGCATCTATTATATCCATTAAGGGACACAATATTATTGCATCATCAAGAGATAATCCATTCACTCATAAGACAACTATGGTGTCTCAGGTCAAAGGACTAATTTGTATTATTGCAATTTAGAGTTCAAGTTTGACATGTAAGTAAGACTCCATACAAGAACTCTAATGATCGCGTTCAGTGTACTCTTTAAACTAAGAGCACCCACTGTCAGGACCCACCCCGGAAATACCCTCCTAAATCCTAGGTGGACCTGCGGGACCCACTTTTCGAGAAAATTCGACAGAACCTCCCCTAAAAATGGGCAACCCTAAACCTGCTGAAAACACTTCTCAATAGGAATTTAAATTCTATGCTTGAAGCCACCCTGCTTCCTAGCATCATTCTATAATTTTCCAAATAAAAACATCAAACTTCACAACCAAAATATCTTACACAAATACAACCCAGCAACTCAATCGTTCAACAATCTCCCAAAATAAACCACTCTCTTACACACATACTTATACAAAAGTATAAATCCACTCTCAACAAGTATTCAGAGCAATCTAAGGAATAGACTCGAAATATAATACAATGAGTAGGTTAATCAATAACCTACTGAGAATGGATGATAGAGGTGGTACTAGCCTCCGCTCCTATGCCGGTCCGCAACACTGTGATCTGGGCAATTTAAACCAAAGGGCCCAGGGGGAAAGTACATAAAAACGTTAGAGTGAGTGGACAAAATAAATAAGTATAAATGAAGATAAATTTATACTTTCCCACAAGTTTACAATATAAAGTCTCGATGCATGCAACGTTTAAAAAAAACGTATTTCTTTAAACCCAAAACTCGTACAAACCATTCCAGCCTTGCTGGATAAAATAAATCGGACTAGCCCCGCTAGTCAAATCATAATAAAATATGGGGAAGGACGTTCACCATACGAAAGAAGGGAGCCTTATTGGCTCGGGTCGGAGTGTCCCACACTCTTGAGCATCCCATGCTCTCCTCTACTCACCTACGAACACATAGTAAGTAGGGAGGAGTAATAATAGGCTAGCCAGTAATATAATATATATAGAACGACCCTGGGTATGGTGGTTAAAAACCGTTAAATCCTTAAAGCTTCCCCAAGTCCCATGTATAAGGAACAATACGGGTACGATTCCCAACCGTACAATGATTTTCGTAAAAAGCCGTATAAATTAACGAGGCATTCCCAATGCCTAAACCGAAAGTCGGTAAATAAATATGGAGACTTACTCCATCGAAATCCCATTTCAAAAATCCTTCAAAAATCTCAAATATAAATTCGAATCCGAGCATAAATACTTTATATCCAAAACTCACAACCGTTACCAATCATAAATACTTCATGAGAAACAATATTTAAAAGTAATTCCATAAGAGAACTCACAATTATCTTTATATGCTCGGTAAAAATACGTTAATAAAATAAATCAAGCTTTAATAAATAAACGCATGCATCACTTGTTTGAAAACAAAAGTCCACTCACAAAGTACGGCTAAGCTTGCCGTCGATCCAAACCCTCCTCGAGGAAATCCTCCTCACGTCCTGTACAATAGAACGTTCGTAACTTTAATTTCGGGTTGGAAAATTAAATTGAATTAATTAAAATCAACCCCCAAAATCCACTTTAATTGTCCAATTTCTTCCAATCTTCCTCAAAAATATTATCTCCCTAATATATAGGCTCAAAGGCCAAACCGAGGAAATCCGATGGATGGATTCCTCATAATTCGTTTAATAATTTCACCAATTTTCTTGATCAACCATCAAAATTATATTCAAATCACTTCCAACTCGATTTCCAAGCTTCGATCAATTAACTAGATGTAAAATGGATCGAATACATGTTCAACAGTCACAAATTTCCGGCCAAAACCCTGTTTCACGCGCCACCTACAGTGGCAGTGCGTGGGTTTCACGCGCCGGTGGCCAACCTCCACCTCCGGCCACCAAATTCCAGCTACAACACCTACTCAACACACTTATTCCACTTCATAACTACAACAATTCCAAATAACAACTAGAAACAGTCGAAATCAAACCAAGAACACAAACCCAGAAAATTCAAGAACCCTAATTCGATCCGGCCTCTACACTTCAAATCGTGTTACAAGACCATAGGGAAAATAATCAGTGATGAAAACCAAACCTTCGACAGAAAGATGGGGACCGGAGGTGGCCGGAATCGCCGGAAATCGTCAACTGCAGCCGGAGGAGTCTTTCGTTCGATCCGTGGTTTTCCGGCCAAATCGTGGAAAACCAAGGATGTAGGCGTGCTCGGAGGGAGGAGGCGAACCTGGGATGACCGGTGGCACGTCCTGGGGTGGCCGGAATCGCCGGCAATCGGAGGAGGTGCGGTGGAGGCCGAACCGGAGAGGAGAGAGTTCGGGGGGGAGGAGAGAGAAAAGGGGAAGGGTGGGTTTCCGGAAATGGAAACCTACCCTAGGTAACTTTCTATTTTAATCAAAAATTACCGTGAACAGTAACTTTACTATTTCGGCCATAACTCTTGCATACGAAATCCGATTTTTACGAACCACATATGCACGCGCTCGGTTTAACGTCCCCTACGACTTTCGTGAAGAACATTTTCTCAAATTTTGACCCGAACAAAAAGTCAACTTTTAGGGCCACTAAAACATCCAAAACGTTCAAAATTGAAAATATTTAACAATTTACCGTCCAACACGAAAGTAAATCGTAAATTCTAGGTTCGGGACGTAACAATCTTCCCCCCTTAAAAGAATTTCGACCTCGAAATTACATACCTGCTAGCCAAAAAGGTGAGGATACTGCTTCCTCATTTGCTCCTCTGGTTCCCAAGTAGCTTCCTCCACCATGTGATTACTCCAAAGCACCTTAACCAAGGGTATTGTTTTGTTTCTGAGTATCTGCTCCCTCCTATCAAGTATCTGAACCGGTTGTTCTTCATATGTCAAATTTTCTCTCAACCGGATAGGTTGTTCTTGAAGAACATGAGAGGGATCAGCAATATACTTGCGAAGCATAGAGACATGGAAGACATCATGTACTCTAGATAGTCTCGGAGGTAGTGCCAAACGATAAGCAACAGCACCAATCCGCTCCGTGATCTCATATGGTCCGATATATCGAGGGCTAAGTTTCCCTCGTTTCCCAAATCTTATAATGCCCTTCCAAGGAGACAGCTTCAAGAACACCCAGTCACCCACTTGAAACTCCAAATCTTTTCTTCTGTTATCAGCATAACTCTTCTGTCTACTCTGAGCCGTTTTGAGTTTCTCCTTGATTAGGTTGACCTTTTCGGTCGTAACTCGTACCAATTCTGGACCAATGAGTTTCCTCTCTCCTGCCTCATTCCAACATAAAGGGGTACGACACTGTTTGCCATAAAGGGCTTCATAAGGAGCCATGTCAATGCTGGAGTGATAACTGTTATTATAAGCAAACTCTATCAATGCGACATGATCATCCCAATTCCCCTTGAATTGTAAAACACAAGCTCTCAACATGTCTTCCAGTGTCTGAATGGTCCTTTCCGTCTGTCCATCTGTTTGAGGATGAAATGCAGTACTAAATTGAGACTGAGTGCCCAAAGCCTCCATCAGCTCACTCCAAAACTTTGAAGTGAAGCGAGGATCACGATCAGAAGTAATAGAAACGGGTGTGCCATGAAGTCTCACTATCTCATTCAAGTATAGCTCTGCATATTTATCCATTTTATAAGTCTTGCTGACAGGTAGGAAATGTGCGGACTTAGTAAGTCGGTCCACAATTACCCAAATGCTATCATGACCATTACGACTACGTGGTAGTCCTGATACAAAGTCCATAGTAATGTGTTCCCACTTCCACTCTGGTATAGGTAAGGGCTGTAATAAACCTGAGGGCTTTTGTCTTTCTGCCTTCACTTGTTGACACACTAGACATCTTCTTACATAATCTGCAATTTCCCTCTTCATGTTAGACCACCAGTAGTATTCCTTGAGAGTTCGGTACATTTTGGTTCCACCAGGATGCATGGCATAAGGAGAACTATGAGCCTCCTCTAGTATCTCCTGTTTAAGATCATCCTGTTTGGGTACACAAATTCTATTCCCAAACATCAAAGCTCCATCCCCTCTAACAATAAAGTCTTCTCTAGCTCCATTCTCTACTGCCTCTCTTACTTCTTGTAGAGCTTCATCATGTAGCTGTGCCTCTCGTACTTTGTCAATAAGGATTGGCCTCACATGGAAGCTGGCTATTAAGGCTGCAAATTCATCAGTCCCTTCCAAACTAACTCCTGTAGCTCGCAATTCATAAAGGAGTGGAACCCGAACTGTTCTCATATGCGACAAGGAAGGGGAGGGCAACAGGGAAGGATATGTCTTCCTACTAAGAGCGTCAGCTACTACATTAGCCCTTCCTGGATGATACTCAATCGTGCAATCATAATCCTTAATCAACTCCAACCATCTTCTTTGCCTCAAATTAATCTCTTTTTGTGTGAGCAAATATTGAAGACTCTTATGATCCGTAAAAATTTGACACCGAGCTCCATATAAGTAATGCCTCCAAAGTTTAAGTGCAAGTACTACCGCAGCTAATTCAAGGTCATGTGTCGGGTAATTCAACTCATGCGGCTTCAATTGTCTAGAGGCGTAGGCAATCACATTTCCATGTTGCATCAGAACACAACCCAAGCCTTGCCTCGAGGCATCACTATATACCACATACTCCCCACTATCATCAGGTAAAGTTAGGACTGGAGCACTAGTTAAACGCCCCTTGAGTTCTTGAAAACTTTGCTCACACTCTTCTGACCAAACAAACTTTACACCCTTTCTAGTCAACTTAGTAAGAGGAGTTGCAATCTTTGAGAAATCTTGCACAAATCTCCGATAATAACCTGCCAATCCCAAGAAACTACGTATCTCTGTCACTGTGGTAGGTCTTTCCCAATTTAGCACCGCTACTACCTTCTGAGGGTCCACACTGATACCTTCTGCGGATACAACATGACCCAAAAATCCAATACTATTCAGCCAAAATTCACATTTATTGAACTTTGCAAATAACTGGGCCTCCCTCAAAGTTCGCAATACAATCCTTAGATGCTTGGCATGTTGACTATTGTCCTTGGAATACACCAAGATATCATCAATGAACACAATCACAAATCGATCAAGGTAAGGACGGAACACTCTATTCATGAGGTCCATAAAAGCTGCAGGGGCATTAGTCAACCCAAACGGCATCACTCTGAATTCGTAGTGCCCATAACGTGATCGAAATGCAGTCTTGGGTACATCAGACTCCCTTATCCTCAACTGATGGTAACCAGACCTCAAATCGATTTTGGAAAAGACCTTGGCTCCCCTCAACTGATCAAAGAGGTCATCAATACGAGGCAAAGGGTATTTATTCTTCACAGTAACCCTATTCAACTTTCGATAATCAATGCACAACCGTAAAGAACCATCCTTCTTCTTAACAAATAAAACCGGGGCACCCCAAGGAGACACACTAGATTGGATGAACCCCTTATCCACTAGTTCTTGCAACTGAATCTTCAACTCTCTTAATTCAGCTGGGGCCATTCTGTATGGTGCCAAAGATATGGGTGTGGTGCCAGGGAGTAAATCAATAGTGAAATCTATCTCCCTAGCAGGAGGTAAACCAGGTAATTCGTCAGGAAATACATCCTGAAATTTCCTAACCACTGGTATCTCTCTAATACTCAGCTCTTCCCTATTAGTGTCCACCACATGTGCCAAATAAGCCTGACTTCCCTTATTCAACAGCTTCTCAGCGGTCAAAGCGGAAATCATACAGGAAGCTAGAACATTACGTTCTCCCTGAAAGGTAATCATTGGCTTTCCTGGACTTCGAAAGACCACAATCTTACGAAAGCAATCAATATTAGCCCGATGAGTCGCCAAAAACTCCATCCCCAAAATCACATCAAATTCAACAAGGTCTAATGGAATTAAATCAACCTCCAAACTAACACCCTCAATCAAAACATCACAACCTCTAAAAACCCATTCTATCTTAAGTGATGCTCCAGCAGGTAATAACACATTCCATTCACCAATAAGAAGTGATGATGGCACATTCGCAAAACATGCAAATCTACTCGACATAAAAGAATGCGATGCACCAGGATCAATTAAAGTATAAGCAGGCTGACCAAAAACAGACAACGTACCAATGATAACATCTGGTGAGTCGTGGCCCTCCTGCTGCGTCATGGCATGCAACCTAGCCTGAGTGGTAGGACGTCCTCTCTGACCCCTACCCCGCTGCGGGCTGCCACGGGCTGCTGAACTATGATGGGTACCGCTAGTAGAAGCCACGGTACCACTAATAGACGTACCGGCAGAAGACTGGCCCGCGGTCTGATAAGGAGTAAATGCAGCTCTCTGAGTCAATAGAGGGCAATCCCTCCTAAAGTGGCCCTGCTGTCCACACTCAAAGCATCCGACTGACTGGTACTGCCCAAACGGGGCTGGCTGCCTAGCTGGAGCCCTATGCTGACCACCAAAACCAACTCTGCTCTGCCCAAACGGGCGTCCACTAAACTGCCCCCGAGGGAATCTCCTGTCACGCCCCCCGCGTCTATAACGAGATCCAGCACCAGACCCACTACTCTGTCCGCTGCCTGCTGAAGATCCTGACCCAGAAGTGGAAGCAGCCTTCTTGGGTGGGCCCTGACTGGGGCCACCCAAATCCCGAGGTCGGATACCAGACATATACCTAGTCTCAAGTCGTAAAGCAGCATTAACGACCTCAGCATAATCAGTAAATGGTACTCCGGTCAGCTGATCAGAATACTTACCCCCAAAGCATCCACAAACCTATAAATCCGCTCCCTCTCAGTGCTAACCATATCAGGCACAAACTGGGCCAGCTGGGTGAACCGCTGCTCAAATTCTGTTACGGTCATGTCCCCTTTTTGTAGATGCATGAACTCATATTTCATCCTATCCCGAATGGCTGTGCCAAAATATCTCTCAGTAAAGTGCTCCTTGAATTGTTCCCAAGTAATTGGGCCATCAATCTCTAAGTCCCTGCTCATATAAGACCACCAATCAAAAGCTACACCATCCAGAAAATCCACCGCTAAGCCCACTTTTCGATCCTCAGGGCAATGGATTTGAGTGAAGACTCTCTCCATTTTGTTCAACCAATTCTGGGCATCCATAGCCTCAGGAGCATGAGAGAAACTATAAGCTCCATGCCTCTTCGCTCGCTCCATGGTAAAGTCAGTTCTGGAGCCCGGAAGCGCTGCAGTCAACTGCTGCACAATACGTCCTAACGCTTCCGCTATTCCTCCAGGAGTATGCTCATCTCCTGGAATGGGAGGGGTTTCCCCACGAGTCCGGCGTCTAGGACGCATAGTACCTGAGATTAAGGGAGAATTAGATGACTCACAACGAAGACACTAGGACAACTACCTTATACACTTGAAAAACACACTAGCATCGAAGAGCATACGATGGGGATCCGCCGCGGTCGGGCCATCACTCGGAAGATACTAGATGTCCTCAATTGTACAAAGTAGTATAAATGACAGGA
Source organism: Rosa chinensis (assembly GCF_002994745.2). NCBI lineage: Eukaryota > Viridiplantae > Streptophyta > Magnoliopsida > Rosales > Rosaceae > Rosa > Rosa chinensis. The sequence goes on along the minus strand of NC_037094.1, from coordinate 19,109,130 downwards.
AACGGGAAACCTAATGCTCTGATACCAACTGTCAGGACCCACCCCGGAAATACCCTCCTAAATCCTAGGTGGACCTGCGGGACCCACTTTTCGAGAAAATTCGACAGAACCTCCCCTAAAAATGGGCAACCCTAAACCTGCTGAAAACACTTCTCAATAGGAATTTAAATTCTATGCTTGAAGCCACCCTGCTTCCTAACATCATTCTATAATTTTCCAAATAAAAACATCAAACTTCACAACCAAAATATCTTACACAAATACAACCCAGCAACTCAATCGTTCAACAATCTCCCAAAATAAACCACTCTCTTACACACATACTTATACAAAAGTATAAATCCACTCTCAACAAGTATTCAGAGCAATCTAAGGAATAGACTCGAAATATAATACAATGAGTAGGTTAATCAATAACCTACTGAGAATGGATGATAGAGGTGGTACTAGCCTCCGCTCCTATGCCGGTCCGCAACACTGTGATCTGGGCAATTTAAACCAAAGGGCCCAGGGGGAAAGTACATAAAAACGTTAGAGTGAGTGGACAAAATAAATAAGTATAAATGAAGATAAATTTATACTTTCCCACAAGTTTACAATATAAAGTCTCGATGCATGCAACGTTTAAAAAAAACGTATTTCTTTAAACCCAAAACTCGTACAAACCATTCCAGCCTTGCTGGATAAAATAAATCGGACTAGCCCCGCTAGTCAAATCATAATAAAATATGGGGAAGGACGTTCACCATACGAAAGAAGGGAGCCTTATTGGCTCGGGTCGGAGTGTCCCACACTCTTGAGCATCCCATGCTCTCCTCTACTCACCTACGAACACATAGTAAGTAGGGAGGAGTAATAATAGGCTAGCCAGTAATATAATATATATAGAACGACCCTGGGTATGGTGGTTAAAAACCGTTAAATCCTTAAAGCTTCCCCAAGTCCCATGTATAAGGAACAATACGGGTACGATTCCCAACCGTACAATGATTTTCGTAAAAAGCCGTATAAATTAACGAGGCATTCCCAATGCCTAAACCGAAAGTCGGTAAATAAATATGGAGACTTACTCCATCGAAATCCCATTTCAAAAATCCTTCAAAAATCTCAAATATAAATTCGAATCCGAGCATAAATACTTTATATCCAAAACTCACAACCGTTACCAATCATAAATACTTCATGAGAAACAATATTTAAAAGTAATTCCATAAGAGAACTCACAATTATCTTTATATGCTCGGTAAAAATACGTTAATAAAATAAATCAAGCTTTAATAAATAAACGCATGCATCACTTGTTTGAAAACAAAAGTCCACTCACAAAGTACGGCTAAGCTTGCCGTCGATCCAAACCCTCCTCGAGGAAATCCTCCTCACGTCCTGTACAATAGAACGTTCGTAACTTTAATTTCGGGTTGGAAAATTAAATTGAATTAATTAAAATCAACCCCCAAAATCCACTTTAATTGTCCAATTTCTTCCAATCTTCCTCAAAAATATTATCTCCCTAATATATAGGCTCAAAGGCCAAACCGAGGAAATCCGATGGATGGATTCCTCATAATTCGTTTAATAATTTCACCAATTTTCTTGATCAACCATCAAAATTATATTCAAATCACTTCCAACTCGATTTCCAAGCTTCGATCAATTAACTAGATGTAAAATGGATCGAATACATGTTCAACAGTCACAAATTTCCGGCCAAAACCCTGTTTCACGCGCCACCTACAGTGGCAGTGCGTGGGTTTCACGCGCCGGTGGCCAACCTCCACCTCCGGCCACCAAATTCCAGCTACAACACCTACTCAACACACTGATTCCACTTCATAACTACAACAATTCCAAATAACAACTAGAAACAGTCGAAATCAAACCAAGAACACAAACCCAGAAAATTCAAGAACCCTAATTCGATCCGGCCTCTACACTTCAAATCGTGTTACAAGACCATAGGGAAAATAATCAGTGATGAAAACCAAACCTTCGACAGAAAGATGGGGACCGGAGGTGGCCGGAATCGCCGGAAATCGTCAACTGCAGCCGGAGGAGTCTTTCGTTCGATCCGTGGTTTTCCGGCCAAATCGTGGAAAACCAAGGATGTAGGCGTGCTCGGAGGGAGGAGGCGAACCTGGGATGACCGGTGGCACGTCCTGGGGTGGCCGGAATCGCCGGCAATCGGAGGAGGTGCGGTGGAGGCCGAACCGGAGAGGAGAGAGTTCGGGGGGAGGAGAGAGAAAAGGGGAAGGGTGGGTTTCCGGAAATGGAAACCTACCCTAGGTAACTTTCTATTTTAATCAAAAATTACCGTGAACAGTAACTTTACTATTTCGGCCATAACTCTTGCATACGAAATCCGATTTTTACGAACCACATATGCACGCGCTCGGTTTAACGTCCCCTACGACTTTCGTGAAGAACATTTTCTCAAATTTTGACCCGAACAAAAAGTCAACTTTTAGGGCCACTAAAACATCCAAAACGTTCAAAATTGAAAATATTTAACAATTTACCGTCCAACACGAAAGTAAATCGTAAATTCTAGGTTCGGGACGTAACACCCACATACTTATATTAGTGTCTCTACACAAATGACAAGAGACATATCATCCTCCATATTGAGCATACATAGTATGTGCTAGTCTTTCCGGATTATCAATGTCCAAGTGATAATCCTATGACTAGGAACTTTTTAGGATAAGAGTGTGAAAGAGTAAAGGTCTCACACATCTAACTCTTTAGATTACTTTCTCTTTAACTCATATTCCTTGGACCTTGTTCAATCAAATATCAAATATAAGCAATGAACAATAAACTTGCCCTTTTGATTAATAATAATTACAATAATAATTACATCAAAATGATTGTTTTAGGACACAATTCCTTCATATTCAACCGTACATATGCAAGAATATTCAACTAGGTACATGCACTCTTATTTTTACATCTAGGAAGCTTGACGTGGAGGCTAGGAATGAAAGCAAATCCTAAGAGAGCAATTAGGAAAGTAAAACAAATAATTGGATCTTCAAGCCTAGGAATGAAAGCAAATTCTAAGAGAGGCACGATATATCCAATGACCAATATGTGGTGCAAAAGTTGAATTTTATTCAAGGCATAAAAGAAAGTATTTGAAGTATATGAACTTATCAAAATCCAAACAAATCTTGCTAATACAATATATTAGAATCTGTACAAATTTATCTGGAGTAAAAATAATCCATGGATTCTACAGAATCTACATATTATAAAAAGTCAGACAGAATCATTTAAAATCTAGATTGAATACACCCTCCTTAATTCATGCATGAATATGGTCCAAATGAAAGGGTATTAAATGGAGAAGCAAACAATTATGGAAACCAATTATCTTTTCTTTTCCGCAGGAGCAAAGTAGGTGGATTCCTCGATCTTATAATTTTTTCAAGTTAAAAGGGTGTTCATTAAATAGCTGAGATGCGTATGGTGCGTTTATTAAACAGAATGAGGTCGAGAAAGAATAGAAGAGAAGAGAAATGCAGAAAGATGGAAAGAATAATCATGAACCATCTGTTTAATAAACAAAAGGCCTTTTGGAGTAGTATGAAATTGGATTAATTCATGCGAAAGAGATTCCTGTACCTAAAAGGTTGCGTGTAACGTAATACAACACTTGGCAACACATATTAGATGTTACAAATATTTTCTTTTGTCTCACACTCTGAGTTTCTGACGATATTAATTGTTCTTATTTAGAAATAAACAATTGTTATATACGTTTACAATAAGAGACAATTGAATTTTAAGTCCTAACATACTCATCACGTATAGACATGCATAAAATGTTATGTAGCTGGAATCTAATAGGACTAAATAATTTTTGAACTATATAAATTAAGGTCTTCGATGAAAGTAGCTGAAATGAAATGAACCATGATGGATTGATGGAAAACTAATTTGGATGGATCACGTTAATTGGGTCGGCGTCAAATGGGCGCTTTTTTATCTTGAAGTGTAGACGTAGTGGATTTTCCTTTAGACCTCAGAACTTGGACTCTTGAGGCATACTGTGATACTCCACTCTAAGAACTTTTTTTGTTTTTTTTCAATTTCTCTTCATCTCCTAATTTCTAACTAAAAGTTAGTCATAAAGTTTAATTTATTAAACGTCAATCCTCATAACCAATTAGGACATAAAAAGTTTAGTATCTTAGTGCTGTATATGACCGGCCGTATTTATTTTTTTTAGTATTTGAATTTTTAACTAATTGTTCGGAGGCTTGTAGTTTGCTTGTATTGAATTTCAATAGGAATGGGGATGACTTGTATTCAATATTTAAATATAATCAGACATCCAAATGGACTGTATACAACCATACATACATGCATTCATTCATTCATGTACCAAATTCTATATCACGTTTTAGGTCGACTGATTAATAATTTAAAAGTAAATTAGTAGAAGCTGCAAAAGGAAAAAAAAAAAAAAAGGAGAGGGTTAGTTATCATTAGTTAGAAGATTTCTATGTCCAATTAGAAGTTTAATAATATCAGGGGCTAGAGTCATGAGCCTTAAAAGCTAGGGTTGACTAACAAGAGCATCCCTATTAATTAGATAACTATAGTTATCGTGCTTAACGGACTCTCTTATATTAGATTGCAATGCAAGTAAAGTATAGCAGCACTAATCCTTTCCATACCTGCATCCTATCGTTCCTCGAAATTAGTTCACCTAATCATCACTATATTGGATGGAGCCAACTTTATAGGTTTATATCAATCATGCAGATCAATATATGTGAGAAGAAGTCAAGAACTTTGGAAAAAATTATACAACCTGATCCAAAAGGTATCATAACTTTAAATCGTGGTAATTTCTTAAATTTTCTTGCATATTCCTTTTAGCTTGAAAATGATCCAATGAATCCCAGTTCGTGGTACTTCTTGTTTCAGAACAAAAGGTTAAAATGCTTTGTTAGGTGCACGTAGAAGCTTTTTATGACTATCGATGAGTATCATACACTTGAGGGAACATATATATTCAGAAATTTGATATTACACAATATTGATCGAGTGTAGAACATTTAAATATTGTCTTAACATCCGAAATATATTATTCTTGCATATATCGATCTTTACCTGGAAATTGAAAATACTTGTAAGTCATGGACTTATCATGCATAGACATAACCTAGCTAGGGGGTTAGGAGAGAATTGCTAATGAATAAGGGTAAGGGATACAAACTTCGAACTCTTCGATTCCAAACTTCAATCCCTTGTGGTTGATTTGGTTTCGTTGGAAGAGAATTTAGTGCATCAACGTGCACTTGCACCGACATAAATAGATGGTTAGATTATATTAAATACACTTTTAAGTTATTAATAAAAATATTAATTATAAACAATGGCGGAGCTAGAATTTTAAAATATGGTGGGCTAAAAAAAAAAAAAAACTCTTAAAAGTTTACTAATGCTTTCAAATTTTTTTTTTTTATAAAACAGTAATATGTTTTATTCTTTTCTTAAATTAAACTACATTATATATTAAATATATATTAAATAATCAAATAGCTAAATGACCCAAAAAATCAACATTATAACGTGTGATAGAAATTCGATAACCAAAGTTTAAGACAAAAGAACACACCTACTCAAATTGTACCCTGAGCCCTTGAATTGCAAAAATCTTTAATTATTGAATATGTATTATAATTCTTAGTTGGCTCTTTTTTAGACCTAATTTACCCAAAAAAAAAAAACACAAATTTTTTATGTGACTATGCCTCTTAAAACATAATACAAAGTAAAATAAAATCAAATACTTCAAGCAAATAAATAACATATTTATACTATTATTAAGAGAATAGACTTTATTAGCCAAAATTGAAAATTTTGACAAATTTAACCCTGAAATATTAAAAAAATTTGAGAATAAATTAAATCAGAAGGATAAATAAGACAATTATAAAATAATTTTTTATTAAGAAAATTAAAAAGAAATGATTCCACAACCTCTACTTTTCTCTCCCACTATTTGAGTATTTTCTCTCTGTAATAACTACCAATGAATCTACTTCTTCTGCAATAACTACCAACATTTAAAAAAAAAACAAAAACAAAAAATTTTCGTACACATGCAAAGCATGTGATTGCAGACTAGTGTATGACTAAAATAAGAAAAGAAATAACATATGGGCTAAGTTTGAAAATTTGAGGTGGGCTAATTTTTAATATTTAATCTGTTAAATCATAATTAAGCTACAAATTTATGTTTTTTCAAAATCTAGGGTGGCCTGTAGCCTAACGGAGCCCGTGTGTAGCTACGCCTTTGATTATAAATATCAATGATTGAGATCATTTTATAAATGTTAGGTCATTTGCACCGTTGGTATGTAGAATAATTTACAGGTTTCGTTAAATATCTAGAAGGCAGTGTGTATGACCTTGGGAATTGAGATCAATTTATTCAACTTCAGGCTCCAGAAATTACTGAATATGGAGCTAGCTTCATTGCAGCTTCCTTGATTTGTCCAGTTAATTTCTTGCGCGCGCACTCTTTTGTGGAAGAAGTACAACTACCGTATTGGGGACTGCAAAAAATTTTCAACACGCCTACGTCAACCTTTTTTATCGTATTAGGTGCTTTTAATTAGCTGTACTCTTTTGCGTGCTCTTCTTCACTTCTTTGCAATTATATCTACTAGAAATTGCTTAAGAAAACTAACGAGTTAAGCATTTATGTTTATTAGTTTTAGCACATTCTGTAGTTGCTTTTGACTCTTTGTAACTTTATTAGTGATTTCAAGCATCGATCGTCTTATATTTGAGTTCGAATATTCTGTATTTACTAATATTAATTGGGCTACCTGGCAATATGTTTGTCTTTTTTTCAAGAGTACAATGGTAAGGTAAAATGACTTTCTATACGCATTAAACTGTTATTTATAAATAAATAAATAAAAGATGATTTATTACACGTAAGACATACAAAATGATATTTACATGCATTTTAGATTGTAAACATTTTACTCATTTAGTTTCTAAGTTTTTAGCTAATGTAGTTGCGTGCGGGAGAGTAAAACTCAAGTCTCAAGCGATAAATTTAAATATGTATGCGTCACCCACATGTATAATTTAACACTAAATTAACGTAATGGAAGACAAATAAAGAACAAATTTTAACCACGGATGTTTAAGAGTCATGAGGCCTCGTGATGATTAACCACCCTATAACCGTTTTCTTCCCTTCGGGGTAGTTGGCCCCCTCTGCAAAACCCTAAAAACCCAACACAAGGATCAAAAATGGAAACAGATTTGGATAGCAAGCAAGGGTGTGTCCATGTCAGCAAGAGAACTGGTCGAGTAGTGACGTGGCGGCCACACCATCCAATTAATAAGCGTGAAGTGATAAAGAGATTGACGTCACCAATGGGGTTTGGTCCAGTTGGTAGCAGGCTGGTCCTGCATGTTGGGCGAACGCTGCAGTGATACTCCTGGTAGTAAGGAGGTCACTGGTTCGATCATCCGCATGTGAAAAACATCCTATTGGGAGGGGTCTTACCCATGTGCTCTCGGCCCCGGAGTGGTGCTCCCACCCGACCACCATTTTTATATCCAAAAAAAGATAAAGAGATTGACGTCGAAGGAAGGTGGAGGATGAAGACGCTGACCTCAAACTCAACTCCTCTTCCTCTCCCCTAATATCTGACCATTTCCTCTCATTTTCACACTGCACAAAAACCATTACATAGTCACTGATGCAACTTGGTATTGTTTCGTTTTCTTATTTTGGGGAGTCAAATGAATTAAGAAAGTTTTGGAGGCTAAACAGTGGCATTGAAAATTATAAAAGCAATTGCGATCGAATTCGATATTCAACATCTCATGATTTGGTTTAATCAACATGGTAGTTCATAATTGACAAAAATGGCTTTCTTGGTGTCGTACAAGTATGGACTTTTTTCTGGTTTCGAATATGAAAACTAGGTTTGTGATAAGAAGGCTGCAGGGCAAGCGTTAGGGCATTGGTTATTTTATGGGGCGGCCATCATTTTCAGGAAGAAAATCAGGGATTAGTGAGATACAGCTTTGTTAAGGCAAAATGGGGTCCTTCTAATATCAGTGGGCGGTTTCCATAAATTGTTTTAGATTTGGGTACGTAGATGAAAATGTGGTATGTAAATTTTTCATTTGTTGAATCGTCGCTGTTTACTTTTTTTTTGTTGAAGTATGTCAATTTTTCATTTGTTGAATTGTCGCTATTTACTTTTCGTCGCTGTTTACTTTATTTTAGATTTGTCAATTTTTCGTTTGTTGAATCATCGCTGTTTACTTTTTTTTTAGGTTATTCGTTGAATGCCTTATCAAACTTCAATATTCTCGTCTGCGATTTAATACACCCCTTCATAGGAACATATGTGGTCCTAAACATATAATTTGATTTTAAACCTTTGTCAAGATATCTTCACACATATATTGCTACTAAACCTTAACAAAACAAAAACAAAAAAACAAAAAGAAGGTGTCCCTATTGCAGGCTCAACACGGATTTGTGTATTCTCACGAAGTAATTCTCCATATTTTTCTTTGTATAAATATACAAGTGAATAAATGCCTCATTTATTGTTGAACTAGCATTGTCCACAATCAAAGCTTTATATGTTTTGTCTTTTTCTTTCTTACCGATTGAATGCATTACAATACATGTTATAAAAATTAGATCACACCGACTCTAAATATCAAAATATGCTATCATTTGAGAATTTGAAAATGATCGGTTAACATCCTCATTTTTAGGATTTGGTTTGAACCAAAACGTGTCTTCAGTTACTTAACATGTGAAATGGATTTGTGACCAAGGTTGCAATATTTTTCTTCCAACCTGTGAATTCAATCCAAAGCGGCTTAAAATAGAAAAGCCACCAAAAACCAGGTTGGTGCCCAACAACACCATCAGATAAACACACAGTAATTCATTGTAATCCATAGCTAATTAGCTCCCAATTCCAATCTCACACGTTGGTCATGCGCGTCAGTGGCCAATAAAGTCAACGGTCAACGGGTATCCTTTGTAGGACCTTTGCTGTCCTTCCTTCTCTCTCTGTCTCTCTCTCTCTCTCTCTATATGATAAAAAGGCCAACTTGAACTGCTCCTCCATTCCCATAATCCTATATCCATAGCTTGCCAACAAAGAAAAGCACATCTTAACACAATCAAAACCTCCGTTTCAACAAAAACCCATTTCACCAAAACAAAACAGAACCCTCATAAAAGCGAAAACCCAGAAGATTCCAGAGCCCGGAAGAAGAGAAGAATGAAGCTAATTTGGTCCCCTGAAACAGCCACTAAAGCCTACATCGACACCGTTCGATCTGTAAGCAACCTGATTTTTGTCTTTCTTTTTTTATATATTTGATGTGGGTTTTGGATTTTTGGATTGATTTGATCTGGATTTTGATTGCAGTGCCAAGTTTTTAATGAATCCGGGGTAGCAGAGCTTGTTTCAGCCATGGCAGCAGGCTGGAATGCTAAGTTGATAGTCGAGACATGGTCACAAGGAGGAGCCATTGCCACCAGCATTGGCCTCGAAATCGCCAGCCGGCACACCTGCGGACGACACGTGTGTGTAGTCGCGGACGAGAACGCAAGGTCAGAGTTCATCACAGCCATGAAAGAAGCAGCAGACATGAACCCAGAAGTGCTTGTAGGTGAGCCAGAGGAGGTCATGTCTGAGCTTGCGGGAATAGATTTCATGGTTGTGGATTGCAAGCGTAAAGACTACGCTAGGGTTCTAAGGCAGGCGAGGTTGAATCAGAGTGGTGCGGTTTTGGTTTGCAAGAATGCCAATTCAAAAAGCGATTCTAGTTTCAGATGGAGGAGTGTCATTGATTCTGGATCAAGAAAGGTGGTTCGGACTGTGTTCTTGCCTGTAGGAAAAGGTTTAGATATGGCTCATGTATCCTGCAGTGGAGGGAATTCGGGGTCAAGCAAGGTAGAGAAGAAGAGATGGATCAAACATTTCGATCAACGATCTGGGGAGGAACATGTTATCAGAAAGTAAAATATATATTTTTTCTTTTTTTTTAATTATTACAAAAGTTTGGGTGAGAGCTTAGTTATGCTACACCACCATCAGCAGGGCACGCCTGCAACCTCAACCTGAAGGACTAATAGTGACACGTACCTGTCACTAAAATATATCTTTGAGGGATAGAATTCCTTTTTTTCTTTAGTTTGATGATACAATGTACATAAACTTGTCTTTGTACCATACAGAGTTTTTTCCCAAGGACTTGTATATAATTCTCTTATAGAAATGAATCAGAAATCTCTCATCATTCTCCAAAACCGATAACCACAGGACTCGATTTTCACAATCAAATCAGAAATCAGAATTGAGAGACATCATAATGGATAGTTGGATAGAGGAGCAAATTAACCAAGTATTACACTGTTAATGAACCAAGGTCACCATTAAGAAGAATTTCAGGTCCTGGAGACGTAGAACATGCACCAGGATTTTACAATTCAGTACTTGATCTAAGACATTGACTCTCAATCATTGTAACACGAGAGGTAGTTCAGAGGAAGTACAACCAATGACTATCATCTTTAAGAACCTTAGCAATAGTCATCTAACATTAAAAAAACCTTTGCTGTTGAACAACTAGTATTTTCACCGTCACTCATGAACAATGTATTCCTAATTCTTGATTTGTTTCTCCATCACTTGAATTGTTTCTCCATATAGCCTCTACAACAATCAAAATTTCAAACATGCAGGGCAGATCAGATATTTAGTCACCAAAGCAAGATAGTAATAACTTAATGAATGGTGTGGAATACTAAATTGCGAGAGAGGAGAGAGTGCACTCACATATACAAACTTCTCATATTAAGAGGACCACACAGCATGGACCAGTCAGTCCCAACTGTCACGAGTTCTTCTAAATGCCTTCTTGTCTGAAAGTACCTTCTTGCTTTTGAGGCGTTTCTGTTCTCCAATAGCAGCCCTGCAAAATCCCACTATAAAATCAGAGCCCACATCCAGCACAATAAAAATACACAGTACAATTTGAAAGGTATGAGACAAAACTAGAGGTAAAGAATTTGCAAAGACAGTTAAGCTCTCACATTTTAGCGATCTTCTTCTTTTGCTCTTCTGAGGGAGGAGGTGGAACATACGAAGCAGCATCAATAATTGCCTGTTTTACTGATTAATTAGACTTAATTGGGGAATGGGGAAAGCTAGGAAAACTTTTCCCCAAATTGAGCCAATCATCTTATGCTCAAGCATCGGAGCAGTAGCCATAATTTACCATTTCACATGAACAACACTACTGATAGACATCGATGTTTAGTACCTGAAGTTTCTCCAAAGCATCTTCAATGTTACCCCTAAGGAAGCAAGATTGTATCAAGCCATATGCAGTGAAAAAACATGAGAGGATTATGACATAAAGGGAAGAGGAAGAAACTTACTTCTGTGTACGAGTCCTGGTTGAAGAAATCACAAGCTCCCCATCCTTGTTGATTCGGTTCTTCTCCTGTTCATTACCAGGCCAAAGAAATTGAGGTTAGACGGACAGAAAGACAGTTTGCCAATCATTCACAACAGAAAGGAGACATTCACAGTCAAGATGTGGGACACATAAAACATCAACTCTGCATAACAGTTCTAGAGTACACTATCCTAACCCCCTTCACTCTACCTCTCGCTCCCCTGGATTCTCTCAAAGTTAGCGTATATGTTTTAATGTATGAAACACCTTTGGCAGCTGATGTTGTAAACATAACACACATCACAAAAGCTAGAGAACAACAATCACCATTGAAATTGATAAGAACACATTGGTCAGGTTAGGATCATTACATCAGTTCTTAATTTCTTTTCCAAATTAGTGCAGGGATTTCCTCCAGGTCCCTCTTATGTTTCTAAGCATAATACAGCCGCCACTTTTATCCGTTAAATCATATATCCATGACCAGTTAGTAATGATTAATACTACTACCCTCAGTCCTACAAACATAATGGTCTCAGTTTCCATAAGAACAAAATCATAAGAAATGATAGCAACAAACCATTTGCAAAATCCTCTCCTTGATCCTGTCACTTAGCCAATACGCATTTTTAACATTGAATCGCATGTCCACCTTAGTGTTCACTGTACAATCAACAGAAAAAATGACATAACAACTCAATCATAACCGAGTCGAAGGTACAGGAAATTCAAAAATACAATCCATGACATAAAGGAGATAGAAGTTCACATACATTTGTTCACATTCTGTCCTCCAGGTCCTCCACTTCTTGCGAAACTCACAGTTACATGATCTTCACACATGTCAAACACACAACACAGAAAACTCAGCTTCTACACTAATCTGCACCATTTTCTCTAAATTAAACCAATCAAGAACGCAATTACACAATAACCTACTCAATTTAGTTGAATCGCTTCCATTATCTACAAGTTTATTAACAATTCTACAGCAAGAACTAAAATCCTCCGAAGAGAAAATGATCCAAAACCTCGATTCCTATCAATTTCTTTGAAAGAAACAGAGCGAAGTAGTAATCGAACCAACCTAATGTGATTTTAGGGGCGGGGAGGTTGTCAGCGGAGAAAGCACGCTCCTCGGCTTCTTGCAAGAGCTGGTTGACCTGAGAGAGCCGAGCGGATACCTTCTTCCCACCGGCGCCGGAGTCGGAGGCGGCGCACCGGATGCTGATTCCGGCAGTGGAGCGAACCAGAGAGGTCGGGCTTGATGGTAAGAAGAACACGGATGGCTGAGAGAAATGCCTGAGCATCATGGCCGTTGTGGTTCTCAGAACCGCCATTGTTGCTGTGAAGAAACCCTAACCGCTTTTATAGTGTGGCTTCGATTTTCGGTTTTTCTGGCTTCACTCTTCTGGTTCTAACTGAAATTTGGGGTCTGGGTTTTAGTGAATAGTGTGGCTAATAACAGACGCCCGCTACTGACTAGTACGTTTAGACAAGAAATTATCTAAAATAAAATCAAAATAAAATTAATTTTATTTAAAATTTATGATATAGTTTGATGTTGCAACTTCTCTCAGTATAATAGATAATGTTGTAGGAAGTTTTTGGCACCAGCAATTGCGTGAAAAATCTAAGGTTTTTATTGGGTGTTAACATTTAAATCACGCATTTTTCTAAGGTAGTATAAAATCGTTTTAAATAAATTATGCTGAATATTAGTAGAAATTAATTAGTACATGAAGCTAAGAGCATCTCTAACAGAGTAACTAAATTTAATTTTTAGCTATATTTAACTATTTTTGAAGCAAAATTCAACTCCAACAGACTAGTTATAGCTTAGCAATATTTAACTTTAGCTAAATTGACTAGCTATATTTAGCTAGAGAATCCTACATAACTAAAGCAAAAGTTATATTTCTCTCTCCTCTTTTGTCCACATGTCAGTTTACGATTCGATGAAACATAATATATAACTTACGAATAGCTATCATTGATGGAGCAACATTGTTAAATCAATAGCTATATTTAACAAATTTAGCTAAATTTAACTAAAAAATAAATTCTACTGTTGGAGATGCTCTAACCAAGTAATAGAACTTACTCAAATCAAATTCTTTGAAGTCAGCAAACTAAATACCCAACCGAGCGAAACCTAGAGAGAGCCGCTTCTACAGTTGACAGAAAAAACCAGATCTTGTCCGGCCGCAAGCCCTCTTGGCGGCGTCGCCGGACGGGTCAGAGTGGACCCAATGTCCCGTGATGGATGTTCGTGGAATAAACCTAGTCGGAGTGGTGGTGATTGCGCTGTCCAAATCGCGACGTGGTTCTGTCAAGTTAGGTGGCTGGCGGGGAGGTTTGGTGTCGTCTTCCTCAAGAGCGGAGATGAGGTCGCCTGCTGGACGTGAGGGGGTGGCGGCGAGGACGGGATCTGTATTGTTCAGATCTGATCGGAAAGTTCTGATCTGGTTTGGATAGGGTGATGTCGTCCAGTGCGTGATGGGGAGATTGACGGAATGGAGATTGGATGGGTCGACAGCGGCGGGCGGCGCGTGGGAGTTGTCTCACTGCTTGGTGTTGTGGTGGGTCGATGTTTTACCCTGGTGCGGCAGCATGTTGGAGGATGGTTGTTCTGGGCTTTGGTGGTGGTTACGGCGGCCTGTCGGGTTGGTGTTTTGAGTTGGGGCAAGAGGTTGTTGGGCAGGGTTTGCTTGTTTGGGCCGCTGTCACTAGTGTTTCAGGGCTTGGCTTTGGTTTGTGGTGGTTGGGTCAGGTTAAGGTTGTAGTCTTGGTTTCGTTGGATTTGGTTTGTGGTTTTTAGCTGGTTTGTGTTAGGTCGGGTACACTGCAAGTTGTGGCAGAGACAATCATCAATTTCGCCTTCCTGAGGGTTGTTCCTGCCTAATTTAGAGTCTGCAAAAGTCTACCTGTGGCATAGACTAGACGAGCATTATTGGCTTTTTAGGAGGTTCTTCCTGTCAGGGTTTGGGTTGGAAGGGATGGCGTTTTTGGAGTAGTGGTGGGATGACGGTGTTGGATTTTCTTTTGTCCTAGGTCTGACTGTCCAGCAATCCCTTTGGTCGGGTTCGAAGCAACGACAAGTGTTGGCTTGGTCGATCAAATGTTGGCCACGTGGATTATGGGTGGGAGTTAGTGTTCTTGGCTGATTCTGCTCCAACAAGTTTTGTTGTTTCTGCCGGTTTGTTTCGTGCTACTTTAGTCTTTTTAGTTAAGTTTTTCTCTAGTATGTTTGGAGTCGGGGCCTAGTGTGGTTTCCACAGTGCGTCAGTATAGACGTCCACCTTGACTTCTAAAGTGGGAAAAGTTTCGGTTGAAGCTTTTATCTCCCATTCTCATTGTAATCTTCTTTTTTATTAATGAAGTTTTTATTTGATCAAAAAAAAAAAAAGTAATAGAACTTGGAGCAAAATTCGAATTCTGTTTAGTTTGTTTCAACAAATAACTCTCCTGTGTCAATTAAGATTCTTTTGTTCTGGTGAAAGGGGGAATATATTTGCTATATATCCTAAATGCTTTAGGACTAAGCATGTATTACTCCTATATATGCTGCATTCTCAAATCTTTATATAGTCTTATATCAATCCATCACACAGATAAGCGGTAGCACAGACAGCTGGTTTCTTCTTTGATTAAGCTTTCACCATATATACAATGGCTATGGTTGCAAAAAGCGAGGGTCCAGCGATTGGTATCGACCTTGGTACAACCTATTCATGCGTTGGTGTCTGGCAACATGGCCGTGTTGAGATCATAGCCAATGACCAGGGCAACAGAACGACACCATCTTATGTTGCTTTTACCGACACTAGACGTTTAATTGGTGATGCCGCCAAAAACCAAGCCTCCATGAACCCTATCAACACTGTTTTTGGTATGTTCTTCCTTACGAATATAATTAACTACCTCTAACATATACCCACGCAGTTTCATTAATTCGAATGATGTTGTGGTTTCAATTATACTTAATATGCTCATATAAGTTGATAGCTAGCCTTCCAAATTATAAGTTGTTCATCACTTTGTCTGGGTTTTTGGTTGTTACCTCTTTTACTTGCTTGATATTAATGTAAAGTGTTGGCTTATTCCAGAGATATAAGTTCTTTCATAACCGGTAATTATATATTGAGTTATATTTTTATGCTTCCATGTTATATGCACATATACATATGTAGTAATGAACTTAGGACCTGCAAATCAAGGTTTGCACTGATGGATATCCTACCTAGGACCAGCATATACTCTCAACCTGCACATAACTAATTCATTTTGCTAACATTCTGGTAACCAACTGTTTCTTTTGTATTGTTTTAGATGCAAAGCGCTTGATTGGTAGGAGATTCGATGATGCTTCTCTTAAGAGTGACATGAGATTTTGGCCTTTCAAAGTATGTGATGTGGAGAACAAGCCAATGATTGTGGTCAACTATAAGAATGAAGAGAAGCAGTTTACTGCCGAGGAGATATCTTCAATGGTTCTCGTGAAGATGCGAGAAATTGCAGTGGCTTACATCGGATTGAATGTCAATAATGTTGTTATAACTGTCCCAGCATACTTTAATGACCTTCAGCGTAAAGCCACAAAGGATGCAGGTGTAATTGCAGGCATGAATGTTATGCGTATCCTCAATGAGCCAACAGCTGCTGCCATTGCCTATGGTCTTGACAGAAAAGAATCCATTGCTGATGGAAAGAACGTTCTTATTTTTGATCTTGGTGGTGGTACATTTGATGTTTCCCTTCTCAGAATTGAAGAGGGAGTTTTTGAGGTGAAAGCTACTGCCGGAGATACACATCTTGGGGGTGAAGATTTTGATAATAGAATGGTGAACCATTTTGTGCAAGAGTTCAAAAGGAAGCACGAAAAGGACATTAGCAATAATCCCAAAGCATTGAGGAGATTGAGAACGTCTTGTGAGAGAGCAAAGAGAACTCTTTCTTCCACAGTTGAAACCACCATTCAACTTGATTCTTTTTTCCAGGGTATTGATTTTCATACCACAATAACGAGAGCAAAATTTGAGGAGATCAACCTGGATCTATTTAAAAAATGTATGGAACCCGTGAATAAATGTTTGAAGGATGCTAAAATGGACAAGAGCATTATTGATGATGTCGTTCTTGTGGGCGGCTCTACTAGAATTCCAAAGGTACAAAAACTATTGCAAGACTTTTTTAATGGCAAGGAACTTTGCAAGAGCATCAATCCGGATGAAGCAGTTGCATATGGTGCCTCTGTACAAGCTGCAATTTTGAGCGGTGAAGGCAATATTGAGAAGGTACAGGACTTGGTCTTGTTGGATGTCACTCCATTTTCACTTGGTACAGAGCGTTTTACAGGAGAGATGAAGGTTGTGATCCCAAGAAACAGTACCATTCCCACCAAGAAAGAAAGAGCTTCTAAAACCGTCCAAGATGGACAAACATGTATAAATTATAGAGTGTACGAGGGTGAAAGACCAAGAGCCCGAGACAACAGATTGTTGGATACATTTAGGCTCGAAGGGATCCAACCTGCTGCTAGGGGAGTAGCTCAGATCACAGTTTGCATGGAGATCGATTCCGATGGAATTCTGGTTGTGTCTGCTGAGGAAAAATCGACAGGGAATAAGAGCAAGACCACAATTACCAATAACAGCAAAGGCAACCTATCTAAGGAGGAGATCGAGCGGATGATGCAGGAGGCAGAGAAGTACAAGTTAGAGGACGAGGAGAATAAGAAGAAAATGGAGGCCAAGTTTGCCTTGGTCGACTATATGAATACAATTAAGGACATGCTTTCTTCTGATGAGCTCCAAGATCTCAGTCGAGGGCACAAGAAGAAAATTGAAGCTGCGGTTAGAAAGGTTCGTCATTGGCTTGAAGAGAATCAGGATCAACTCGCTGAATGTGAAGAATATGAGGATAAGAGGGAAAAGCTTGAAAACACTTACAATCGAATAATTGCAAAGAATATGTAGTAGCTACGGTGCTTATGGATATTGGATGGCGATAAAAAGTACTCTTTAATGAGTTATGGTGTTCTCAGTACGTGTACGTTTATTTTGATGTTCTTAGTACGTAGCTTGATATTTCTTAGAGGGTGATATTTGGTTTCGATTTCTAGCCAGTAGCCATGAATTGAATAGTAAGCACAGTTTTTTGAAAGGTTGATCACAGCTTAGTGAATTTAATTTGGAAAAAGTTATGGGTTTAATGTGCCAAAATTTTCTCTAGAGAGCTTCGTCTGTGCTAACTGCGTCAAATCAAATCTTAAGAAGGGGAAGAGGACTATATAGAGTAAGGATAGCAACCAGTATCCATTTCAAATAGTTCCAGTACGTGAATTCAAATCTTTGTTGCACTACACTTTGTCAAGAGAGAGATGCATGATAGCAAATGGAGTAGGTTAAGAGAATAGAGGCCGAGAGAGCGAGAGAGGCTGTCCTGGTTTTATTAAGCAGGCAAATAATATAACCTTCCGAGATTAACATATGTCATAGTCACTTTTTGTCTTTCACTCTATATACTACCGCGCGTACTATAGCTCCTCCGTTACTTTGTGTTTGTTTGGTAATTAAGTAAAATTAGTCTTGCATGCATTAAGCATAAAATCTCAGTAAACTTGGCAGTACAAAATCCTTCGGAAACATATATTCCTGGACTTCAGTTCCTTATTGAGTGACTGAAAGAGGTCAGGGAATCATTCTCCAGCTGAAGCAACGAGCTGTGCAGGTAAAACAGATCTCATGTATGGTGCATGTGAGTTGTGACTGTGAGGACTAAGGGGTGGCTCTAAGAGATTTGAGAGTTGAGACCTTCAGTAGTTTTATGCGGAACGGTTTACCAAAGAACAAGAATAACTGTAAACAATGAGGTACATTACATATAATCAAGTGAATTCAAATGTTTCTGCATTCATGAAGAATTCGAACCAAGAAAGCATGATGAGTTTACACGCAGACCGTCTCTTTCTCACCAGTCCAATTCTCAACACTTTCCCTATTAAATTGGGAGTTTGGGACAATTTGCAAAGGCAAAGGGTAGAAACTGCTTGGTCAACTCTAATTCTCTAAATTAATTTACAATTGCATTCCTAAAACCCCTGCCCCAGTGTCGATTAGGATTCCTTGTTCTAGTGAAAAGAGGAATGGATTTGCTATCCCAAAGACTTTAGGACTAAGCATGCTTTGTCAAGGTGTGAGTTTGTGTATATATTCATTAATTCCTGTATCCTGCATGTCCATCACAACACAACTTAAGAGTTTTTTCTTTGTTAAGCGTTTTTTTTCATACGTAAAATGTCTATGTTTGGAAAAGGAGAAGGTCCAGCTATTGGTATAGATCTTGGAACAACTTACTCATGCGTTGGCGTCTGGCAACACGGTCATGTTGAGATCATAGCCAATGACCAGGGCAACAGAACAACGCCTTCTTACGTTGCTTTTACGGATACTGGGCGTTTGATTGGTGATGCTGCCAAGAACCAAGCCTCCATGAACCCCATTAACACTGTTTTTGGTAAGTACGTTTCTTCATATTCTTAACTATATGTAAACTAATATGATCAACGTCTGTTCAGTGATTTGATAGATATGCATGTACTTATGTAGTATGTTAATATCCATGTGTGATTATTGTGTGAATGCATTAACTTTTGATATCCTCGCATATACCTGCATGCTGCATTAATTAACTTGTATGTAACTAAACTAACTTCTGGCGGTATCGGCCAACTTTTTGTAATTTCTTATTCTTAATAATTTTTTTTTCTTAGATGCAAAGCGCTTGATTGGTAGGAGATTCAACGATGCTTCTGTCAAGAGTGATATGGAGTTTTGGCCTTTCAAAGTTCGTGGTGTCGACAACAAGCCAATGATTGTGGTCAACTACAATAATCAAGAGAAGCGGTTTGCTGCTGAGGAGATATCATCCATGATTCTTGTTAAGATGAGGGAAATAGCAGAGGCTTATCTTGGATCGACAGTAAAGAATGCTGTTGTAACGGTCCCAGCATACTTTAATGATTTTCAACGTCAGGCTACAAAAGATGCTGGGATAATTGCGGGTATGAATGTTTTACGTATTATTAACGAGCCTACAGCTGCTGCAATTGCTTATGGCCTTGATAGAAAATACACCACTGTTGGAGGAAAGAACGTTCTTATTTTTGATCTGGGAGGTGGAACTTTTGATGTTTCCCTTCTCAAAATTGAAGAGGGAATTTTTGAGGTGAAAGCTACGACTGGAGATACTCATCTCGGGGGTGAAGATTTTGACAATACAATGGTGAACTATTTTGTACAAGAGTTCAAGAGAAAACACGAAAAGGACATTAGTAAAAATCCCAAAGCACTGAGGAGATTGAGAACATCTTGTGAGAGAGCGAAGAGAATTCTTTCTTCCAGTACTCAAACTATTATTGAGATTGATTCTTTATATGATGGCATTGACTTTTCCTCCACAATAACTAGAGCAAGATTTGAGGAGCTGAACATGGATCTCTTTAAGAACTGTACGGAGCCTGTGGACAAGTGTTTGAAGGATGCTAAAATGGACAAGAGCAGCGTTCATGATGTTGTTCTTATTGGTGGATCTACTAGAATTCCCAAGGTACAACAGCTATTGCAGGAGTTCTTTAATGGCAAAGAGCTTTGCAAGAGCATCAATCCTGATGAAGCAGTGGCATATGGTGCCGCCGTACAAGCCGCAATTTTGGGCGGTGAGGGAAATATTGAGAAGGTTCAAGACGTACTCTTGTTGGACGTCACTCCGCTGTCCCTTGGTATAGAGAGTGATAATGGACAGATGAGTGTTGTAGTCCCAAGAAACACTACCATCCCCACCACGAAAGAGAGTGTCTTTACAACAGTCCAAAATAGGCAACAATGTGTAGAGTTTCCTGTGTATGAGGGTGAGTCAATAATAGCCAAACAGAACAGATTGTTGGGTATATTTGAGCTCAAAGACATCCAATGTGCTCCAAAGGGAGTGCCTCAGCTTAACGTTTGCTTTAACATTGATGCCAACGGAATTATGGTTGTCTCTGCCGAGGACAAATCAACGAAGAAGAAAAGCAAGATCACAATCGTCAATAACAACAAAGGCAGGCTATCTAAGATGGAAATTGCGAGGATGATCAAGGAGGCAGAAAAGTACAGGTTTGAAGACGAGGAGAATAAGAAGAAATTGGAGGCTAAGGCTGCATTGATGGACTATACACATGACATGGAGGAAAAAATTCCTAGTCTCAGAAAGCTCAAGCGAGCGGACAAGAAGAAATATGAGGATGAGGTTGCAAAGACCAGCCGGTGGCTTGACGAGAACGAGAACCGACTTGCTGAATGCAAAGAATACGAGGACCAGAAGAAAAAGCTTGAGAACGTTTGCAATCGCATAATTGGCAAGATGCACCAGAATGGGTGTGGATGATGGTGCTCCTTTGGCCGGTAGAAGTGGCTAATAACTTTTGTTTCATTTGATTTTGTTAGTATTTGATATTTGATATAGTTTGGTTTTAGACTTTTAGTTCCGATCAGCAACATCTCCATAGTGTCCTGCAGCCATCTTAGTTCCGATTATTTAACATTAGATGATAGCTTTTCAGCTAGATATATATGCAAGAAATTTGCAATGTTAATTAAATGTGCAGGAGAATGATTTAGGTTAGAAACTGAGTATTTGACATTATCAACTAATTATGAAACCCATTCGACATAAGAGTGACTCGGGTATTCAATTGACATTATGACTAGAACATTGTCAATCTCAGATAGAAACGATAGAGACTAAACAGTATGCGTCTTACTAACAACTGGCAGCCTTCCACCACAACCTCATTGTATTCTCCAATATGTAACCAACCACTCTACTTCTGAGACAACCAAAAAGACCAACACAATCAGCTCCACAGGCCTAGCCTTAATCTTTTGCTCTCCTACGGGAAGAATTAGTACCATCTACTCTCATATTACCAGACTGCTGCGACCGAGAAGGTACTGCTTTGCCTTGGGCATCTGCTATCATATTTCCAGAGTTCTGTAGAAGATCATTGCTAGGAAGTGCCCAACCTCCCTGACCGGACTGCCCATGTCTGCTGCCGCCAGCTCCTAGAACAAAGAAAAAGAAAAACAATTAAGATAATGCCCTAAGATTACAGTCAGCACATTTTCGGTGCCCTGCAGCATCAAAAAGTCATGCATTTGTGAGATTGCTATACTCCACAATAGTGAGGGTTCAAGCTTAGGTCCTTGACATATGGGATGTGTGTGTGTGTGTGTGTGTGTGTAAATATAATTATGCAAACCATGCACCTACCAATAAGTATAATACCCACAACAATTATCAACATCTAACAAGCAATAGCTACACACACATAGACAAATGCAGTCTCACAATTAACATCATTCACTACCATGCCGGGTACTATCACATGCTGCAACATGCAAGTATTACAACTTTTGTTATCCCTGAATGTTTTCAGGTTCCTCAAAGAACTGTTAAAGCAACTTGCAAACTTTTAAGAACATGGATAACAATATACCAAAAACAATGACAACACTGTGAGACTATTTTAAGACTTCATGAGTAGCAAACACCAGTAGCTCTGATCAACTTAGTGGTAAAAATGGCCAACAGTTTACCAAAATAATGCATTACACAGAAAGTTCATCATGACAACCACACAAATGTATTAGACAATCACTGAACTGCCAACAATACATTTGGTCATTGCTGCAATTCAAGAATGATAGCACCTCAGAGTCAAAACTTAAATGTATAAACTCACCTAGACTTTCATAACTAGCAAACTGATCATTCAATCCAGGCATATGTTTTTGAGCAGCTCCCTTCCATGCATGTTCAAAACCGGAAAGCTCATCTAAAATACAGCAGGCCGAGTTAGTCTCTATTTTCTATGTACTAAACAACTCCCATAAACCTTCCGGCACAGACAAGAGTTGAATATAAATAACATACCTTCATTAAGGTTATGCAAAGTCTGCATTGTATCTACCTTACCCTCTTTGAGCTTCCTAGTAATTGAATGGCCCTAAAAAGAGAATCCTCAATGTAAGTATACTGACAACATGAATTTGATAATCCAAGATTTAACTCTAAACAGTAGAGAGAAATGACAAATATAAATGATATCAACTCGCCTTATTGTGGAGCCCCTTAGATACCCTGTGTGTCGCTTTCCCAGAAGAAGTATCAGCTTCCTTGCTTTCTTCAAAAGCAACCTGTTCATCCAATAAGGGTCAATTACAAATAGAACTACTAAGATAAAAAGCAATGCACTAGAATCTTCCACGATTACTAACCCCATCACTCCCCATCCTTCTTGTCTTGGAAGATGTATAGTATGCACCATTACCACCGCCATAAGTGACACTGGAGCTCTGAAATGTGTAGCTATGAGCTTGAGGCTGTGATTGCATAGCACCAAACTGACTGTAGTTGTCCCTAGATTGCAAATGCTTGCTCTTCTTCTCTGCAAATTAAGGAGGAAAAAAAAGTTTATTCCTGATTTGAATCTTAGACTAGAACAAAGACGATGAATAATCACCAAGACAGTAGCAACTGATCAACTAGAAAAACCTACCTTCAACTACATCATCAGGGTGCTCAACATAAGGATCATTGCTTGGCCCCAGACGTTTCCGCGGATTTTCCTTCTTCTCATTATTAGCCTCTTCTTCTTCATGATCAGAGTCTAGTTCCTCAATGATCGGACCCCTAGATTTCTGCCGCTCTGGAGCCTGATCGTGATTCTCAATGAACCCAGTTGGCCGCATATCTGAAAAAATATCTCCATTCATACCAGGACCCATTCCAGGAAACATACTGCCACCGATTCCAGGAAACATAGCGCCACCGATTCCAGGAAACATACCGCTACCCCTTCCAGGGAACATGCCTCCACCCATACCCGGAAAACCCGAGTCAAATATCCCTCCAAACGGGCGAGTAAAGAAAGGGTCATCAAACGGATCCCTCCCTCCAAAGACGTTAGACATCAAACTCCCCTGACCCCCAAATCCCCCAAAACCAGCAAAAGGATCATTGAAATCAAAAGGACCCCTGCCACCAGGCCCTCCACCTCTTCCCCCTTGCATTTTCTAAAACCCCTGAAAAAAAATAAAAGAAGAAGATGAATTTCAAGCAGTAAATTCCACAGTCATGAACTTCAGAATCAATTCCATTACAAGTTTACAAGTAAGAATCAAAGACTGGATTACCGACAAATGCTTCATAAAACTACTGATAGATTAACATAACAGGAAATTATATATAGCAAAATTCTTTGCCTACGGGAAATCTAGAACCAAAAGCAACGCCATCAAAGCAAAAGGATCACAATTTACAGAAAATTACAGACTAAAACAGAATCAATCTATAGAACCAAGATAAGAAACGAGCTTATGAATTTGGGAATTTGTGAGATCATT
This sequence comes from Rosa chinensis, assembly GCF_002994745.2. Lineage (NCBI taxonomy): Eukaryota > Viridiplantae > Streptophyta > Magnoliopsida > Rosales > Rosaceae > Rosa > Rosa chinensis. The sequence continues at coordinate 19,085,197 of NC_037094.1, read as the reverse complement.
TCGTACCTTGAGTGCGTTTTTCTTCGGAGGAAACTGAAGCGGAAGCAGAGAAAACCCTAAATCGCCGCCTCAGCACGAAATGCCTAGATGAAAGGGTTTCCCACTACGTCGTTAAAATGGGGTTTTGCTTTGCCTTAAACCGACTCAAAGAGAAAAATGGGAGAGAGGAAACAGAGAAGAAATTGAAGTGTTTCAATTTTGATCGAAGGTTCTAGTATAGCCAACAGGTGTCGGGTTATTACTGCTCCCGGTTTGACAAGTGTCGCAATGCCATTTGTTGAGCTGCCAACTGCATTTATGATCTTTCTTGAATTTGGAAGCACCACCTTAGATTGGATTCAATTTACCTTGGAAGGGCCTAGGTCCTAGGATGTTGTTCTCTTCAGCACAAATGGCCTAGGATTCTGTTTTCTTTTAGTTTTGGTGCCGCTTATTCCGGTTTAATCTTGGAGACGGAAGTGTCTTTATGGTCTGTTTTTGAGGAATAACATGGTTCCCTCATGAGTATGATATAAATAATGCTCCGGGTTGATGTCATTGATCCATATGATTTGTACTTATTTTTTATTTGGTCTCTTAATTTAATTTTTTTTTCATACCCTATATGGTCTCCACCAAATTCAAGTAATATTATTAATTTGGATCATCGCATGACAATGTCACTTGATAATTCGGTATCATAGAATAAATACCTTGTTTTTGGTGATTGTAGGTTTCCTTTTGCAAAGTGATGGTGATGTGTAAAACTATGGCGATCCTAATTGTTTAAGATGTAGAATATAGGAAACATGTTAGTCTATGGACTGTGGTCAGTTTTTAAAATTAAGATGTTTGCAACCAATTCATGTCGTTAAGGTCATTCGATTGTTAGGATTTAGTTAATATAAGGTTTGAGTGTACTGATGTATATTGTCAACCTTCATGCTGGAACTATTAGTTCGTAAACATCTACTTTTGTTCATATTTAATGTTCATGCAATGAAAGTTTACAATTCTTATTGCATTTCACAACTTATTCCAGTTCATTTTAGCAAGAACAATGCTTTTAGGGTTTAGGGGATGGGCCTGTCAATGGGGCTCTATTTTTGTATATTTTTTACCTCATCTTAACAATTTATACTAAGAAATAACACTGTACAATCACGAATCAAATTTTGTCTTATTAGGTTTTCCTAGTGGGACTATGTTACTTTGTTGAGTTGAATAGGTTTTCTCTTCCTATTCGGTTTATATCAACTTCGTGCAATGCGTTGCTTATAAATATTTGGAAAATCGGAAGAATGCAATCATAGAAGTTTGTTGAGATTTCACACCATCAAACCTCTGATTCATTCGAAGAAAAGATACCGATCGAGAATTGACACAAGAAAGAAAAGAAACCGAACGAAGAAGTTAAAGGACAAGAATAAGGAAAATACAGCCACACACCAATACTGGTTCGAGACTCCATAATCGCCTGACCAGATCCTCCTCCCCCGATGCTTCTTGGAAAGATTTCAGGCCCCCGCTGACCAGAAAGACCATTTTCCTAAGAAGCACCGATACAGGTACGAGTACCCGGATTCGATACGATCGGAAACGTGGAAACGGCAAATCTTAAATATAATAGGATACGGGTACGTGAAGGAAACGCCAATTAAATATATATATATATATATATATATATAATTAGAAGAAGAAAAAATATGAAACATAAACAAAAGAAAGATAGGAGAGGGGGAGGAGAGGTTTCTGATGTTGTTGGGGAGATAAAGATCCAGTCTTTTCTCTTCTCTGAGGAAGAGGTGGGAAAGAATGAGCAGAAGACTAGAAATCCAGAATAGATTGGGTCCTCCTTGATCTGGGTCAGCTTCTCCTCGTCTCTCTCCCTTTCTTCGATCTGGGTCAGCTCGTCTCTTTCTCAGCTTCGTTTCCTTCTCTCTCTCTCTCTTTCTTCGATCTGAGCTTCGTTTCCTTCTCTCTCACTTTCTTCGATCTGGGTCAGCTCGTCTCTCTCTCTCTCTCTCAACTTCATTTCCTTCTCTCTCTCTTTCTTCGATCCGGGTAAGTTTGTATTGAGCTTCGTTTCCTATTTATTTGCATATCCAAATCAGGATACGCGTTTCCAAACTGTATCCAAATCCAGATACGCGTTTCCAAACCGTATCCAAATTCGGATATGTGTTTCTGGTAGTTTTTGGGCTTTTCCGACGCGTTTCATACCCGTTTCCGGGATCGATACAGGAAACGAAGGGAATTTGGCGTTTCCGTGCATCATAGCCCTTTTCCAACAGATCCGCCTTTGCCAGGGCAAAAGGTGAGGAGCTGGTGGTATCTGGAGTCAGAGCCGGACATTCCCAAAGGCAGCTACGATTTCTTGGAAGAGGACGGTTGGGACTACGTTAAGGACTCGGCAGAGGATCATAAAGATGAAGGGGGAAGTTGAGGACTTGGCAGAGGATGAAACGAGGAAAATTAAGATGAGGAAGGAAGGATGAACATACTATTAGACAAGGAATCTGAACAAGACCAATCTGAAGCTCCATTTTTTTGTTTTTTGTTTTGTTTTTTAAGTTTTGAACAAAACATTATAATTTGGACACAAGGATTTCTGCTTCATCCAATCTCAATTACGTAAGAAAGTACTGAAATGTCATAAAAAAATATATAAAAAGTATTGAAATTGAAACTAACCACTATGGAAAACAAACAATTTTTAGGCAAACAGGACACTTCAGCACAACTGATTCTTCCAACACCTTGAGTTCCTTACTGTACCTCTCCACTTCTGCCTTGGTGTTCTCCAGATCCTCTTCGCACTTCCTCAGCTTTTTCATCCGTTCATACCTAGTTCCCCTCCAGTTCAACCTTGACATCTCTGCTTTTACAGCATACACTGCTCTTTGTTGCTCCAACTCTCTATGATTATGACGCAGTCGGATTGATAACTAGGTTTACCAGCAATAAACCTAACAAAAGGGTTCTGGAGTCCACCAGAGATAAAAGAGAAAATTCTCTATTTTATTGATTAATAGTTGAAAGAAAGATAGGTTGCGGGTTCTGGGTTCTGGGTTCTGATTAATAGTACATATAAACCTAACAAAAGGGTTCTGGGTTCTGCAGCAGCTTGCGGCTGCATAAATAAGAGAAAAGTAACCCTAGGGCAACTAACAATGAAACCCTAAAGCCCATGGGTAAAAACAAAAACAACCCAAAAAATAACTAGGAAAACCAAAACGGGAAAAATAGAAAAATGTAGTTTTGAGGCCCTAAACGACCTCGAAAGTCCGAAAAAGGCCACAGCTCATGGCATAGCAATGAGTCTTATTTCTGGAGCAATTCCCTTTCCGGAAAGGTAAGGCACGTCCCAATCGGACACCGAGCTATTTCGTGTCTACACTTTTCGTTTTCCTCCTTTAGCACGATCCAGCTATTCTTCTAATTGGGCTGTCATTCGTTCTGCATCAGATTAGCCTTATTCCTTCTCCCCCTTACCTCTTTTGCTAAACGCTTCTTTTCATTTGCCTCTTGATTCATGTTAATTTTCAACCGATCAAGTATACAATTCCTATGAAAATAATGTGAACATGGTAGCAGCCAATTTCTTTAGTGCCAAGATATCATTGCTGCAGGGAGCAATGATTGGGAATAACTTGTCTTGACATAAGTAGCAATCATGTTCTTGCAATTTTGTAATTGAATCATTAACACATTTGGACAAAGAACACGCAAGCATGACAATGCACCGGGTACTACCTATACATTTTCTGCTAGTGTTCACATTTTTTGAACTAGCTAGGTAGTTTATAAAGAAAAGCCAAGTATGACAGCAGCAACACAATTTTCTGCAAGTGTGTTGACTTAAGCATATTGGCACTAGCTAGACTGAACTAGGTACCTACTGAATGAGAGAGAACAAGCACTTGGTTGGCAGCTTTCTCTACATGGGAGGATAGTCTACTTAGTATGTGAGTCATAAAAGATTGAACGTAAGAGCAAGTGCAGTGGTTGCACTTTGCCCGGGCATCACCTCAGCAATCCTATCTGTTGACTGGGCAAGGAGCAAAATTCCCCTCCACCGGGCCTGTTTTATCCGGGCAAAGATTGACTTTGTTTGACCAAGGGCAAGAAAAATTCCAAGCCCATGCCCTTTGTCTTGCCCAGGCTTGGCCTGCTGCCAGCTCGGCCCGATATAAAACTTGGCTGACATCACACGTCACAGCGCATAGAGAGACACGACAGAGAGGGGTCGTGAAAAGCACGGACGAATCACAGGCGAGGATTGGCTTTTTTGTCGCGTAGCGACAATTAAGGCAGTGTGGGCGCACGTGGCAAGTAGTCGTTGGCTGCTTTGGGAATTTAAACCCAACGGTCAACAAATCTGGGCCTTCCAACAGAACAGTAAAAATGGATCTGATGGCTAGGAATTAATCTGAATGTAATATAGGTAACGATAAGAAAACGAGCAGAAAAAATATGTAAAAAATTCTAAAAAGCATACAAAAAATTTCTCTATAAATAAAATACCTACAATTTTTTCTAACATCTCACACCCAAAATACTAGAGTTCATAGTTACACCTTCCTCCTCTTCATATAGCTCTCTTCATCCATATTTTTCATTATCCACTATGGCCGAACAAAGGGCAAACACACGTCCAATGGCCGGACAAGAGGGAGATCAAAATGAAGATGAGGTTACCCAAGACAAAAGGAGATGGACGAATGAGGAAGATGTTCAATTGTGCAAGTCTTGGAAAGTTGTAGGCCAATGTCCAGCTGTGGGCACAAATCAGAAAAAAAAAACGACTTATGGTTGCGCGTGAAGTGACACTTTAAAGCAAATTTGGCCCAAGAGCCTATCAGCCCAATCTTTGCAGGGAAGGTGGAAAATTTTGAAGGTAGAACTCTTTGAGTGACATTGTGCATTAAGGCAAGCGAAACATTGGTACAAGAGAAGTTCGAATGCGGTTGATGAGGTATGTATATGTTGATAAATCATTTAATTTGTTGATACATTATAGTAAAATATTACATGATAAATAATGTAGTAATTATAATATCGTTTTAATTGTAGTAATTGTTTTTCGTTACAATTAAGATAATTAATTGATAAATAATAATGTAATTACAAGGATGTTTATATTTGTACTTATTGATTTTTATTGTAAAACGGTGAGATAGTAGTTTATTAAAATTATGACCTTTATATTTGTTGATAAATCTTATTGATACATTATAGTAAAATATGGCTTGATAAATAATTAGTAATTATAATATCATTTTAATTGTAGTAATTGTTTTTCGTTACAATTAAGATAATTAGTTGATAAATAATGATGTAATTACAACGATGTTTATATTTGTACTTATTGATTTTTAACGCAAAACGGTGAGATAATTTCTTATTAAAATTATGACTTTTATAATAGATGACCCTTCATAATATCGTTCTATTTGTACTAATTGCATTTTTTTTTTAATTACGTAGCAAGATGAAGCACATAAATTGTGGCATGCCGGGATGAAGAGAAAAACTAGGAAGGACAAAAGACACAATTTTCAGAGCTTTGATAGTTACGTTGTTGTGGAGGGCTTTGCACAATTTAAAGACATCCCTAACCATACATCCGGAGGAACATCAAATGAAGGAAATCAACATATGCGCACACAACCAATTGCTGAAAATTCCCCCATCAACTTGGATATGGATGTAGATGAGGTAATTGCAGGTGAAACTGCAGATCCTAATGTGAGGCCTCAAGGCAAGAAGGCTGCGAAAGAAGCAATACGGAAAGGAAAGAAGGCAGCGAAAGATCAAAGTCCTTTGTCAAGCAGTCTCGAGAGTATAGCGAACAACCAAATAGAGGCAACCAAGGGCAAGAAAAAACTCGATGACGAATTCGCTCGAAGTCTCCAAGAGGAAGAGAAAAGAGCAGTATCCTCTTGCAAATCGAAATACGAAAAGAGCAACTCCTATTTCAAGAAAGGCAAGATCGAATTAAAGAGAGGGAAGAGCGAAATAAAGAGAGGGAAGAGCGTATTATGGAGATTGATACAAGTAAAATGACGCTAAATAAAAAGCGTTATTGGTCAAGAAAACAAAAGAAGATAGCGGAGAAAGAAGATCTTGAAGAGCAGTCGCCACCTTCTATGGGTGGATACTATCCGCAACCCAATTTTGGTGGTGCATTCCCACAACCAAATTTTGGTAGTGCATACCCACAACCTCCTTACTCCGGTGCATACCCACAACCACCTTACTCCGATGCATTCCCACAACCTCTCTTAACCGGTGGATTCCCGCCACCTCCCTTCACCGGTGGTTTCCCACAACCCCCTTACCCCGGTGGATACTATCCGCAATCACCTTACCCCGGGTGGTATCCTACACAACCACAATTTTCACCTTTCCCTACGGATGATTCCACCAACCCTAACCCTAATGATGAGCCTTCAAACACAAATTAGATTTCTAGAGAGGATGAGGATTATGATTTAAATAATTAGCCCACAATCTGCATGTTTGTAATTGTATTGTACTTATTCCTAGTTTTTCATTTATGTAAGCGACAATTTAAGGAAATAAAAGTTGTATTTGGAAATTCCCCTTATTAAAGCACTCACCTTATATTAAAAATCATAGCACATAATAAACATAATACAAGCCAAATTCAAATCACATTGACAGAAAAAACATAGACATTGGCCAAATTAAAAGCACACCAACTTTCCAAAACATAATACAAGCCAAATTCAAAGCACACAAACATAACAAAACATAGATATTAGCCAATTATTCCAAAAAATGCTCATTTATGATCTAGATCTCCATGTTGCCTTGAACGTTCCAGAAATACTCTATCAGATCCCCTTGAAGGTTTGAGTGCTGTTTGCACTTCTAATGGCATCGTATCGATCCATGAATCCGTTGAAGTAATAACCATCTCTACCAACAGGATCGAAGTCATCACCAGTCGGTCCTTCCCAAACCTGGGCCTCATATTGTTATCTTCTTCTTCATCGGACTCCAAATCCTCATCGCTGTCATCTGGTCTTTCATCCTCGATTATCATGTTGTGTAATATAATACAAGTCAGCATGATGTATAGAAGGTCTTCTCTTTCCCAGCCACGAGCCGCTCCTCAAACAATATTAAAGCGCGACTGTAAAATGCCGAAACATCTTTCGACATCCTTCCTGTACCCCTCTTGAGCCTGGGAAAACTTCAGATTCTTGGGTCGTGTAGGCCTTGGAATTGATTTTACGAATGTCGCCTATTGCGGATAGATACCATCAACGAGATAGTACCCTAAATTGTGAATCTTGTTATTTGCTTGAAATTGGATCTGAAGGGCTCGACCAGCAGTGAGCTCGTCAAACAACGAGGACTTAGCAAGGACGTTGAGGTCGTTGCATGATCCAGGCATTCCAAAGAAGGCATGCCATATCCATGTGTCATAAGATGCAACTGCTTAGAGGATGATAGTGGGCACACGTTTTCGACCGCTGTATTCTCCAGCCCAACCTGTTGGGCAATTCTTCCATTGCCAGTGCATGCAGTCGATGCTTCTAATCATCCCAGGAAAGCCCCTTCTCTCAGCTTTGGTGAGAAGTCTTCTGAGTTCGGCCGGATTAGGAGCCCGGAGGTATTCTGCCGAGTACAGATTAACGATTCCTCTTGTAAATCGTTTCAGAGCCTCAATGGAGGTAGATTTCGCCATCTAACAACACTCAGCACATTGATCTACCCCGGCACCATAAGCAAGCATTCTTAAGGAACATGTCAGCTTCTGCTGGGGAAGTAGTCCGACTTTGCCTGCAGCATCTGATTTCTGGACAAAGTACGGGTCGCTACCACAAAGATCACTGGAGATGCGGTTGAACACATTGTGACTCATCCTATACCTTGTCCGGAATATCTCTTCACTGAAAACTAGACGCTCCACAAAGTAATCTTCCATCATGTTTTTCCTTCTTGATTCCCTAAACCGCTCCTCATTCGGTGCACGCCCCGGTTGAGAACCCCGTCATCGTGATCTGGAGGAAGCTTCAGCTTCAGCGACTGCTGCTACCACAAGAGCATTAGTCGTACACAGCTCTTCAAGATCTTCATCTCGAGATTGTCGATACTTAGCCCACAATCTCTTCATTGAAATAAGGGAATGAGAGGAAATGTGTTGGATCTGGAGAATATGAAAACGAATGAGATTTGTGAATATCAGCTTGTGAGGAATGGTGTGCTGCCTCTTGCTCAATTTATTTACAATTTCCACATAAAACGTGATCAGACTTCGAGGACATGTGTCCACTTCTGGTTCGACGTAATCTGATCTGAAATTTTAGATAAGATTACATCAACAATAACCGTTAGATTGAATAGTATGCAAATGATCTGGTCCGTTCAAAAAGTGTCGGTTGTGCCTTCACTCATTTTAAGGAAATTTGTCCGTTGTGCCTTCACTCATTTCAAGATAAATTGTCGGTGGCTCATATTTTTGAAAAAAGTAAATTGCATAATTATGACATTAATTATCCATAAATATTCATTATCAACAGCAAAAGTTTTTTTTTTTTTTTAAATCGATAAACAGTAAAAAAATGAACAGTGAAACCCACTGGTGAACAGTGAAGAGTGAACAGTATTGACTGGGCAAGAAAAACAACGGGTGTAAACCCATGTCCAGTGAATAGTAACTTGACCGGTCGAATTCTTGACTTCTCGACTTAGTCTTTTCTTGACTACCGGTGAACTTGCTCTAAGCGTCAATTAATCAAACCTGTTCCTTCATGACAAAAAATTGTCTTAGTTCTACCAACTGATGAATAGTTTTGCTTCCTAGAAGCTCCCCTGGTTGTCCTTTGCTCTCAGTTATCAGATCCATTCGCCTATTGACAATGTCTGCTTTCAATGCTTCAGTTTTCTGTTTGTTAAACCTGTAAAGATATCATTACATTTAAACTGCAATTCTCAGTTTCACTACACTTCTATATGAAAATTATAATTTACCTGTAAATAGTGTCATTACTTCTCATGAATCTTGACATCCAGTGAGGGGCAAGGAAGAGCAGCACCTCAAACTCAATGTCCATATTATCTTTTTTTGAGGGCAACGGAAGACTAATCCATTGATGAAAATCATAACGACCTCACTCGGTCAAGCATGAGGGGTACATGCACCCTTCATATTACAATGCAAGCTCATCAAGAACTCAAAAAACCAAAAGGAAATCCAGAAAACAAAGTTCGAAACAAAAGAAAAAAACTACCAGCAAAAGCATAATAAACTAAAAAAACAATAACCCTACAAACTACCGAAGTGTGACACCTCCTTGAATCAGTTGACGCCTAAGACCCTTCTGGTGTACGTCGCCCAAAACAAACAAGCAATATCACACCTAGTAGGCATGGGGATCCTCTCCTAAACAGCTCTGGAATTTGGAGGAGTCGGCTCTCCCTCAAGTCCAGAAGCATTACCAACGCCATCCTCAGGAATGACCATGGACCCCGAACCCTCACTCATAGACATCACCTTCTTGACCTTATTTCTATGTCCTCGAGGCCTGCCCTTCTTCTTGTACACTTTGGGAGGCGACGTTACCTTCACCTCCACCAAACCCTCAGATAAGAATTCCAGCCCGAGGTTCTCCGGTTGCAGGATGCCCGGAACCAAAGCTAGGCTATGTTTGGCTCGTTTTCCACCATCCTCATCCTCCTCTTCCCTAGGACGACGCATTCCAACCACAGGGTCAAGAGCCGAGGTATCTTCAGACCCAGGCGAAGATTCCACCTCCGGAAGAGGACGAATCTGCACTGGTTTCTTCTTCAACAGAGTTGGGACCTTGAAATTCGAAGGCAAGGAAAGAGATGGCTGGGAATTAGCCTTAAACACAAGTCCTGGAAGAGCCAACCTCGGAACCTGCTGCGAACCATCGTCCACCACAGATTCATTCGCCTCCACCTCCTCCCTTGAACACCTCTGTCCTCCGTGGTTCAAGAAAGTACACAGTCGGCACCTTCCCAATAACCTCTCATACTGAAACCTCAAAGTGAGAACATCAGTTGGCGAAACCCTAACCCGACGATCCAAACGCACCGGATCATTGATGGCCAAAATAATCCGAACCCGAGCATCACCACGTCGGATAGCCGATTGATCAACCTCCAAAACCTCACCGATCGTTCCGCCCACCAGCCGGACAGTGGGTTCCGTCAAGATACCTGGTGGAAGGCCATGGATCCCAACCCAGATCCAAACGAAATCAAGCTTCACCGCATCAATCACTGAAAAGCCATCGTAGTCATTCAACAAAAGCATAGCCCGCTGAAAACTCCAAGGGCCTCCCTTCTTCACCCGGGCGACATCACGTTCAAGAGTGAACGTAAACAGAAAACGATCCCCGCGTGGTTGAACCTCCACAGTCCCGTCAATCTCCACATTGAACGCACCGCGCTCCTAAAAGAATCCAAAACCACCGCCCTACAAGTGTTGAGTTTCCCCACCAAGTAGAAACGGCGAGCGAGAAATTCCGTCCCCGGAACCCTAAGGTTTCCCAGGTCAACCGGTTCCTCACCCTCTCTGAGCGACAACTTGGTCGCTAGCCTGGCTGTCATGGAAGCAAGAGCTGCTGCCATGAAGTGGGACGCCGTACAACTTTCAAAAAACTCCAAAACTCCAACTTTCCAAACCCTAGCTGCTGTCATCATATTATCTATTAAAATATATGATGACAAATCAGCTCATCATAAGCTTATGCCTAGGGAGATTATGTATATATAAATGCTTACAGCTATTGTCGTCAAATGTGCCACTCTTGAAAAGAATATTGTGCAACAGCTCAGATGTACTAATTTCCTTTGGCGCAGTAAGATAGTTGTATAGGTTCTGCATCTTGTCTTTCATCTTAGGATCCAATCTTTTATCAAGTTGGCTGAAAAGGAAAGTTTAAGGAATAAGTTTATCAAAATAATAACCATAGACTAGGCATAGGCATTGTATTTGTCCATACCTCTCATCTAATAGCTTATTTCCACGGTGCCCCCCGCTTCTGTCAATCCTGAAAAAATATACACATTTGTAGAAAATGATTAGTTATTGAATTAAGGAAGAAAAAGAATTAGGCCATCCTTTTATTGTAATTTGATATTTGAAGCGAACAAGCAATTATATCCTCATTTGGTGGTTTCTTCAATTTCTGACTTCACCCCGACAAAAAAAAAAAAAAAGGTGGGGGGAAGGCTGACAAACAATGGGGTACTCAGGAAGTTGTCAAAGTCTAGAATTCAACTAATTAACTTGTTGTGAGAAGGGTACAAATATCCTAATCAGGGATTTTCATCGAACTACATGTGTTCGAATTAATATCTGCAGAACTCTAATCAATAATGCAGGGTCAGTCTGCAGTCAGTTATGATGAATATTGATCAAGGATGATAATCTTACCATGATGTTTGAAAGCAGTTGAAGAAGGGAAGATATAAGAAGAAAACCCAGTTATTTGGCACCTCTAAATTCTGATACACTTCTAGTCAGCTGAGTAATGTGTGAATTAGGGAATTTCTGTAGTATTCAGGGGATTTCCTGGATAAGCCTCATCTAGAGTTATGACTTTTGAGCTATCTAGCCCAAAACTAAAGCTTAAATAAGAACAGAATCTATTGGCATACTGGCATACAAAAGCAATTATCAAAACCTGCCAGATGGCTACTCACAAGTCACAACTATATTATAAGGGGAGGGCTAGAAAGTAACTATATTTTTTTATGAGACTAGAATGTAACCAGGTAATGAGTACACATAAAGAGGCATTACTTTGATTACTTGCCCAAAAAGGCAAAACGAAAACAAAGGTCCACTTCCACAGTTCCACTCCACACCTTTAATAGCCATGATATCCAGAAAAGAGAAATATGAAATCACGTTTGCCAAAAATCACATAATAGTTGCACAGGTTCAATAATCACTACATTCTTTCTTGGACTTGTTTTAGTGACCAATACACATATACACACACTATTAAATAGATCACTGGGTAGCAGAAGTGCCATTTATTTTGTCATCAGTACTACAAAATGGGTTAGAGCGTCCCTGTTCTCAACTTACCCAAAAACAAAAGCTGAATTCATATACAGAACAGAAATGGAATCACTGGTTTAGGATTAGAGAAACTCACTTCACTATCCCCTAGTCGATCTTGATCCACCCCGGAATCAGAGTCTGAAATTGTTTAATAAAGTACCCAAGGGTATCTGCAAAAAGAAAGGAAAAAAAAAAAATTAAGGAGCAGCAGAATGATGGGAAAAAAAAAAAAAAGTAGTAGTGTAGCTATATATATATATATATGAAGAACTTCAAGGTTACATTTAGAACAGTGTACCATCAACTCCTCCCTTGTGTATTCACTATTCAGACTTGGTCAAATCTGGAGCATCAGCACTCAACAATTTGAGGTTCAGAGGGAACAATGTTTCTTCAAGAATTGCTTTCTTGGATAAAAGGAAGTAGCTGTCTAAGAATTGCTGCTTTGAAATCTCAAACTCAGAGGTCGGTTCCATCTGTAAAGACCAAAGCTTTTTACTCAATGCGAGCAAATCAAAGCAAAGAAGTAGAAATTAACACTGACCCTAGCTTTGGTCAATCGGAAAGTTCAAGTCTTTATGATCCAGTGATCAGATTTTTGGTTTTACGTTGAATGTGCTTTGATGGAAATGATGAGGGAGAGAGGGTTTTAGGGGTTTTACGCGCCCTTTCCTTACATACATGTTTGGTTACTAGTCTCCTTGCTTCCATTGAATCATATGGGCCTAAAGGAAAGCCCAGCCGAGCTAGACCAATATTGGGCTGTTCTTCATCTTCTTCTCTCTTCAATAAAATGAAATAAAAAGATGAGAAAAACTTTTTCTCTAGATGAAGGTTCTTCATCTGATTTTGGCTTAGGAAAAACAAGAAAAAAGATTCACACTGTTATAATTTCTCATGGTAACATTTGATGATGACTTGTAATTCATGCAGAAATGGCTGCTGTTACGGAGGAAAGACGTGAAGCAAATCAAGCAATGGATCCGAAAAAAGAAATTAAGGAACTCTAGGATTGTTTTTTTAAAGACTCAAAAGTGTTTACGATTTAATAATTAAAATCTTTTTATCAAATATTACAAAAAAATACAATGTGACTCTAGTAAGTTCTAGAAGCACGTAAAAGTAATTTTAAGTGTATACGTGCTGTATCCAAATTGGCTTTATTTTGAGCAGAACAAAGTTCCTAGTTGAGCATCTGTAATTTTATATACAATATTTCCAACATGCATCAAATTGTTGGGAATAATTGCTTTGTCTGATACAGGATTAACAAGCCTCAAAGGCACGGTGGAATCCAAGTCAGGCAAACAAAACTATGGCACAGAAAATGTCTGTATGATGAAGCAAATACATCAGATCACTATACAAACGTAACAACTAACGCAACTATGCATCCTCACAACTCTTACCTTCTAAATTCTAATGAGTATAATTTAATTATTGATGTTCAGAATGCTAGACACCACCCATAAAAGACATTTCATTCCTCTCAAAACTCAAACGACGATGTCTCCCAAGCTAAAGCACAACCTGAGCTAATACTTCTGCCCGCAGGTTAACGCAGAATTGGTGGGGAGAGAACCTTGCAAGTAAGAAACACATCCCAGCTGCCCTTATTTCCGTGCATAAGAGGAAAAAGCCGCAAGTTTGTCCTTCCTTTACAATGATTACTTATAACTGCTGGAGTGCATGCAACTCAGGCCTTGTTGGGTAATCAATCCCCTGAAGAGCTGGTATCCGTCTTAAATCCTCCTCTGAATATGCAGGAATGAACCAATACCACTTATCCGTCCCAAACACCTGAGAAATAAATAGTTAATTCACTACACCAACCGAGTACAGTTCTGTAAATTAGATAATTGCATAAACACTCCGACTACAGAACTAGAGTTTTGAGTATTAACTGAGAAACTAGTGAAAAAAAGGTATAACTTTCAATTATGGGCTAATGAGTATTTAAGCCACTTATGGAGGTTCAATTTGTAAAAACGTAGCAGCTTCTTTTCATTGGGAAAATGGAGTAACATCCAGGACAGGGAAGTTATTCCAACTAGTTTGCCGACCTAAACCAGGCTCATATATTTCATTTATTATAATGCTGTGTTGAGTTTAGTTATGCCAGCATAGAGTGCTGCTATAGCAAGTGGGAGTCGGTGCTTGAACTAACTATAGAACAAACATCTAGAGTTGTTTGGATGGTTGGGTACAACCCACAGAGAAGGCAAGGCAAGGAATCTAACAAAAGAATCAAAAAAAGCAGAAAGCAATAATATTGGTTATCTAATAGACTTAAAACAGTCGCCCCAAAAATATAGACAGGAAAAACCAAACCTGTTCAAAGTTTTTCTTTCGACCAAGGTCATAATGCCATTTGGGAGTACTTTTCTTCTCATATGCCTGATGCAATCAAGAAGCTAATGTGAGAAATACTAGAGTAAGCCCTTGTCAATAATATAAAAAGACGTATAATAAAATCCATTACCTCAATTGTGGTGGTATTGGATGCCACCAATGATAGGTGCATGAGCATAAAGCCCAAAATGCTCAACGCAAATGCTAAATTCAAAACTGAAAACAAGATTGAAAGGAGGAAATTATGAATAAAAGAACGATAGCCTGCAAAAAAAAAAAATCAGGCAAACTATCTAAACACTAACCGAATGTGATAAAACTGGCTGCAACAGTTCCCAGTGTTCCAGATATCTCTTCATCGGTAAAAAATGCCATGAAATATCTCAATAATGATAATGCGACAAGAGTTGTCTCAAGAAATGTGTAAAACTGCAATACAGAAACAAACATATGAAGTCACGCACCCAGTATAGTTTAAGTAGATACTGTTCATCATGCCACTGAAGTGCTCAATACAAGTACACACCCAAGAGATTTCAATACCAAAGTAGTGCAGCTAACATACCAAGAAAAGAAGGAAGTACTTGTAATTCAATGCTCCAATACAGTTGACCACCCACACACAATGATGGTCCATTTTCAAAATACACCTCCCACCTATAACAAATGCACAGATAAATGAGAACTCTTCCATTCTTTGTATAACACCACAATCAAAATTTTCAAAATAGAGAAACTAATTCGAAAATACTTACAAACAGAACAATGATGACAACGAGGAGGTTTATAGTGGTTGCACTTCCGACAGAAACGTACTTTTTGATTTGCAGGGTCAAAAGCAATGACAGATTGGTTGGATACTAGACCTGCACCACTGTATTCTGATTCCACCAATGGGGCTCCCTGGCCTCCCTCCTCATCAATTTCAGGCCTCCAATTCGGTGGAATACCCCCAGGATCCGTTAGAACAACATAAGAGTAGCTCCACAACAGCATCGCCAACTACATGACCAAATCAAATAGCCAAAATTATTAAATTTTTCATTTTACAGATGTTGAGACGTTGCATTTGTCACCCTTAACAGGAAATCATATTCTAATCCTCAAGTCCCGCGCAATGTATAGCTCTTGCATGCGTGAACAACAAGAGCAACGTACAACCCTCACATGCAAGAGCTCCCCATATTCTCCCAGAGGGAATCACTATCTCAAAGCAAAAATTATTAAGACTACAGCAATGTACAATCCTCTCATGTTTCCGAGTACGATACAAGAAAGAATTCTTGCATTGCACCTGTTGTATGCTACACCTTTCACGAGTACAACCCTCTCGATAACTTAAGCTCTACAAATAACATTCCGCTCAATCAAAAGGTCGCAAACAAAAAGCCCCTAAATATTCTTCAAGCAAATGTCACTTTCCTAACTTGCAGAGACTTCAAACTCAAGTCACCAGCTTTACAACCCAGGTGCTTTCCTTGGTTTCAGAACACAGATACCCAATTTCAAAGCTGTAAGCTTTTTCACTTCTTTTCTTAGTTTGCTTTTCATAAATAAAGGCAACGGTTTTGAGCTTCACATACTTGGTAAAGCCAAACGCTTTCGTAACTATTGACAGCTAAAGATTTAAGCTTTTAACAATAAATAAAAAAAAACGATTATGGGGGGAATGGGAATTACCAGAAAGTGGAACAGAATCAAGAGCGGGAAAGCAATAAGGGCGTCGACGCCTCCTCGGAGAAGCGCCGGTAAGTAATTGAGCAAAACGACGGCGTAGTAGGTGAGGCCGACTATGCCGACAACGATCAGGACCATTATGTAGCCGAGGGCTCGCAGCGCCGTGCAGAGCTTGAACGCGTTCCACGCCATTCCTGCTGGCATTGATCTTCGGCTAAACAGAAACGAATCGAAATTAGAATTTCATGATTTTTGGGGAATTGGGATTCCGTTTCCGCATCGGGGTTGGTCGGATTGCGTTGACGAAATTGTGATTGCGATTTGACCAAAAAACGAAATGCAGAGGTTAGGGAGGGACTGATTCCAAACACGTTGTGGATGCTGGGGGAGAAGACTACGCAGACACTTGTTTCTTGTTTATTCACCTTTTTTTTTTCTTTTTCTTTTTTTGAATTCTTTTCGCCTTTCTTTTTTGTCAATGAAACTCTTATACGCACTATTTTTATTATTTTTTATTATCAAATCTACGTTTTAATTGTGAGATTATCCTTAAATAAGAGTATAAGATTGCTTAAACTAACAAGGCACTACCAAATTGACCTCCTCCTCTTTTTCTCGACGTTCCCGTCTTTTCTGTTGTCATTATATGACAAAAAGATTCTGGTTGTCTTTGTGCAATTGTCAAATGTGCATTTAGGTTATCCAATCAATCGGATTTTCGTATGAATTTGAGGTTACAAAATAGTTTTAAGGATTTAATATACTAATTCTTTTACATATATAAGGAGATCTCCAACAATGGAGTTAAAAGTCAAAATGACTAAGGGGATTTTTTTTTCACCATCTTCAACCCAAATCAAAAGGGTGTCAAAATGGCTTTTGAGCCATACCTTGAATCAAAATGACTAAGGAATGAAGGTAGAAAGCCAAAATGGCTTAGGGAAGAAGGTTGGGCCCCACCTTCCACTATTCAAAATGAGCGGTTCTGATTCACTCCACATGAATTCGATTAAAAATGGAATGACAAGATTAATTGATACCAAAAATTAAAAAATAAATATATAATTACTTAATTTCTAATCTGATAGTCAGAAAAATGCGATGAATTAAATTCAACGGCTAATAATAGAGTAATGTAGTTTTAAACAAGAAAAACTTGAAAAAATAAAATAAAATTTTCTAAAAAAAAAATTAAACGACGATATATTATATAAGATTATTATGTATGAATAGTAATGACACTAGGGGTGTCAAATTTTCCAAATGACTTTGGCTTTTTACTAAAGGGTTGGAGATGCCCTAACATGTTAGATTGACAAAATAAATACAAATAAGGTGTGTATGGATTAGTACGGTATATCTTACATCTCAAATTAAAATTAATTTTTAAATCACTAATTAAACGACAATAGATATTAATATATCAATGAAAATTGAGTTTGAGAGAATGATTTATTTTGTAACAGCGGGTAGAGTTAGTCTTATCAATCCAATAATTAATAAGTTTTAAGAAAAGACTGGATTATCGCGTTGGGTATCCTTCACTCATGAAAATGGCTTTTGTTATCAACAGCTTTGCCTAGTTATTGATGGGGGATTGGATCATATCAAGTTTAAACTGTTTAGTCCACGAGCACGTCTGTACAATTGTACAATTCACTGGCTAGTTTGCTACGGGTGCTCCTAGTGAACCAACCTCCATAACGCACCCTCTTTAATGCCTGACTCTCCGACTGACGTACTCTCCTCTACCGTCTTCTCTAGTAATATTTCTCCATGCCACCTCTGAAATCTGATCTTGACCCCGCAAGCTGAAGGAGGTAATTGTTACGTCTTTCTATTATTTATGGATGAGTAATCCAGCTATCATACATTGAAGGATTTTTACGTATCAATTCGGGTGCTACTAATTTTCTAAGAACTTACTATTGAATTTCACTGATAGGTGGATTTAGGTTTTGTTGTTTTATTCGAGTGAGATGGAAGACAAAGTTTGCTTATCTAATTATCGTTACTTGAGAAATTTGTCGAACACTTTGTCTATACTCTATCACTAATTGATCAATATATTTAAGATATGACATTGTACCAAGCAAGATGATAAGACTTGTAAAATTTTTGTTGTTTAATTATTTGAAGTAACTCTTTTAACAACTTATCTTTACGCTTTCACCCCATTTTTTGGTAGTTTTGCCAAGTGAGACAACAACACTTATTTCATTGTTTGTGTTCTAGTTTCTTTAAAGTAATTTGTCAAACTCTTTATCTTTACTTTTTCATATTCATTGATAGATCAAGGTATTGTTGTTTTGCCAAACCACACTACAAAGTTTATCGAGTTGTCATTGTTCTAATACTCTTGTAAGATAATTCATCAAAAATCGATCTTTACCATTTCTTTTAAAGAAACATCAAATGATCGATGAGCTATGACTTGGTAAGACACTTCAATACATAGAAGAAATGTCTATATAGGATAATTTCCACTTTATTTGTACCAAAACTGATGAAGCAATTCCATCCAAAATTCATGATGCAATTACTCTCTAGTTAATGTAGCATCTGGTATACATTCGATGCAAATAGTGAATTAATGCATTTAGTTTTGCTGGGTTTAGATTTGTAGACTATACCATATGCAAGCTACTATAAGCTAGTAAGGAATTAGTGTCTTTCCCTAAATTTGTTGCAGAAATGAACGCACTAAATAGCACTGAAGCATTCAAATGGTCAAGGCCTGCATTTTTTTGGTACGACTGGTAAGAGATTTCAGCATATCTGCTTATTCCATTTACACTCCAAAATTTAATATGTGGACGAACCAAATTTATGGCATAGAGCTAGCAATGGTACAATGTGAACTAGCATTGAAGTAAAAGTATGATTTTGAACGAGGACTTATTACTTAATTTCGATACGATCTGTTACAATTGATTTGTTAGGATTATAGGATGTTCGTTTTGATAATAATCCGCCACAAATTACATTTCATCTCTTACTATGCGCATAATTGCACTCTAAATACTATAATTAAGTTAATTTTTAAGTCAATTATTATGTAATTAATCTTTTTTCATTTATTTATAGATAATAAGATGAGTTACAGAAATTGAGATAAAATGACACGAAAATTATGCAAAATTAGTGTGAAGTGGAGTTTTCGATAAGGAAATGAAATAGTCGATACATATTAACTGTAGTCAATGCCATTAGTGAAGCGGAATCTCATTGCATTCGAGGGTGCGGAACTATATATTGACAAGAGAAGAGAAGAGGAGAAGAAAAATGAAGAGAGAAAATAAACGACGACATCATCACTAGCAATTAAGCTTAATTAAGGGATGGGTGATGATGACGTCCAGACCATTTTTCTTTCTCTTCTTTCCTTTTCTATTCTGGTCACGTGCTCCACATGAATTCTATTTTCTTTTCCTCTGGCTTCATAAATAAACACGTCAAAACATAAGCTAAAACAAGCACATGCCTATGACTCTATGAGCAAGTTGATCATGATGAGGACGTCTTTCCCTATTTTCTTTGTGTTGTCTCTCATTCTCTCTTCCTCCTATGCTGCTGTGCAAGACTTGTGTGTTGCAGGCTAGACAGCTCCTCAAGGGCCCGCAGGCTACTCCTGCAAAAATCCTGCAAATGTTACGGTGGATGATTTCGTCTACTCTGCCTTAGGAGTTCCTTGTAACACCTCAAATATGATCAAAGCCGGAGTCACCACCGCATTTAATTTCTTCTCAATTCCCTGGTTTGAATGGCCTTGGCGTTGAACTAGCTCGCGCAGACTTGGCTGTTGGTGGAGTTGTCCCAATGCACACACACCATGGAGCGTCAGAAATTGTACTTGTTATTGAAGGAACCCTAACCACCGGATTCATTTCCTCAGATAACAAAGTTTATCTAAAAAACTCTTAAGAAGGGTGACATCATGGTTTTCCCTCAAGGGCTGTTGCACTTCCAAGTGAATGTTGGTGATACTCCAGCTCTTGAGTTTGTTAGCTCAGCAGCGATAGCCCCGGTTTGCAGATGCTCCATACCGCACTATATCAAAACAATTTACCTACTGATCTAATCGCGCGATCCACTTTCCTCGACACTGCTGAGATAAAGAACTCAAGGCTCTTCTTGGTGGTACTAATTAAGGTTGACGTATAAGCACGAAATATGAATTGTTACTAAATAATGTCTCTTATCTGTTTAGGTCTTACCAGTGTAAGAGTGCTGTGTACTTGTATGCTGCTGATTCATGCGTGAAGAAATCATGTTAAAAGTTGTACCTTATGATCAATAAATGAATCTAATTTTATTTATGCCTTGTATTATTTGAAGAGAAAATTTCAGCCCACGTCTCTAAATTATGCTGTCAAAACCAATTTGATACCCGAACTCTCAAAAGTATCAATGTGATACCCAAAGATCTATATTGGTATCAACGTGATACTTCCGTCAAAAATATTTAACGGCGCCATCTGTTTGCTGACATAGCAAACACATGGGCCCCCAAAAAAGTGAAATGACTAATTTACCCTTTTTTTGTTAATTCATTTTTTTTTTTCCATTTCTTTTTCTTCTTTTTTTCTTCTTGTTCTTCTTGGATTTTATTCTAGCCAAACCACCGCAAGCTCCGCCCCTTCTCCTCCGCGCAAGAAATCAAACAAAAATGGCTTCTGCTTCTTCATCAAGAGTCTCCTATACATGCAATTCAGTTTACCAAAACTGAGCCTAATTCAAAACTTAAATGAATTACCAAAAACTCAAAAAGTCCATAACAGAGCATGATTAAGAACTGAGCATAGGCAGTAATCAATCACTAATCATGCAAAATAGATGAATCAATTGATTCAATTCCCATTCACAGAGGCCAAAACAAATGCAATTCAAGTCCCATCCAAAACAATGCAGTAAGCAAAGTCCAAAACAGCTCCAACAATCATGAATCAGAAACACCACGCACAGTCCAAAATCCAAAACTTGAGTATGAGATACACAACTACAATTCAATTAAGTTTAAAACATTCACCGAGCTTGCAGAATGCTAGAATCACTTCAATTATGACTCAAATCAGTGAAATCACTCAACGCCTAGCAACTTAACAAGACTCACTGAGCTTGCAGAAACAACGAATCCAAAACCCAGAAATCGAGCTTGAAGAATCACCAATTGAACCCAGAAATCGAGCTTGAAGAATGAAGAATCACCGAGCTTGAAGCCTTAACCCAGAAATCCAACCCAAAATCAATCCCAGAAATCACCAAGCTCCCTCTCCTCTCCTTCTCCTTCGCCCAAACCATCACCAACGCTGCCGTCATCCTCTCCAATTCCTGCTACAAATCCATGTCCCTCGAACTCAACTCCCTGCGGACGGAGCTTCTGGAGCAATTTGAGGTGCCCGGGTTCAAG
This sequence comes from Rosa chinensis, assembly GCF_002994745.2. Classification (NCBI taxonomy): domain Eukaryota; kingdom Viridiplantae; phylum Streptophyta; class Magnoliopsida; order Rosales; family Rosaceae; genus Rosa; species Rosa chinensis. The sequence goes on along the minus strand of NC_037094.1, from coordinate 19,063,700 downwards.
CAAGTAGAGCTTTCAGATTGTCGAGTTCGAGGTCGCGGTCGACGGCGTCGTTTCGGGGAGCGAAGATGGTGATGTTGTGGCTGCCGACGGCCTCTTCGAGAGTCTGCAAGTGCAGGGCCTTCTCTACAAGCTCGTCCAGATCGGAGTTGATCTAAGCAGTGGACGCCGAGGAGGATGAAGAGGAGGGCTTCTGAGGATATTCCGGCAATGTGAATCAGGTTCCGGCGAAGAAGAGGAGGCACAGATGCGTAAACCCATGGCGGCCGTGGATTCAGAGAGAGAAAGGGAAGAAAAAGGAGAAGACAGAGGCAGAGAGAGAGAGAGAGATATGTTTTATTATTATTTTTTTATTTTTTATTTTTTTAATTAATTAGTAGAGAAATACAATTTTACCCTTGATAAACATATCACATGGGACCCACGTTCTTGCCACGTCAGCAAACAGACAGCTCTGTCAGAGATTTTTGACAGAAGTATCACTTTGATGTCAAAATACGTCTTTGGGTATCACATTGATACTTTTGAGAGTTCGGGTATCAAATTGGCCTTGGCAGCATAGTTTAGGTATGGTAGCTTAATTTTTCTCTAATTTGAATTCCATGCGGGCTATTACATAGTTTCAAGAGTATTACCAGTTTCAAAAAAAAAAGTATCACTCTATCAAACTAAAAAGTAAACCCAAAGCAGAACTCATCTGCTTAGCTATAACCTACAAGTGAGATGGGATTCATGGGAATAGTTGCTTCTGATGAAGTACTAGGAACGTTTATCCCTATCATAGTGTACTGGTTGTACGCATCCCTCATTGTATCTATGGAAAAATCATTGTTGAAATACAAAATTCGAAACGCATGCAGAGGAGGAAGACAAGATAAACCACCTTGTCTCCAAAGGGACAGTCATCAAAGGCGTCGTCCTCCAGCAAGTCCCTAAATATTCTTCAAGAAAATGCCACTTTCCTAGCTTGAAGAGACTTCAAACTCAAGTCACCAGCTTTACCACCCAAGTGCTTTCCTTAGTTTCTAAACAGAGCAAACACAGACACCCAATTTTTTTTATTTATTTTTTGTAAAGAGATTTGGAATCCAACCTACCTGGAAGGCTCATGCCCACGCCCTGTTTTATTTGAATTTTGCAACCAGGGGGGAGGGGGGAAACATAAAACCTGAACCTCGTACTATAAATACCCAATTTCAAAGCTGTAAGCCTTTTCACTTTGTTCTAATTTTACTTTTCTTTTAGGCAATGGCTTTGAGCTTCGTATACTTGGTAAAGCCAAACGCTTTCATAATTATTGACAGCTAAAGATTTACACTTTTAACAATAAATAAAAAATAAAATAAAAACGGTTATGGGGGAATGGAAATTACCAGAAAATGGAACAAAGTCAAGAGTGGGAAAGCAATAAGGGCATCAACGCCTCCTCAGAGAAGCACCGGTAAGTAATTGAGCAAAACGACGGCATAGTAGGTGAGGCCGACTATGCCGACAATAATTAGGACCATTATGTAGCCGAGGGCTCACAGCTCCGTGCAAAGCTTGAACGCGTTCCATGCCATTCCTACTGGTATTGATCTTCGACTAATCAGAAACAAATCAAAATTAGAATTTCATAATTTTTTGGGAATTGGGATTCCATTTCCGCATCGGGATTGGTCGAATTGCGTTGACGAAATTGTGATTGGGATTTGACCAAAAAGGCAAAAACGATATGCAAAGGTTAGGGAGAGACTGATTCCAAAAACGTTGTTGAGGCTGGGGGAGAAGACTACGCAGACACTTGTTTATTGTTTATTCACCTTTTTTTCTTCTTTTTCCTTGATGAAACTCTTAGTCGCACTATTTCTTTATCAAAAAAAAAATCTCTAGGTGTAAGGACTACGATTTCAAGTGGGTGATGAAAGTGGTATTTCGGTTTCGAAGGATCCCTGGATAGCGTTACCACTTTCTTTCAAACCTTTTTCTCCCATAATGGAAGGGACGGAGGACTTTATGGTGGCAGACCTCATAGATAGGGAGAATGGAGAATGGTTACTAGACTTGTTGGATGAACTTTTCACAAATGGGGAGGTTGAGAATATTGCTTCTATTCCATTAAGTCTCTGGGGAGCGGAAGACAGATTAATTTGGCATTTTGACAGGAGAGGTATTTACAATGTTAAAAGTGGCTACTATGTGTTTAACAAGGCACAAACTGCTTTGGAAAAGGCTACTCCTTCTGTAGCCGTGGAGGGTGGAGCTAGGCAGCGGTATTGGCAGATGATATGGGGAGCTAATGTGCCTCCAAAGGTGAGAGTTTTATGTGGAGGCTACTCAAAGAGATTTTTCCAACTAAGAGTGCTCTAGCTAAGAAGAAGATCCATATCCATGATTTATGTTGCATGTTCTGCATGGGAAACGTCGAAACAGGTACCTATCTTTTTAAAAATTGCCCTGCTTTACTTTGTTTTTGGTTATATGGGCCCTTGAAGTTGAATGCCTTGGAGCACCCAGCCACATGCATTAAAGAGTGGACGTTGGACATACTAGATGAGTTTACCAATGATCATAGAGACTTCTTCTTTGTGGGCTTGTGGGCAATATGGAGGGAAAGAAATAAAATGGTCTGGAATGATACTGCGTTCCAGCCTATGTTTCTAATTGATTGGGCTGTTCATTTCTTGAATGATTACCAGAAATATCATCCTAAAGCTGTGAAGAAAAAGAAGAGACCTTTAACCAAATGGCAATGCCCACCTAGTGGTAGGCTGAAAATCAATGTGGATGGGGCTTGTAGAGTGAATAATGGTTGTGGAGGCATTGGTGTAGTGGTCAGGAACAACGCTGGTATAGGTATTGCTGCTCTGGCTAGACCTTTTCTACATGCTCACTCAGTCCTAAATATGGAAGCTGAGGCATCTAGAGCGGGTCTTCTACTTGGTATTCACCAAGGTTGGTCTGAAATTGACATTGAAAGAGACTCTGCCATTCTGATTGCTGCGCTCAATAGTTCGATGCAGGATTTCTTTGAGGTAAGTCGGATTTTAGATGATTGTAAAGATTATTTTAATGCTTTTCAGTCAGTTAGAATTCGTCATATTTACCGTGAAGCAAATGGTGTTGCTGATAGACTTGCACACCTTGCTAGTTTGTTTGCTATTGATGATGTTTGGTTAAATGAGACTCCTGTTATTATTCAGGATGTTCTCTACGAGGATTATTGTAAGTGTTTTCCTATAGCACCGGGTTCAGGTTTTATGTCCCCCCCCCCATTGCAAAATCCTACTATTAATATAATAAATAAAATAAGTCATGGGGCTGAGCCTCCCAACTAGGCTGGGGTTGCAAACCCTTTTCAAAAAAATAAAATAAAAAATTGTGAGATTATCCTTAAATAAGAATGCTTAAAATAACAAGGCACTACCAAATTGACCTCCTCCTCCTTTTCTCGATGTTCCCATCTTCCCATTGTCATTATATGACGGAATTGAAGGTAAAGATTGTTGTTGTCTTTGCGTGATTGGGTAATGTGCATTTAGGTTATCCAATCAATCGGATTTTTATATGGTCAATTTGAGATTAGGAATACAAAATAGTTTTAGCAGTTCAATATATGCTAATTCTATTTCATATATGACATGCTAAATTGCTAGACTGGCGGAATAAATACAAATAATGTGTGCATGCATCGGTCAGGTCTATCTTACATTTTAAATTGAAATTGATTATGAAATTACTAATTAGACAATGACAGATATTAATATATAAAAGAAAAATTAGTCTGAGAGAATGATTTGCTTGGTAACCGCGCGGGTAGAGCTGGTGTTGATACTCGAAAAATCATACAACAAATTTGTCTCTACAACTAAAACAAGCATGAACACGCGATTTAAGTAAAGTTTTATAATTTTATAGGATTTTACATTCATCTTTCAATTCAAACCCACTAAGCAAGCATACCCTAGATGTGGACCCAAACCACATCCACGCATTTTTGGGGTTTGCAGAAGTGGGTGTGGTGTGGAAGGTTACGGAAACACATAATGCTCGTCTATTAATTTAGTGTCATTGGTGATCTCAGTCTCGGCCCCGAGATCTAGCCCAATTACTTAAATCAATAGCGAAATGGTGAAGATGAGATTTGGGCCAACATTTCGCTCAAAACTCAAAACCCAAAAGAAAAGAAAGCCCAAACCTTCTATTATTGCCTAAAACCCCAAAGAAAGAAAGCTCAAACCCCAACACCTTCTTCCACTTTGTTCTACCCTTGTTTTCTCCCTCACAACAATTGGATACACATATCAAACCAGAGTCCCTGAGAAATAGCGATTCCTTCTGTTAGCTGGCGAGGAAGAAGCTTTCTGACCAATAAAAGGATATCCCTCTTGTTCTTTAAACAATGAGCTCACAATTCTCAAGTTTCTTCTTCAACCTCGTTCTAGGTTTTGTGCCACCACAACTGCCTCTGCTGTAATTGTTGTCGATGATAGGAGCATTTTAATGCGACGTTTTAACTGTTTTTCCCTACATTTTCTGCGCCATTTCCTTGAAAAATCCCTGTTTGGGAAAGTTTCCATTCTTTGATTGGGAAAGTCCTTATTGTAGAAAGTTTCCATTTTTGCAGTTTCCATTTCTCATTTCTAGCAAGTTTCCATTTTCAGTTTAGGAAAGTTTCTATTTTTCATTTTTAGTAAGTTTCTATTTTTCGTTTTAGGAAAGTTTCTATTTTTAGTGATAGTTTCTATTTCCAGGACCTCTGAGCTAAAAAGTGGAAATGAACTCACGAATGGAAAGAGGAGCTTGCGAACGTCAAGACGAACGAATATGAGATGAAAAGGGCCACATAATTGAGCGGAAATGAATAAATAAGCTTTCCTAGTCCAAGCAGGAAATCCTGCGAAATGGAGGAAGGCTTCCCAAGCAAGTTTCCAACGCAACCATGAAAAAGAAATAGAAAAATGAAGTGTCTAGACGTTGGAGGAAGAAAAGGCTTGAAGTTGAAGCAACGAGGCCCAAGAACTCTATGGAATTGAGTTGGATTTTCGGCAAAATGGATCAAGGCCCTCGAAAGCCCATGGAATTAGGGTTTGTGACGCAAGAAGTAAACCCTAGGGATGCTTTGCCGTGAAAACCAAAGGGAGGAGAGAAAGTGGCGTGAAAAATCAAGAAGAAAATAAAAGATTACGCAAGAGATTTTCTAAGGTGAAGTTTATGGAAAGAAAAAGTGTGGACATCAAGAAAATGACCAAATGGCGTCTAGATTCATTCCTAGAAACCCTAATGGTATTTTGGCCGAATTACAAGAAGAAAATCAGAAATATATTCAAGGAATTTCGGCAAGAATATATTAGGGAATCATCTTGGAGTTTTGTGATTGGTTGGATGACACACTAGGGCTTACTTGGCAATTTCTCATTGGTGGAAGCTATGTGGAATTATTTATTTAATTCCTTGGAAAATAAACAGAAAATCCACGGCTTGGAGGCCAAGTTTTTCCGTTCCCTATATATACCATGCACCCTAGACGTCTCACATGACCTTACAATTCAGAAAATCAGTTTATACGCGAAAGCTCTCTCCATTCTCTAGGCATCTTCTGCGTTTTCAAGCAAGGAAGGTGTTGTGAAATTTTAATTAAAACTCGCAAGCGCACGAATCGTCGTTAGTATAGTGTGCAAGTACGAGGTCGTTCCAACTGAGGATTGATAATTAATTTAAATCCTAACCTAATTAATCCAAACACAAAAGCACATAAACAATTAAACTAAAGAAGATATGGTTTTTGGATTTTCAAATAAAGAAATAATGTGAAAATTAAAGAAAGAAAGAAATAATGATAAACCTAGGGTTTCGAAATCAACCACTAACAATCCTATTTATGTTTCGATGCAATTAACAGATTCTTTTATTTCTTTTGATGACAATTCCCGTATCTAAGTCCAGGTACGGCACTTAGACCATAGTTTTCCTTAAGTGTATGATTCTCTCCAGGTACGGCAGAGGTCGTATATCCTAACATGCAGTTTATCCAGGTACGGAATAAATTTAACACATAGGACTCATTACGTTCTAGAAAACAAGAGAATCATGCAAACCATTACTTCAGGTACGACAATAATGTAATTCACAACTCTTAATCACAAGAACCTAATTTGAATTATATTGCAGGTACGCCTCAAATTCATATTCTAATTACTAGATGCAAAGCCCTAAGGTGATCAATCAAAGAACTTAAACATAAAGCATCAATTCAAGTAGTGACTAAGAATTCATCATAAAGAAACTATAAATCCATCAATAAATCCTCAAAGTACATAAACAATCATGCTAAGGCATCATCTTAACCCTAGAAAAAGGTTTAACAAAAGATAACCAAGTAAAACATAGGAAAAACATAAAAAGAATGGAAGGGAAAAGAAAGGGAAAGATGGATGAGTCGTCTCTGCTCCTTAGGCATCTTCAATGTGCTCCCGAGACTCTCTCCCATGCAAATTCGTGCTCCCTTATATAGGGAAGATTTCTGCTCATCTTTGGCTTCAAGTTTCCTTGTAAGACTTGGATTTGGATTCCTTTCTTCATTTGGAATGGGAAAACCTTGAAATATCTCTTGTAGAAGTAGGAATACATGTATTCTTGAATCCTCATCTGAATTAACTTCCTTGAAACATTAGGATTGACGATCTTGTGCTGCAAAACTTGAGTTCTCCACGAATGGTTGTAAATTCCCGAGCAGATTTCCTGTCCGACCTATCTTCACTCAAATAATCATAACTTTCTCCAGAAGTATGAAAATCGAGATCTGTAAAATTCTACAGAAAGTAGACATCCGTAGCTTTCCATTGATATAAAGCTCATTGTCTGATTCGATCTGAGTAACTCCCAGTAATTAGGGGAAGTTGGGTGTTCTGCACAGGCAGATTCTGGCACCTGGGCGTCTTTCAATCCTAGTTAGCTTATTTTGGCTTCTTTTCTTCTCTTTATGAGGCAAACCTACAAAAACACTATAACAACATAAATGACTCGAAATAAGGAGAACTAAACATAAATACCAAGATTAAGAGGCATAGAAATATAGGATAATATGAACATATCAGAAGGAAGAAGCAAGACCAAGTCGTGCTCATCTCCATCATTCCACCTTGAAGCCGTGCACTTTGAAGCTTGCTTTCGAGTTTCATTAGTTCATCATTCGAGTTCTTCCTCACCATCTCCATTCACGGTGTAATTCAACCTTCTTTCTTGTAATCACTTTTGATTCTCCTTGTTTGATTTCGTTAGAGATTGTTCTAGTTAACATTGATGTTTGAACAAGGGTTATAATCTGAAATTTTATGATTGAATAAAGAATTTCGATTCATACTTTGTGATTCCAAAGTTTCTTATGTGTGATTGTTCGATTGAATTTGCGTAATTGATATCTCTTGTATATTAATCTTAATTGGTTCGAAACTTTTAGGGTTTATGTATGAGTGGTGCTAGATTTAAGAACATGATTCAACTTTTTGTGTTATGAACTTAAATCGAAAGTAGTAAAGGTTTTGGACAAAAATCGAATTCAATTGAAAATGATTGTAATTAGATGAACTTATTCATACTAAGTTGTACACTTGAGTTGATAACCTTTCTATGTGTTTCTTGCGTTGAATATGTATGATTGACTAGCTTTCTAGGGCTTGATTACATGTTTGATAGGGTTAATCTTTGTGCTTTCACTTAGGTTAATTAGCGTTGAAAGTAAAATATGAGAAATCGTTTGCTTTCTAATGTTTCACATGATCAACTCCTTTCACATGACTTGGAAGAACAATGTAAGGTTAATTCGAATTTAATCATGAGCTTGGTTTTAATCTTTGTTTCTTACATTTCATTCTTGTATTTGTGTTTTTGTTCATACTTAGTTTTAATTCTTGCTTTTAATTTTCGAAAAACCAAAAACCTAAAACCCCCTAAAGTCGTAAATGATGTTTATATGTGTAAATGTTATACTTTGTTTTATTTTAATTGTTTAATTGTCTTACATTGACAGGTATACCCTTAATCCCCGGAATAGAACGATCCCTATTTGCTTATACTACTAATGATGTTTAAAGGGTTAAATTATATGCTTGCTTTGAGCGTATCAGTCGACTGCTACAACGACTTTCACTTTCTCCCAAAACTTCAACTATCAAGTAAGCGTTTCTTTTCCATATTTTAGGGTAGAAATCTTGTATGAGTTGAAGGAGGAACGTTTTATCCAGGAAAATCAACTGCCCTAAGTCACAACAATACTCTCCAATCAAGCCTGTAAAAAGGGACACTTTGAACTAGAAAGGGGCATGGAGCTGAACCTAGAAAACTTAGGAACACTACTGCAATCAAGCCTTCAAGCATAAACCCAGTTCTCAGCCATTTTTCCAAACTCTCCTTCAAACCAATTTTTCAGAAACCCAAATCTAAAAAACCCCTAAATTCTCTCACTGCCGCAATGTGTTTCTAGCCCCCACATCTTTGCTTCATGCTGTCATACTTTACTTGTTTTTCACATAATCTGAATGACATACAAAGTCTTCCCATTAATCAAATTATTTGGTTGATTTTGGTCTAATCGCTATTTAATTCAGAAAGGACCCTCACAGCTGGTCTTGTCAATCCAATAATTGATAAATTTTAGTAAAAGATTGGACCAACCGCTCTGGTTCAGTTGGATTCATAGGTTTAACTATTCCTATTAGATTTCACCATTGGATTATCGCGTAGGTAATCGTTCCCTCATGAAAATGGCTTCTGTTATCAACAGCTTTGCCAAGTTATTGATGGGGATTGAATCATATGTTCAGACTGTTTAGTCCATGAGCACGTCTCTACATTTATATATAAGTTCACCGGCTGATTTGATACGGGTGGTCCTAGTGAACCACTAAATCGAGTAATCAACAACGGACTTTGACCTTTCCAAATTGGGCCTCGCTCAAAACGTGCAAGTGTGCAACATGATCTTGATCGAGTCCAGACGGCGGGGAAGTATAATGAAGTTCAAGTTTCTTTATTTTTATTCTTTCATCAACTGAAGAATTTTAAATGAAAGTCTCTCGGACAGCCTAAATTAAATAAATACAGATCAAAAGTAAGGTGAGCAGACATCGGAAGGCTTTGAGACCCAACTTGACTTTCTAACTTGTTATGTTTCACTACGCGACTGTCTCGATGAAAGTTCTGCATGACATCAATATATTGATATGAAGTATACATCAATATAATACATATACATCCCGGTATATTGATCTACCATACACTAATTAACTCTTTAACTAAATACAATTGAATTTGATCCACAAATGTATAGAATTAATCTATCTGAATCAAAAATATCAAACTAACCTAGTTAATGTATCGATGTAATCGGTATATTGATACAATCCCTAACCCTTTAACCAATTGCAATTGAATTCGATTACTGGTCAATTAGTCATCGTGGCTTGGAAGAGTGGGGGGAGACTGGCGCGTGATCGGAATAGACGACAGTGGTCAGCGGCAAAGTTAAAGAAACAAAGGTGGACCACGTGGCGATGGCGATGACTTCTCAGCCGTGAAGCTGTCGTCGGTGACATTAATTAACTTCACATGCACGGACTTCAACCGGTGGTTAGGCAGAAGCATCCATTGGAGTTAGCTCTAACTCCTGAGCCACAATAAATGGTGGTAGATGATGATCGATCTATCACTTATGAGCCTGCAATAAATGGCGCCAACCACCATAACGCACCCTCTTTAATGCTTGACTGTGACTGACAAACCCTCCTCTCTCGTCTTCTCTAGTAATATTTCTCCAAGCCACCTCTGAAATCTGATCTTGACCCTGCAGGATGAGGAGGTTTGTTACGTCTAGCTAGCTTTCTATTATTTATGGATGAGTAACCTGAGTTATGTAATTCAAGTAAGGTTTTTACAAATTAGTTGGTGAACAAATTTGACAGTAGGACTACTACTTTCTTAGGAAAAAATTCTCAAATGGTATCTGAATTATGGTCAACTGCACATTTGGTACCTAAACTTTCAAAACTATCCTCGTAGTACATGAACTATTGCTCTGTTTCTCCATCTGATACTTCCATCCAATCTGCTGTTAACTTTGCCTATTATTATTATTTTTTTTTTTAAATGAATGTCATCTTATAAGAATGAGTCACGTAGGCAAAGTTAACGGCAGATTGGATGGAAGTACCATATGGAGAAACGGAACAATAGTTCAGGTACCATCATGGTAGTTTTGAAAGTTTAGGTACCAAAATGTGCATTCGACAATAGTCCAAGTACCATATGAGGATTTTTCCCACTTTCTTATGTACTTACTAGTGAATTTCACTTATAGGTGGATTTAGGTTTTGTTGTTTTGTTCTGGTGAGATGGAAGACAAAGTTTGTTAGTCTAATTATAGTTTTTTAATTTGAGAAATTCGTCGAACACTTTATCTTTACTCTATTATTAATTGATCAATATATTCAAGATATGATGTTGTACCGAGCAAGATGACAAATCTTGTACAATTTAGGTTGTTTAATTCTTTGAAATAATTCTTTTAACAACTTATCTTTACGCTTTCACAATTGGTAGTAGATCTAGTTTTGTTATTTTGCTGAGTGAGACAACAACACTTGTTTCATTGTTTTAGTTTTAGTTTATTTAAAGTAATTTGTCGAATACATTATCTTTACTCTTTCATATCCATTGATAGATCAAGGTGTTGTTGTTTTGCCAAACCACACTACAAAGTTTATCGAGTTGTCATTTTTCTAATACTTTTTAAAGATAATTCATCGAAAATCAATCTTTATCATTTCTTTTAAAGAAACATTAAATGATCGATGAGTTGTGAATTTGTAAGACACTTCAATACGTAGAAGAAATGTCTATAGGAAGCAATTGCTTTCTCTCATTGCCTGCATCTATTTCGAAAGGAAACGAGCAAACTTTCATAAGATAGTAGATTACCAGCCTCTTTATTTATACCAAAACTGATGAACCGATTCCATCCAAAATTCATGATGCAATTACTCTCTAGTTAATGTAGCATCCGGTATACATTCGATGCAAATAGTGAATTAATGCATTTAGTTTTGCAGGGTTTAGATTTGTAGACCATACCAAATGCAAGCTACTGTATATAAGCTACTGAGGGAATTAGTGTCTTTCCCTAAATTTCTTGCAGAAATGAACGCAGCTTAATACTTAATAGCACTAGCTGAAGCATTCAAATGGACATGCAAGCCTGCATTTTTTTGGTACGACTGGTAAGAGATTTCAGCATATCTGCTTATTCCATTTACACTCCAAAATTTAATATATATGTGGACCAACCAAATTTATGGCATAGAGTTAGCACCGGTACAATGTGAACTAGCATTGAAGTAGTAGTATATGACTATATTTTTGAACGAGAACTTATTACCTTACTCTGGTCCGATACAATTTGTTACAATTGATTTGTTAGGATTGTAGGATGTTCAGTTATTGATAATTATAAATTATGCGCAGCCGACACCAATTTCATCTCTTTCATTAAGGTCAGATTAAAACCATTGATATGCTCGTATTAGTTACAATAAATAAAAGTAAAAAAGAGTTTATTCCTCCAAATAGAGATTATCAACTTACTTCTGGTGTAGCGTAATTCGGTTTAAAGTGACGGGGATTCTATGCCACAGTGAAATCTCGGTGATTCACTTAGCATTGTTCAAATAAACTACAAACAAAATACCCACAGAAAAGACAAACCCAAAGTGATTGACCAAGTAATTAATCCATTTCTTAATCTTCAATCCTTACATGTTAAAACGAACACAGTTTTAAGGCACTGGGAAACTAATACTAGCTGTAGCTCATCAGTGCACCTAATTTATCTTATCCTGCTATGCATGCAACTAGCTTCCCAACCTCGTCTTGTTCACGGCGCGCGCGTGTAGCCCAGTTGCCTCCATAAATGGTGATCGATTACATAACACTGTATGATTACTACACGACGAAAAGTCCAACCTAAGAAAGTGAAAGAATACAAAAAGAGAGTATGGATCCAAACCCAGCGTTCCCAAAGCATCAGCTCAAATTCAGGATAAACAAAACCACAGACCCGGCCAGTCACCCAGTCACGTATATAGATATTATGTGCCACTCTCACAGAAAAGACTGAAACAAAACCCAAAACAAAAATGGCTCCCTCGTCTTCTTCCCCTTCCTCCAAATCCCCACCTCCCCCAACAACAACCCACTTCACTCCCGTAAGTATACATCTTGTTTTTGTTCGAGAATTGTGAATTCCATGACAGCTTGTTTAGTCGGAAACTGATTATTGCTTATTTCATTTTGGTTGCAGATTCAAGAAGAAGATGGAAATGAGAGTACTAGTACTACCACCCCTAACAAAGCTACTCCCAAGCACCACAACTCTACACCTCTCCACTATTCTCACAAGCACGGCAAGCGTCACGGTAAGAAGCGATCGGAGATATCCGCCGGTTCGTCGTCGGCTACTCGGGAGGACGAAGAAGACGACGACATGTCGGTGAACTGCAACAAGTGTCGTCCAAACGCTCGAGAAAAGATCTCGGTGGTGCCCTTGGACAACAACAACGGCTTCAATCGCAAGAACGGCTCGTCGTCGTCCGTGTTCATGGCCAGCCCAAACGGCATTCTGAAGTCGATTCTCTCGTCGTTCACCCGGAAGAGCCCGAAATTACCGATGGACCCTTACGCGGCGGCGAGGGAGGAGAAGTGGAAGGTCGCGGTGGCGGAGCTCTCGCAGAAGCTGATTCAGACGACGAGGAAAAAAGACGAGGCGCTTCTAGAAGCGTCGAGGCTGAAATACTCGATGGCGGAGCTGGAGAAGAAGCTGAACAAGCTCGAAGTCTACTGCCATGGACTGAAGTCCGGGCTTGAAGAATGCAGCAGCGGCAATTCGCCGTACCAGTTGGGATCAAAGCCTCCAAATAAACGACACGGCTTCACCGGGCTCAACGACAACAACAAAGCCGTCGTGGAGCATTTCTTGGTCGCCGTCTCCGAAGCCCGGACCTCGGTCCGGCTACTTAGCCGGTCGCTGACGATGCAGCTCAGGCACATGGCCGGAAGCAAAGTATACGACAAGATCACAGCTCTTCTTCAACCGTACGACATCAAGGTCTCGTTGTCCAAGAACCCAAGAAGCTTGCTTTTCTACTTGGAAGCTCTGCTGAACAAGACGTTCTTTGACGAGTTCGAATCCCCCGGGTTCTGCAAAAACTCGGCCAACCACATCCTGAACCCGGTCGAGCGGTGCGAGGCGAGCTACGCTTCGTTTGAGCTGCTCCGGGGGCTGACGTGGGACGAGGTGTTGATCAAGGGGACCAAGCATTTCAGCGAAGAGTTCAGCAGGTTTTGCGATAGGAAAATGAGTGAGATTGTGGCGATGTTGGGCTGGAACCGGGCCTGGCCCGAACCGCTTTTGCAGGCCTTCTTTGGGGCCTCCAAGAGTGTGTGGCTGGTGCATCTTTTGGCCACGTCGGTCCACCCGAGCTTGCCGGTTTTCCGGGTCGAGAGTGGGGTCGGGTTTGACCCGGTTTATATGGAGGATATGGGCGGAGACAAGGCGAGGAAGTTGGTACCTTCTGTGGTTCGGATCATGGTGGCGCCGGGGTTTTATGTTTATGGGAGTGTGGTCAAGTGCAAGGTGCTTTGCAGGTACAATAGCAATAGTAAGGGTTTGACCCATTCGTCACCTTAAATTTGGGACCTTTTTTTATCAGCTCTGTCATACTTAATTTGTTGCCATTTTGATCTAGTTATGTGGTAATCTGATGTTACTATGTACGTGTCATTTAGTGTAATGGTTATTTGGAGATCAAAAGAAGTGACATTTTCTTTCTTTGTTCTGATATTTTGTTTTCTCAATAATTACGATGAAATTGTTGCATATGCGATTTCTTTATCAGAATATGAACATAAATGTGCTCATATAACAGCAAATTCCACACACATTAGAGAAATGCCACATGTAATGATACAATAGCCCTGACACCTATCATATATATTTTAGAAGTCCCCATTGTTGTTGGTGTAAATCTTGGTGATGATATGTTTGTGATCAATCTGGAGATGTTGGGATCGATTCAAATAATTTTGTTTTTTGTTGATTTTGTTTTATTCTTTGTTTTGTGTACCCCTAATCTTAATCATTTTTTCTCTTGTTGGTACCCTGGGGGAAGAGAATGGTGGTGAATCTAAGAGCAAGTTCACCCGTTGGGTCACCAGGTCACCCACTATTCACTACTTTTAGTGTTAATTTCACCCTCTGGGTCACGAGCACAGTGTATTTCGTGCCATGGGTCACCCTGTACAGTGTTCTGGGTCACCATGGTGACTTGCACAGTGTATTTCGTACCCTAGGTCACCGACACAGTGTATTTCGTGACCTAGAGAATGAAAATATACACTAAAAAGCAGTGAATAGTATGTGAACTGGTGACCCAACGGGTGAACTTGCTCTAACTATATAAGAACCAGAAACGAACTGTCTTGATCAAGTGCAGATGTAATACAAGTCCTCAAAATAGTTAAACCAATAGATGATGAACAGACCCATGTGGACTAGAACTGGATGCTTCTCTTGTGAATGGATTTTGGAGCTTATGGATTTGAATAATATTATAAAGAGTATCAATTTTGTTGTCAAGTAACAAAAACTTTTTTCAATATCACAAGCACGGTGCCCTATGTTCTTGGGCTGAAAGTAACCACTCATGTGTGAAATGGTGGTACTGTGGCCTTAAGATTTGTAAGCAAAGATATGTGATCTAACTCATTATGTATACAACTCGCTCTTTGGGATCAACCTCAGGCAAGCCCCTGCAACTTGAATTTGGATTTCATGTAGTGTCCTATAGTACAGTCAAACATTCACGGTGAACAATGTCATTATTTTTTGAGACTTGAGAGAGATGTTTGCTTCCGTTCTTGTTCTTTTCCTATTTGGAAAAACAGAAAAATTGTATCGGGGCTTGAAGTTTTGGTTGTGGAAAAGGTTGAACTTGGGTTGCTTTTAGTCGTTCAGTGACACGTGACTCCGGATCAAACCACTCTAACCTTTTTTTTTTTTTTTGAACTTGTTAGGTCCTTAGCACATGTCAACGGACTTGCGGATCACGGCTGAAATTCAAGAGTTTTCATTACGGTATTGTTTTATCGTTTGAATGATGATGCTATTTTCACGAAATGTAGATGGGTGAATATGGGGACAGTAATTTTCCGAGTTGAGGATGTGAATGATAAGCCTCCACTTACCTCACATTTTCGACTCTCTCCATTGTCATTGTTCAGTTAATACCAGTTAAAATCAAATATTGATGACGGTAGAAAGAGTGCTGAGGAGGGCCACCAGTGAGGAACTAAAATGGGGACTGTGTGGTGAGGTTTGGTGCCAAGATTGTCAAGTTGTCGAGGCTGCACTGTTGTCTTTTGTTGCGTACGAATGGTCTGCAACAATGGCTGCACTGTTGTAGGGGAGGTTAGGGTGGACCTAATATGCTACTGTTGCTATTTTGTCCGGGAGGAAGAGGCATGAAGCTTAATTTCAGCGAGGCATGTGCAAACTATACAGTGGTAGGAACTGGGATTGCCAAACTTAAAACAGAATTGACCCAAAAAAAAAAAAAATTTAATACAGGGAAAAACGGTGTATCTCCTAGAATTGGTACTGATTAGTGTAAGCGGGTTGTGTTAATGTCAGGTTGGGACTTTGAGTATTACAGAGCCTCCTATTTGAAACTCCCAAAGAATAGAGTATGCATAAACTGTTCTATAGACAGATCAGTATCAGCAAGGAATCTTACTCGGTCATAAGTCATGAGGCTTCAACAAATTGAGATCAAAGCAGGAGAAAAAGAAGGAAAACTTAAAAACATGCAATGTAGCAATTAGCAAGATTCATTCACAAAATAGGTACGGATTCAATCTCATTCTACAATGCATTAGCTACTACTTGGAATATAGAAATCAGTTGAACCCTCCTTAAAACTCTTGTAAATTACGAGTTGCATAACATGCCTCTAGCTAAAACTCAGAAAGATCTAATCGTCATTGTGATTTGTGGATGATGTCGGAATTCCATTTGGTTTACTCATCAGAAAGTACCAAATGGAATTTCTTAAAGAGATCAAGGAAGGTAACAAGGAAATTAACCAACATGCATGGCTGCTAGATACTTGTGCGACTATTCATGTATGATTTTGAACTGGATGGAACCGTTATGCAGGCCTGCTGCAAATAACATATATCTGCTGCAACACATGCTCTGTGTTAGGGGCCGCACTTGTGAGGCCATAAGCAACCTTGTTCAGGGTCATTAGTTAAACCTTTGGTTGGTTGCTTATGTGCTTGGGGTGTTTTGCTTATGTAATTTATTTTATTTAGCATTTAGTCTCCTCGGTCAAGTGCACGTTTCTCACGGCCTTGGTCATTTAAGTCCGATATGCTCTTTGGGGAGGAGTTCATAGTGGGCATAGTTTGGACTACGGAACTAGTATAG
Organism: Rosa chinensis; assembly: GCF_002994745.2. Lineage (NCBI taxonomy): Eukaryota > Viridiplantae > Streptophyta > Magnoliopsida > Rosales > Rosaceae > Rosa > Rosa chinensis. Next base: position 19,047,187 of record NC_037094.1, on the reverse strand, counting down.
GTAAGCACATGTAACTTTGCCTCCCTTACCGTCTTACCTTCAATAAAAGAGGAATTATTCAATCATCTATGTCCTGTGAGATTGCTCCTTGATCTTTTCTTTTGATTATTCATTGTTCTTCGTGGTTGCCCAACGTTTATATATTTGTGTTCTTACTTGCTGCTAGCTCTATTTTAATATCGTGTGGCTTTCATTATTCCTTGCAAGGTACTCACTTGGCTTACTTGTTTGCTAGCAAGTGCCGCACTGTCCTCTTTGCGCATTGCAGAGTTTGGTTCGTGATAGTTGGTATCAGAGCCAACTCGGCTCAAGACACTCGCTACGATGACGGGCAAAATGACAAGCTAACAACGATTCGAATGGTATGACCAATAACTTGGAGAGCTTGCGGGGGTGCTCGACAAATTGATTGACATTACTGTCATGCTAGACCGCATCGACCTAGACGGTTTGGCGACGGGGATGACTGAGATGGAAAGCTTGAAGGACCAAGTTGTGGCCCTTGAGAAATCATACTCTCGAGGAGGTGGAAGGGAGAGAAATGAAGAAGAAGCTCCCGTTCCGAATAAGCAAATGGGGGCGATGAGTGATGCCCTTGATTCACTCCATGTGACAGTGGACAATATGGAAGAAGATGTCCGAGCCACAATTGATGCTTTCAAAAACGAGCTGGCGGAGATGACTACCAAGCTCAACTTGACCATCCGTGCGATGGGAAACCAACCTGTGATGGACTGCAGGAAGGTAAAGATATCGAAACCTCAAGCTTTTGGAGGGGCGCGAGACGCCAAGGAGATTGAGAATTTCCTATTTGATATGGAGCAGTACTTCCTAGCAGTGAAGCCAGACTTGGAAGAGGCGAAGGTGAACATGACAACAATGTATTTGTCAGGAGATGCCAAATTGTGGTGGAGAACCAAATACAATGGCATCCAAAGAGGAGTCTGCACTATTGATACATGGGAAGATCTAAAGAAGGAGCTCAAAGCTCAATTCTTCCCCGAGAATGTTGAATACATTGCCAGACGGCAACTGAGAGAGCTCAAGCACACCAACAACATCAGAGACTTTGTGAGCAAGTTCCCTGTGCTCATGCTCGACATCCCGGACATGTCAGAGAAGGATCGACTATTCTATTTCCTCGAGGGCTTAAAGCCATGGGCAAGAACAGAGCTCCAACAGCAGAGGATCCAAGATTTGGCCTCCGCTCAAGCTGCTACTGAAATGTTGACAGATTACACATTCGAAGAGAATTCCACTAGGAAGACTCAATCCTTTTCTAATACGAATGCTAGCAGAACTCCAAGGCCTCGCCCACAACGGGACTATCTCGAGGGGGACCGCTCAAGTTGGGCCATTGGGAGGAAAAAGGTAGACCTTGTAGTTGTCCAGATGGATGACTTCGATGTCATATAGAGGATGGAGTTCATGTTGGCAAACAAAGCTACCCCCATTCCTAATGCCCAACACTTGCTCATTATGGGAGAAAGGCCGTGTGTGGTTTCAACAAGAATCGAGTGAACTCCGTCTCTTATTTGCCCTTCAATTTAAGAAAGACGTGAAGCACCATGAGGCCACATATGTAGCAGTTCCTCTAATGAAGGATGAGAGCAAAAAGGAAGTGGTTCCGAGGGAAATCAAGGGGGTACTGGAGAGTTATGCAGATATGATGCCACCTGAACTTCCTAATGAGCTACCCCCAAGGAGGAGTGTGGACCACGAGATCGAACTGCTTCCGAGAGCCAAGCCACTTGCAAGAGCACCTTATAGAATGGCTCATCTGGAACTGGCAGAACTTAGGAATCAACTCGAAGACCTACTTAAGGCAGGGTTCATTAGGACATCCAAAGCCCCCTTAGGTGAGCCAGTGCTATTCCAAAAGAAACATGATAGAAGCTAGAGATTATGTGTGGACTATCAGGCCCTTAACAAAGTCACAGTACGAAACAAGTACCCAATTCCCTTGATAGCGGATTTGTTTGATAAACTCAGTGGTGCCAAGTACTTCACCAAGCTTGACCTCCGCTCGGGGTACTATCAAGTTTGCATTGCGGAAGGTGAAGAGCCCAAAACCGCGTACGTCACCCGTTACAGTGCCTTCAAATTCTTGGCAATGCCGTTGGGGTTTACCAATGCGCCAGCGACCTTCTGCACTTTGATGAACCAAGTCTTCTGTGATTACTTGGACAAGTTTATGGTGGTATATTTAGATGACATTGTGGTCTACATCTCTACTTTGGAAGAACATATAGAACATTTGAAGCTAGTATTCTAACAGTTACGAGACAATCAACTGTATGTCAAGCGCGAGAAGTGCTCATTCGCGCAAGTGACCATCAAGTTTCTAGGTCACGTTATTGAAAGGGGTCGAATCAAGATGGACATGGAGAAAGTAGAAACCATAAAGGAGTGGCAAAACCCCAAGAATGTGAGAGAGTTGCGCTCTTTTCTTGGGCTAGCTAATTACTACTGACGTTTCATTAAAAATTACTCAAAGAAGACAACTCCCTTAACTTAGCTCTTGATGAAGGGAGTGACATGGGATTGGAGTAATGATTGTGAGAAGGCCTTTCAAGATTTGAAGAAAGCTGTGATGGAATATCCGGTCCTTGCCCAACCTGACCTGAATCTACCATTTGAAGTTCAGACAGATGCTTCAGACTTTGAGTTAGGGGGAGTCCTACTACAACGGGGACATCTTGTTGCTTATGAAAGCCATAAACTCTCGGAAGCTGAAAGGAAATACACGGCTCAAGAGAAGGAGTTGCTAGCCGTAATTCATTGTTTGAGAACTTGGAGACACTATTTGTTGGGGTCGAAGTTTGTTATGAAGATAGACAATTCTGCTGTCAGCCACTTCTTGACTCATCCAAAGTTAACCCCGAAGCAAGCTTAATGGCAAGAGTTTCTCGCAGAGTTCGACTTTCAGTTTGAACACATGGCTGGTTGTACTAACCAAGTTGCTAATGCACTAAGCCGCAAGGCCGACCTTGCCACCCTCAGGATGTTAGTCCCTTTGTCGAGCAGTGTCATTGCCACAGACATAAAACAACATATCAAGGAGAGTTTGGAGAAAGATCCAATGGCACAATCCCTCATAAAAATGGTGAAAAAAGGGAAGAGCCGTCGATTTTGGATGGAGGATGACATATTGATGGCAAAAGGAGGAAGAGTGTTTGTTCCACGAGTAGATGGACTACGAAGGATGCTCATGAGGGAGTGTCATGACACCTTGTGGGCAGGCCACCCTGGCTGGCAAAGAACTCATGCACTTCTAAAGCAGGGCTACTATTGGCCTCAAATGAAGAATGATGTCACAAAGTACACCAAGACTTGTGTAATCTGCCAGCAAGATAAGATCGAGAGTCAGAAGCCTCCGGGCTATTGGAACCATTGTCCATTCCGACTTACTCGTGGGAAAGTGTCTCCCTTGACTTTATTACCAGCTTCCCTAAGGTGGGAGACTTTTCAGGCATCCTTGTTGTGGTTGACGGGTTTTCGAAGTATGCCACCTTCGTGCCAACCCCGAAGTATTGCTCGGCCGAAGATACAGCAAGCCTATTCTTCAAGCATGTAGTGAAGTATTGGGGTGTGCCTCTAAACATTGTTAGCGATCGGGATAACAGGTTCACGGGAACCTTCTGGACCGAGCTATTCAAGCTGCTTAGGTCCGAGCTCAACATATCTTCAAGTTATCACCCACAGACTGATGGACAAATCGAAAGATTCAACGGGATGTTGGAGGAATATTTGCACCATTTCGTCCATGACAATCAGCAGAATTAGGCGTAATTGTTGGACTTTGCACAATTTTGTTTCAACTTGAAGAAGAGCTCATCCACCAACAAGAGTGCTTTTGAAATTGTCACTGGTCAACAACCTCTCTTGCCTCATACCGTGCAAGAAGTTTACAAAGCTTCTTTCACAAATGGGCGAATCCGCGTGCTTTCAACTTCACAAAAGAGTGGAAAACCAATGCCGAGATTGCTCAAGCCTACCAAGAGAAAGCGGCGGGGAGAATGAAGAAGTGGACAGATCAAGGCTGCAAGCCCAGGGAGTTTAAAGCAGGAGACATGGTCCTTGTCAAGCTATTTCCGGAACAACTCATGTTCCTGCGTTCTGTTAGCATTAAAGCCACCCTCAAGTGCAAGAGGTACAAGTTATAGAATAGGGGATTAAGTAAGGATGTCGAACCCACGAGGATTGGTAAATCCTTTCCTAGCTAGGGAAAACCTAAGGAAAAACTAGAAGAATATGCAAATATACAATCACAAACAAAGGCTCACAAGTGAACCAAAGTTCATGGTGAGTATGTGCAAGATGGTGTGTAGAGATTTGATTTTGATTTTGAGATTGGTTTCTATTCAAATTGAAACAATGAAAGCAAGTAATATAAACTAACCTAAACAAAACAAGTTGTTATCAAATGGATGGGAGTTAGGGCATCGGGTTTCACCTTTTGCCTCCCTTGCAAGCATTAAAGCAATTGAATATGAATGATGCAAAGCTAATTGTCCAACTACCCTCTTAGCATCCGGATAGGACTACTAAGGCTTAAACCCCTTTCATTTTATTAACTCTAACCGGATAAGTCTAGAGTTAACTACCTAGAGACAAAGTCAATTACCGGATAGGTCTCAATCATTTGCCCCTAAATGCATAAAGCTTAGAGTTTAGGTAACCAAGCAAGAAAACCAATCCTATCTCTAGGTGATTTTAGCTCACTACCCTCACATGCACACATGGTGTGCTTTCATGCTCCCTTTTTGCCTAGAAGTAATCAATCTCTAGGAAAAACTTCATGTCATGGCAAACACATAACTCAAATTGATAAGGTCTAAGTAATGCATTCAACTATTGACTTAGCATGTGAGAATGACAACATGAATTTTCATCAATTTATAAACAAAAGCATCAATCCAAGCAAGTTTGGCTAGGGCTTTCAACCCTAGCCCCAACTAGTTCACTACTCACACATAGCTAGATACACAAGCTTCAACATTCTATTAAACATCAAATACATCAAGAGATAGAGAGTAAAGGGTGACTATTGATGATGCCGGAAGAGGTGGTGGAGATGGGTCTCCAAGAACATGATGTGGTGGTAGTCACCTCCTTCTCCTTGCTCCAAGCTCTTGATATTGGTAAGAATAGTGAAATTTGGGATCTCTAAGATGAGTTGTGGTGTTGAATGGTGGAGGAAATGAAGGTTGTAGTGGTGGAAATGGAGGTTTTAGAGGTGGAGATGGTGGTTTTAGTGGTGGAAATGGTAGTGTCTTCTCTAGAGAGAAAAATGGATCTTGGATAGGATGAAGATGATTGAATGGAGTCAAGAATTCTGAATAATTGGTCTTTGGCCTCTTTTTGATCAGCTAGGTGTGTCATCTTTGGTCCCCAAGTGTGCAAGAGATGCTCTTACACCATTGTCCCCCAAATGGTCCCAAATTGGCAAGGTGATAAAAGGACAAGGTGTAGGGAGATATTTGAATTCCAAGTGATGGGATATTCTCACCACCATGGTCCTCCTTTGCTGGAGAAAAGACCCTCCATGAGTGGCGGCTCGCCGAAAAAGTTTGCCGGAGAAGTCGCCGGAAAAGTCGATTTGCAATTTTCTTCCAATCTCCGTATCTTCTTCCCCTAGCTTCAAATCTCCACATTTCAAGCCTCAAATAGTCATTTTATTCTCAATGCAAGGTTTCCTACAAATAAAAGGAAATGAATTAAAAAGGGTAAAATAGCATGGAAGACAAATCAATTTTCATAATTATGGGGCACAATTGCATAAGTAATTTGTGACTCAACACGTTCCAGAGACAAGCGACTATTCAGGAAGTATGAAAGACCACTCCTTTTCATCTCTAAAGTGGGGAAGTGTTCCTACAAAGTCAACATTCCAACTTGGATGAAAGTTCACCCCATTTTCCACGTCAGCAACCTCAAGCTGCACCAGCCAGACCTTGAAGATCAAGCAAGCAACCAGCCTGTTTGAGAGCACGTCGACATCCGACCACCCAAGCCAAAAGAAGTGGAGGAGATCCTTGTAGAGAGAGTGATCCAAGTATCAGAGCACCTGCGCCAGCAGTTTCTTGTCAAGTGGAAGGGTCTTGGAGATGAAGAAACAAGTTGAGAGAATGCTGAAGAACTGAAGAAGAAGTTCAAGCAGAAGATTGAAGACTTCAAGACCAAGGCAGTCGTCTAGAGTGCCGACAGCTTAAGTGGGGGAGGATGTTAGGGGTCGCATTTGTAATGCCACAAGAAACCTTGTCCAGGGTCATTAGTTAAGCCTTTGGTTGGTTGCTTGTGTGCTTGGGGTGTTTTGCTTATGTAATTTATTTTTTTTAGCACTTAGTCTCCTCAGCCAAGTGCACGTTTCTCAGGGCCTTGGTCATTTAAGTCTGATAAGCTCTTTGGGGAGGAGTTCCTAGTCGGCATAGTTTGGACTACGGAACTAGTATAGGTAAGCACATATACTTTTGCCTCCCTTACCATCTTACCATCAATAAAAGAGGAATTATTCAATCATCTGTGTCCCGTGAGATTGCTCCTTGATCTTTTCTTTTGATTATTCATTGTTCTTCGTGGTTGCCCAACGTTTATATAATTATGTTCTTCCTTGACGCTAGCTCTATTTTAATATCGTGTGGCTTTCATTGTTCCTTGCAAGGTACATACTTGGCTAACTTGCTTGCTAGCAAGTGCCGCACGGTCCTCTTTGAGCATTGCAAAGTTCGGCCCGTGACACTATGTCAAGTATGTCTTTTACATATGCCTTCCTCTCAATTTTCTTTCATTTGGCTTAACAGAAATTAACAAGATCCTATATATGGAGTTATGGATTCCATTATTCACAAAACTTACCTTCTACATAACTACGTACATATCATACTTTGCATATTGTTTGGCTCCAAAACCAGCTGGTGTGCAAACAGTCTCTTTTGGGCGAGTGGTTGCGCAGGCGTGCCAGCACCGCGGGGTGCAGTCGTTGGGGTAGTCCCGTGACCTGACTTCTTCTTCAAGCGCTGTGGACGAGGAGAGCACCAACCTCTTCACAGGGTTCTTTTCTTGCCTTCCGGAGAAGGACTTCTTTCCCTTACGCGGGTAAGGGCTTTGGATGTGGTTTCTTTGCGTTCACCAAATCGATACTCAACTTGAAAGCCGAGCAGAGCAATCACTGGGAAGTTGGAGAGGAACACGGGTTTGCTAAAGCGTGACTCTAGCTTCGCTGGAAGTAACAGTGGCGGTTGCGCTCGCAGTCGGCTCCTGGGGAGACTAGGACTGGAAGTACGGTCGCCGGGTTGAACTGGTGAGGCTGACAGTCGGCTCGCGGGGAGACTAGGACTGGCGGGCGGTCACCGGGTTTCAACGAAGTTGAGGGTTTGCTCCGGAGAGGCTTTGCAATCGCTGGGATTGATTACTCAGAGAGATTAAAGGTCAAAAATTCCTCTCGTATCGTGTTTAGCCTCTATATATAGGCTTATTGTACTTATTCACTTCCCTAATAGGAATGGAATACTATATCTTGGGCCACAGTTATTGGCCTTGAATCAAATCAAAACTCTTGATAGCCTTGATATTATTATGGGTGATAACTATCCTCTTCTATCGTCGCTAGAATATAGGCAAGGATTAATTGCCTCTGTGAAAATCCTAGATACGATCGCTGGATGCAAGCAGTAGGATACTCACGTATTAATTGCAAATATATCTTTACGCCCCCATGAGCGCTCAATTAAGGACGATATCTTCTTATGAAATACGGGATGAGCAACACCACAACCCAAATCTGTATAGTCCCATTTTTGGGCCGCAGATATCGGCCCACTGGCTCAAACCCACTAAAGGATTTTGGCAAAATTACTTTTGGGCTCAAACATTGCCCCCCAGGCCCCGAAATCAGGCCTGCTAAAATGCAACTGATTGAAGGGGACTTAGAAAAACGTGTTGGTCGCTTGAAACGATGCCATTAATGAGGGTCACGCCCCTTCATTTTTGAAACGTTTCTGTCGCATCGTTTCCCTCACAAAAACTCTTTATTTAAAAGCATAGCCGCAATCCTGTCACCTCAGATACTCCTTCAAACTCTAACCCCAGAAAAACCCATCTCTGCCCCATCTTCCTTGCAAACGATCCAAAAATGGCTCCCCCAAAGAAAATCATCATCGATCAGGAAGAAGAACTGAACGAAACGGCTGCTCGGACCTGGGGCACCCATATCGGTGCTCGCATTCATCTAGAGACCACCATTCACCGACCCCTACTCCTTCGTTTTTCCGATCACCATACCGGGTTAGGCCCAGCACCGCAAGGTGTTATTCCAGATGATGCCATTGCCATGTACGGTCTTCCTGTCCGACGGCCCATTCCAGTCCTCCGAAGGACTCCCGGAGACTTTAGCAGCTGGGTGTCCAAAACCATCGAGCCAAGATAGGAAATTGGCCATCCTCCATTAGTGCACAGGAGATTTCTTGGTATCGCGAGGCTCGGGCGCGAGATCTAGGTCGCTGGAACGCTGCAGGTATCACCCACACTATTGATCTGTGCTTCCATCTTCCACGCGGTGGTAATCGCTCGCCGCTCGCTGCTTTTCTCTGTTTCTGGAATACCGCCACCAATACATTTGACTTCAGATTTGGTCAAATGAGCATTACTCTGTTGGACATCCTCGCTATCACTGGCCTCCCCATCGATGGCGAGCCATATGTGCACGGTCAATTCGACTCTATTGATTTCACTTTGACCATGGCCCAGCAAGGTCGCAGCGCTCATAGCGGCTCATACCCAAGATGGCTGGCATATTACCACCGGGAACACAATGCGACCGGAGGGATCGCTTTCCTTGAATATTGGCTCTGTAAATTCATATTCTGCACCTCCTCCTGCAAGCCCACTGGCACCTGGACCTATTTAGCAACGGCCTCAACGTTGGGCTCGGACAACCGGTCTTGGGTGCCATCTATCGCATGCTATACCAAGCGACGATGCATCCCTTCGAGATCAACATTTCCGGACCCTTCTGGATTCTGGACTTCTGGATCCAGACCTACTTCCCATTCTTCCGCCGTGAAGATATCCCGCAATCCCTGCCGGCCGATCAATTGCTAGGTCGATGGTTTTTCCGCGAGGACAAGTATTCATCTCCCCCTTACTCTGAATGCTTTTCTTATCTGTACCTGTTAGATGACATGCCATACTGTGATTTGATTCTGGGAAGAAGATTCCCTTCTGTGCTACAATATGGCTTCCTTCCTGATGATCCTCGTTATCCCGACCGCACCCACCTGGCGTTTCGCCGCGCCATCTCCTGTTCAGACATCCGGATTGCCGCCGAGGAACTCAGCTATGAGCTCTACGCTCCTAATCATTTCGCCCGCCAATTTGGCCTTGTCCAATTGGTACCAGTCCCTCTGTATGATGCCTGGAATTATAACACTTCCTGGCGAAGATTCGGTCCACCTTCTGGGCCCCCACCGGCACAAAGTATGCTCGCGCTGGTCGACCTTCCCGATTGGGCCCAAAACCTTGATGCTGTAGACGGGACCGAAGAAGGGTATGAGATTTGGTGGAGAGAAGTCTCTGTCAACTGCTGGACTCAACCAGATGACGAACTCTTCGCTACTCTCTTTGGCGAGCTTAGGAAACCATACCCTGCTGACATTGAGGTGCTCGCTCGCTTTTCTGAGGACGCCAACAGGCCTCGACCCCTCCAAGTGGTTAGGCCTAAGCGAGCTCCTCGCCCGGCCCAGGCTGGCATCGTAATTCGTGAACCACCTCAAGAAGTAAGTATTGCAACTCTAATCGCTGCAAGCCCCTTCATTGTTTCCTCCTTTACTCATACTTGTTTGTATTAGGGGAGTGCGCTGCGCCCTGGCCGCCGCACAAACAGTGCTTCGCCGGCCGCTGAACAAACTGGGAAACAGAAGGCAGTACTTGCTGAAGCCACAGCTGAGGACCCTTCTTCTTCTTCTGATGACGATGACCCACAAACTGTAAGAACTCTTTGTCTTCAGAACCAACTTTGTGAATTAACTACTAACCCTTTGCTTCTCACAGGTTATGGCTGCTATAGCCCGTAAGCGTAGCCGCTCGGATACTTATGCTGATCCTTGGGAAGGAGATGAACCAATGGCTGACCGACTGGTAAGAGACCGAGAGCCTATGTTGGAAATTATCACTATTTCTGCCCAAAATGTCTCACACCCTTCTCCTTTACAGGTTTGTCGCAGGTCATCTACACATGCTGGGGAGGGCTCTTCAGCTGCCACTCCAGGAACAACTGCTTCGCGAGCGTCTACACTTGTGGGACCTGAAAATCCTCCACCTCCTGTCAGCACTGATGGTGGCTCAGCCTCTATTCCTGTGCAGATCATAGAGGATAGTTCCGATGAAACGGAAGAGAATGCTCCCCTTCCGGACGCCCCACCTGAGGATCCGATCGCTACACAACCGCCAGTGCTCGCGTCACCTGTTCGCACTCCTGATGAGGAAGTTCAAGAACTCGCGCCCGCAAATATCTCAGACGAGAGCCCTGTCGCGGAGGTATTCTTAGTTGAAAATGTTTGCCTTAGTTCCTGTTCTTCATTATATACTTGACCGTCTTTCCTTACTGCAGAGTAACGTCCCTGCTGAGGAGGTCGCCGCCGCTGGCCCCGCTGAGGAGGTCGCTGTTGCTGACCCTGCTGAGCCCGCTGATGAAGGCATGGCGGATCAAGAACCTGCCCCCCAGGTTCCAGAAGTAGATGCTGATATAAATGCAGTACCAGCACAAGTCGCGGCCCCGATCGTCGAGCCTCCAGTAGGTCCTGCTGCTGCTGATGATGCTGAAATCATCGCTGAAGTTCCTCCTCCCGCGCCTCCTAATAGGCTGGAAAGACTTGTTCGTGTACTAGAAGTGGCTCCTCCAGGGGTCGCAGATGAAGCGAGGGATAATCTGCAGCGACTCCTGGATCCTGACATTCTACTGCCGGGCGCCGCTGCCAGAGCTCAAGAATATCTGATGGTACTTCGCCGAGAACATACCATTACTGAAGATGAATTTGTTGAAACATATGAGCTCTTGTAAAACCTTCCTGCGCGGATTAATGAAAGGACGACCGCGGCTGCACAGGTCAGGCAGGTTCAGGCTCACTATCGCGGCCTTGCACAACAAACGGAGGCATCCTGCGACTCCCTAGGTGATAGAGCGCTTCG